>NW_027225570.1:7903382-8208970 GCF_038994185.2 Dermacentor albipictus | reverse complement strand
CCTCTGCAGAATCAAGCGTCCTTCCTTTCTTTAGATCACTATCTGTCTATCTCTCTGCCCGTGCTGATCACGACGTTTGGCTGGCGTGCATCATTTCCCCCTCCGAGATACCGAGTTCTTTGGTTCGTTCCGCTTGCTCAGGCGCACGCTTCGTTGCTGCGCCGAACGCCGCGTTGCTCGAACATGTGGCTCGACGCTCACCGCGTCCGATGCGGGGCGCCTCGTAAGTGATGGCTGCCCTGTAGCCCATTGTCTTACACCCCTTGGCGGGTCGACGGGAACGCTGTCGCGTTCCACTCCTGAAGGCGAAACTTAAGCGACCTCCAACTTTTCTACGGCAAATCTGTTCCCAAAGTTTGAAATCTTGCCTGTATTCTCTTTATAGAATTATCGTTTAATTTTAAACTACAGGTCATACTTGAAGTCTAATAACTCTATTGTGTTTACCATGGCTGATTTAAAAGCTAACCGTAGCACCCGTGATACTAGGCATAAAGAGGAATGGCACGTACGCACACCTCGGACCAATTACGATAAACAATCATTAACACTTACTGTACCCATTCTACTTTATCAACTCGCACAAAAAGACTTTGATCCTTTCTGCAACTCCAATAAAGAAATAAGACTATTTTGTCAGTTATGCCAAATAGACTAGAATGTCATAATATTTTTATTCACATATTACAGTCATGAGTGCATGTTAGCACACCTGTTCATATGTGTATATAGATCTGTGTGCATTGCTTGAGCATACAGTATGCATCTGAATGTGTGTATATATGCATAAATGCGAAATTGTATCTGTATATGAGTATGTATGAATTTTGTGTAATTTCATACTAGGTTTTTTTTCTTTTGTTAAAAGTGCATTTGTTTCCAATATTGCTCTGTTGCAAGTGTTGCATCTTTTGTGATGTTTCTGCAGTGCTCTGCTGTCAAATGTATAAGGGGGCGGGACCTTCGTGAAGCTGTACCCCAGCTTTTAGTCCTGTCTCCTCTTTTTCAGTGTGAAAAGAAATAAAAACATCATTCATCATCATCATTCATTCATCATTTGTAACAGTTGTAATGAAGAAGTGCACAAGGACAAGGCCAGCCAGGTCGTCTGTTCCGTGCCTGCAGTGGAACCAGTGGGCCAGCCGGATCGCCGATGCATAGCACGAGCGTGAGCCGTTCGGGCAACCAGCTGTTCCTGCTCTGCGTGACCTTCCTTCTCGATTACGAACAGACACTACCAACTGGACTCTTCAAACACTCCATTACAATTGGTGGAGGTGCGGGGTACTCAAGAACATCTACACCCTGGAACGCCGGTCTCGGGCTCTGCCTCCCGTCATGCCTGGCTCTCCCCAGCCAACGTCGCCGTCACCCTCCGTTGCCTGCTCTGGCGCTGTCGCCCAACGCCATCCAGCGGTTTTCAGTGGTGCGGATGAGCAGGACGTCAATGACTGGTTGTCTACATACGAACGGGTGAGCTTGCACAATCGATGGGACGATACCGCCAAGTTAAATGCCGTCATCTTCTACCTTGCGGGTGTGGCTCACCTGTGGTTTAAAAATCGCGAAGCCGACTTTCAGTCGTGGTCCGCGTTCAAGGCCAGTTTCGCTGAAATTTTCGGTCGCCTCGCCGTCCACAAGTTGCGCGCCGAGCAGCGGTTACGAGAGCGAACGCAACCCGGTGAAACATTCACCTTTTATATCGAAGACGTTCTCGACCTGTACAAACGTGTGGACGCTTCTATGCCCGAAAATGAGAAATTGAAGCACATTTTGAAGGGCATCGCCAATGACATTTTGCAAATGTTGCTCGTCAAGAGTCCGCGCACAGTAGCAGAGCTCATAAACTTGTGCCAAAGCTACGGCGAGTTGAGGAGGCAGCGCGATTTGACCAGGCGCCCCTCAGTGGCCGACGAGGCCCACTCTTCCATGACCATCTTCCCTGATCGCTCCCCCCTGCTCACACCAATCCAAGCTTTCGTGCGGAAGGTTATTGCACGTCAGCTTTCTCTACTGCCCTTCGCTGAGCTACCCCAACAGCAGCCGCTTCCATCACAGCCTCCCACACAGCTCGCCCCTACGCTCCGGCGCGTTATTGAAGAGCAAGTTGCTGAGGCTCTACCTATGCAGCATCAGCAGTACACTGTCACGGCGCCACTTACTTACGCATCCGTCGCCGCGCAGCCTCCTCGTCAACCACTCGTTGCGCTACATCCACAGCCGCTACCACCCGTTCATCATCGCGTTCATCGACCTGCTCTTGCGTTTGCTAATCCTTGGCGCACACAAGACAACAGGCCCATATGTTATGCCTGCGGTATTCCCGGCCATGTTGCACGACTCTGCCACCGCCGCATGCTGCACTCTGATGGGTTGGTGCAGTCGCCTCCCTACGCCGACGTGCAACCTTTCCACGACACTTATTTTAGTCGGCAGTCGAACAGGCCACCAGCCAAGCGCCCGGTCCTTCCACGTCGTTCGCGTTCCCCGCGTCGCCACTCGTTATCCCCCGTGCGTCGGCGCCCTTCACCCACGCAAGAGGAAAACTAAGCGCCGCAGTTCAGGAGGCAGGAACTGCGTCGCCATCGATCTGTACAAGTCCTCCATTCTCGCTTTCGAACGTTGTCGACCTTACTGTTGACGGCGTCCCTACCGTTGCGCTAATTGATACTGGAGCAGCCGTGTCTATCCTAAACGAACGCCTCTCTCGCGCCCTACGAAAAGTTAGGACGCCACTTTCTGGGTTTTCTCTTCGCACAGCAAGCGCCCAGCCAGTTCAGCCTTCAGCAGCATGCACAGCTACAGTTGTTATTCAGGGCGTTCACTATATTGTGAAGTTTGTGGTCCTTCAGTCCTGCTCCCACGACGTGATACTTGGGTTGGACTTTCTTTCGCGAAACAACGCCGTCATCCATTGTGCACGTGATGAAGTCGAATTATCGCCTCTGTGTCACGTGCCCCTCGTCGGCGCCCCTTCTCTTCCCGCTAAGCTAGTCCTTCGGGAAGACATCGCCATACCACCGTACTGGCCTGCCGTTGTTCCCGTCTTCTGTGGCGCTGTCTCTGAAGGCACCGTCCTCTTCATTCGTTCGGAACTCTTCATAACCCGCGATGTTCCCCTCCCTTTCGCCACGCTTGACATTTCAGCCGGTCTCAGCGCCATCGTTGTCTGCAATCCGCTTCCTACAGCCCTGACGGCTCTTTGCGGCGAAGCATTTGACCATGTTCAGCCTCTTGATGACATGTTTATAACCGACGTGCCGGATGCTTCGTACACAGAGCTCACTACTGTGCACTTTCCACTTCTGCTCCGCCATCACCTGACTTATTCACACCTTTCATTGCCGATGGCCTTACTTCCCAGCAGCGCTCCCAGCTTCTTCACCTGCTTGCCCAGTTCCGTTCTTTTGATGTCCCTCAGCCTACTCTGGGTCGCTCGTCAACCGTCAGCCACCACATCGACACTGGCTCCAACACGCCATTGCGGCAGCGCCCGTACCGCGTATCCGCCAAGGAGCGTCAGGTGATCTGTGAGCTCGTGGACGACATGCTTCAGCGCGGCGTCATTCGACCTTCCAATAGCCCGCGGGCATCACCGGTGGTTCTCGTCACAAAAAAAGATGGTGCTATTCGATTCCGCGTCGCTTATCGCCGTCTTAATAAGATAACGCGAAAAGACGTCTACCCTCAACTGCACATTCACGACGCTCTGGACAGCTTGCAAGGCGCTGGATTTTTTTCTTCATTGGATTTACACTCGGGCCACTGGCAGGTCCCGATGTCAGCAGTTGATCGTCTTAAAACTGCATTCATTACTCCAGATGGTTTATACGAATTTAATGTGATGCCATTTGGCCTATGCAATGAGGGCACGGCAGCTTTTCTGAGAGCATGCCTAACCATGCGTGGCTTGTGTTGCAGGTGCTTTTTCTTCGTATGGGCTCAAGTGCGGGGTTTTTAACCACCCCGAAGCATGTCCCGCCGCATCTTGCACCGCCCAACGCATCGCAAGCTGCCAAGTTTCTGCAAGATATCAAGTTATCGATTGCATCGGCGAAGTCAACGCTGGATGGTCCAGTGGAACCGTGACGTCACGGCCTTCAGCTATAAAGGCAGCTGCTTCACCCGAGGCCTTCAGAGGGCACGGCAGCTTTTCTGAGAGCATGCCTAACCATGCGTGGCTTGTGTTGCAGGTCAGTTTTTATAATCCCTATTCTAATGTACGTACAAGCTGTTATGGTCTTTTTGTGCTGCCGTGCCCCCAACGGTGTTTCCATATGATTGCTGGCTTACTGTACTTATCGCTTTGTATGGAGATGTGGAGGAAAATCCTGGCCCTGAAGGTCACGAAATGCTGAATTCCATCTTTACTGCTATGAAGGAACTTAAAGAATCCGAGAAAAAGCGTGATGACACACTGTCGCAAATGAATTCTCAGCTGTCAAGGCTGGACAAAGTGCTACGAATATCAAAAGCGAATGAACAGAAAATATCTGTCCTGGAGAAAACGGTGAAGCATTTCGAAAATGTTTTGGCTGCTCAGGATAAAAAGCTTAACGATTACGAAGACAGAGCACGTCGAAATAACTTGGTGGTGTTTGGAATTCCTGAAAAGCCTGACGAAACTAGCGACATGCTCGAGGATATGGTGGTCCGGCAGGTTTGTCATGACAGACTGGGGATCGTAGTCAAATCATTGGAGCGCATACATAGGATCGGCAGGTTACGGAATAACAAACCCAGGCCCATAATTTTTCGTTTGTACAACTTCAGAGAAAAAGATTCTATCATGAAAGTTTGCTTTAAACTAAAAGATACAGGGGTATCGATATCACATGATTACTCACAAAGATCTCTTGCTATCAGAAAAAAGCCTTGGCAGTCTATCGGCACCGATAGAAAGGATGGAGACAGGGTGAGACTGGTGCATGATAAGCTGTTCGTAAACAACAAAGCTTACACGTAGGATGAAGGCAAAAATTGTAGACTGCTCTTGCGCAGGGCCAATAGTCCAGCGCAGAAAGTCCGAAATGCCAATTCTGGAAACAGGAATGAAGACTGACGTAATATCAACACCGCAAACGCCGAAAAGAAACTTTTTCGGCTTCTTTGCCTGAACGCACAAAGCTTATGCAACAAATATGACCAACTAGAACGGGTGCTCCTGTTGTATGATCATCATGTTGCGGTAATTACCGAGACCTGGCTGCGACCAGAAATAACAAACGATTGTGTTTTTCCGCCAACATATAACTGCTATCGCAAGGACCGTCTGACACGCGGCGGAGGCGTGGTTGTTTTAGTTAAAAAAACTTTGGTTTCTTTCCTTTTGCCTGCTGTTAGCACGGAGCATGAAAGTGTTTTCTGTAAGGTGACGTTGTCGGGTAACCAAGTTGTCGTCGGGGGCGTTTACAGACCACCCGGGACTCATCCAGATTTCTTATTAGAGTTGTATGATTACCTTGACAGTTATCAAAATCGAAATGTTATTATTGCCGGGGACTTCAACTTACCTCATATTGACTGGTAATTAATGTCATGTGGCTCAACAGACACTAAAAGTTCTCAAACCTTGCTAGATATATTACTAGCGCACAACCTTACCCAAACTGTTTACCTGCCTACAAGGATTACAGATTCAGCGACTTCAATTCTCGATCTTGTATTATGCTCTGCTAGCATCTCTGACTATAAAGCTGAAGTGAACGAAGGGATCTCTGACCATAAAATAGTGTACTTCACATGCGCGCTGCCTACTCGATCGCAGTTACGTACTCCCAAGTATATCACTGTTAAAAATTATGATTCTGCTGACGACCTTCAAATTGTGCATTGTTTGGAAGAAGCACTTCTACAGCTTGATACTGACGATGACGTGAATTCTTTTTGGAACAAGTCCTCGTGCCACTTCTGTCTCATAAAATTCATTCCAGATAAAACAAAAAAGATCGGCAGACAGAACCCTTGGATAAACAGAGACATCATTCATCTCAAACGTAAAATAAAACGATACCGAAAATCTATAGATTACGACAGGACAATTGTTGGCACGATGGCAAATGACCTGGCTCTAAAACTGAGAGAGGCAACGGAACATTATTTTACGGAAACACTTGGTCAATTTGCCTCTCAGAACTCCCCAAAATTTTGGCAATTCCTATCTAACAAAGATTCCCAACTTTCGCGGGAAATATGCGATGGTGAAGTAACAATTACAGATGCAAAGAAAATAGCTGAAGCATTTAATGCGTTTTTCCAAAGTGTTTATTCCACTTCGAGCAATTGTGTGGCCGAGATGAAGATAATTGACAGCCAAGACGTGATCAGTGTAACTATTGAGGGTGTGACTGAGCTCCTTCTACGGTTAGACGCAAAGAAAGCTACAGGGCCAGATAACATTCCTCCTGCTTTTCTTAAAAGATATTCCGAAGTATTAGCTCGATTTTTTGTCATTATTTTTACTAAATCTTTAGCTTGTGGTACTGTTCCCGACGATTGGCGTTTGGCACGAGTAATACCAGTTTTAAGAAAGGTCTCCGATCTTCTGTAAGTAATTACAGACCAATATCACTCACCTGTTGCTGCTGCAAAGCTTTAGAACACACCATAGTCACTTACCTGAATAATTTTTCGGAGAGAAATAATATACTCACGGCTAATCAGCATGGTTTTAGACAAGGTTACTTCACAACCACACAGTTAGTAGTCACTGTCCATGAGCTCGCTTCCGTGCTTGATGGGGGCGGTCAAGTTGACGCTATTTTCTTAGATTATTCGAAGCCTTTCGACAGAGTCCCTCATTCGAAACTAATATATAAAATGAAACTTCTAGGAATACCGCTACAGATCATAAACTGGGTAAATTCATACCTGACTGGTCGTAAGCAGTATGTGGAAATAAATGGATCATGCTCGCGGTTTTGGGGGGTAACTTCAGGCGTACTTCAGGGATCGGTGCTGGGTCCAGTACTGTTTAATATTTATATTAATGACCTAGTTAAAATTGTGGAATCACCTGTTTGCGTCAAATTGTTTGCAGATGATTGTATTATACTTAGCAACATTCGAACTGTCTCTGATCAGCTTTTTCTGGAAAAAAACCTTGGATAGGTTGGCAGAATGGTGCAATGAATGGGATATGGTTATTAATTATGACAAAACAGTGCATATGTATATTACAAATAAGTTAAGGAAGCTAGAATACTTGTACAAAATAAAGGATAATAAGATTAGGAAAGTAGAAAGCTGCAAATATTTGGGGATAACTTTAACTTCACGTCTGTCCTGGGTGCCTCACATAGACAATATAACCTGTGCAGCCCGAAAAAGATTAGGATTTCTAAAGTTTAAATTAGGTGACTCCACATCCTCATTAAGATTAAAAGCTTATAAAATGTACGTTAAGCCTCTCTTAGAATATTCGAGTATCGTTTGAGATCCTCACACAGTGGTAGGTATTGAAAAATTAGAAAGAATTCAAAGGTTAGCCGCGCGCTTCATTTATAAGCGCTTCAAACGACGTGATTCTCCAACGAGTATGCCGGAAGCCGCAAACTTGGAACCACTAACTGATGGAAGAAAAACTGCCAGATTAAATTTCTTTCGCCAGCTTTATTACGGGAAACTAGGAATACAACCGCGTGACTATATTATTAAGGACCCATCTAGAATTTCCCGCCACAAACACAGCCAGTATTTAAAACCGATCTTTGCACGAACAAACCTTTTCAAAAACTCATTTTTTCCGAAAACAAATCAATGATTGGAATGCCCTACCTGGAAATTCCAACTGGTTACAGCCACCCACTTGATGAATCTTGTTGACTGTAACCCTTGTACGTATTTGTATGTTTGCTTATTTTTGTATCTGCTCACGTAGCCCCCTCCTGCTTGGACAGATGTCCGCAGTATTGTAAAAATAAAAAAAATAAAAAAAGTTGTGCTCCTTTGGGCAGGGTGAGAGAAGTCTGAACACGGGCCCGAGTTCCACGCCGAGCTGCCAGGTCAGAACGCCACCGCCATCTGCTCGTGCCGCCTGCTGCCCGAGGCCGGCGATCGAGCTTCTGCGCCTGTGGGCAGGACGAGAGCAGTCGGGCTTCGGGCCCGAGTTCCTCGCCCAGCAGCCTGGCCAGAATGCCGAGGCCATCTGCTCGTGCCACCAAGCCGGCGACCTTCCCTTTCCTAGTTCTGCGCCCGTGGGCAGGACGAGAGCAGTCGGGCTACGGGCCCGAATTTCACGCCCAGCTGCCTGACCAGAACGCCACCGCCTTCTGCTCGTGCCGCCTGCTGCCCGAAGCCGGCGATCGAGCTTCTGCGCCCATGGGCAGGTCGAGAGCAGTCGGACCACGGGCCTGAGTTCTACGCCCAGCAGCCTGCCCAGAACGCCACCGCCATCTGCTCGTGCCGCCTGTTGCGCCAGGCCGTCGATCGAGCTTCTGCGCCCATGGACAGGACGAGAGCAGTGGGACTACGGGCCCGATTTCTACGCCCAGCTGCCTGGCCAGAAAGTCGACGCCAGCTGCTCGTGCCACCAAGCCGCTGACCTTCTCCCTCCAAGTTCTGCACAAGTGGGCAGGACGAGAGCAGTCGGGCTACGGGCCCGAGTTCTACGCCCAGCTGCCTGGCCAGAACGCCACCACAATCTGCTCGTGCCACCAAGCCGCCGACCATCCCTCTCCAAATTCTGCGCCTGTGGGCAGGACGAGAGCAGTCGGGCCACGGGCCCGAGCTCTGCGCCCAGCTGCCTGGCCAGAACGCCGCCGCCATCTGCTCGTGCCGCCTGCTGCCCGAGGCCGGCAATCGAGCTTCTGCGCCCGTGGGCAGCACGAGAGCCGTTGGGCTACGGGCTCGAGTTCTACGCCCAGCTGCCTGGCCAGAAAGCCGACGTCATCTGCTCGTACCGCCAAGCTGCCTGCCTTCCCTCTCCAAGACAGAGCTGGCGCGCTCTAGTCGCCCGATCAACGGCCCAACACCCCGACCTTTGGCAAGACCGGTGCCACTTCTCTCGTCATCTTGTCGACGCTTCTCCACGTCGAGACTATTATGCTCCCTTTCAGTCTGGTCAGCCCGGACTCGCGTTTTGTTAACACCACCCTAGCCCTAAGTGCGTTTCTTGCCATGATGTCTCTTTGAGTGTTTATTTTGTTTTATCCTCTTTCTAGTTTTATTAAACGTTTGTGTGTGTGTTTTTCCAACTAACGGTTTTGTCCTCAATTGGTTTCTCGGAGGCTCCGCCTCAGAGAGCCATCTGAACCCTTAAATAAAAGAACCTGCATCACAAACATCAATCAAACGAATAACAACACTCTAGACGATCAGAAATACGCATGGCTCATCAAACTCCTGGCAAAAAACTGCAAAACGCATATGTACCTATATACTGCTTGCAAGAAGCGAGAATGCCGACAGTTACGTCACATGGTGAAACAACGTGTGCGCATGACTACGGAAACATTTTTTCTAATGTTGTTCTGAAGGATTCCAGGTTATTAATTTCAACGGTGTGGCTTGGAAGATCATTCCAAGCTGCTATTGCCAGAGGTAATGCAGATTCCTTAAATGCATTTGTGTGGCTAAATACAAGTGTGAAATTGTGTGCGTTGTATAAGCGGTGAGATGTGCGGAATGGGCAGGAAAGGGGTAATGTAGTTGCGTATTGACAGTGTTTTTGTGCAGTAAGCAAAGCAGAGCTATCGTCCTTCTAGATTCAAGAGATGGGAGTGATAGCGATTTCTTTACAGCAGTAACGCTAGAATGCCTACTGTAATCTTTCGCGATGAAACGTGCGGCACGGTTTTGAATAGATTCGAGACAATTTATTAAATATTCTTGATGTGGCGACCAGATGGCGGAAGCGAATTCGAGCTGAGGACGAATAAAGTTTCTGTATGCTATTTCATTAGTGGCTGAAGGGGTTTCACGCAGGTTTCGTTTTAGGTAACCAAGTGTGATAGATGCTTTTGCTGTAACATGTTTTATATGTGCCTTCCATAAGTTTGTTGTAATATGGATACCGAGATGTTTGTAGAAGGGGGTGACAGTGACAGCACTCTTATTAAACGAGTAAGTGTAATGAGAGTTTTTTTTTGCTGATGGTCATTAATTTGCATTTTTCTGTATTTAGTGACATTTGACAGAGCGTGCACCAGTTTGTAATTTCATCTATATCTTTCTGATGAGCGATGTCGTCGTCGGGTTTCTTAACTGAGCGATAAACAACGCATTTGTCAGCAAATAATCTGATTGCTGATGTTATGTTGGACGCAAATCATTTATGTAGATGAGAAACAATAGCGGACCCAACACGCTACCTTGAGGTGCACTAGATGACACATCAGCCAAGGAAGATGAATGATTGTCAGTAAACGTAAACTGTTTGCGGGATGTGAGGAAGTTCCTTATCCATGATATTGTAAGGCTGTCTAAATGTAATGATTAGAGTTTGGCTATCAATCTAGAATGGGGAAAGCGATGAGAATCTTTGGCAAAGTCAATAAAGATACTATTAACTTGGAAACCATTGTCTATGTATGCGAATAGTTCGTTAGTGAATTCGATTTGTTGAGTTTTACAGGAAAGTCCTTTCCTACAACCATGTTGCTTTAGATAAATGAAATTGTTAGCTTCTAAGTGCTGTACAATATTAGATGCTATGACATGCTCTAGTAATTTACATGGAATGCTTGTTAATGATATGGGTCGGTAATTACTTGCTTTTATCGCCAGACTTAAAGACGGGAATGATTTTCCCAATTTTCCAGTCCCATAGTAGTTCCCCTGTGGATAAAGACTGCTCAAAAATGCGTGATAGGATGGGGGCTGCATTAGTGGATGTATGCTTTAAAATTTTTTATGTATATCATCAACGCCGGCTGACGTAGAGACCTTTAGTTTCTCAGAGATGAGATGCCGGAGGCATCAATCTTTATGGGTGCCATGTACCTGTAGTTTACGTCTGCGATTGCGGGAATGGTAGAGCAATCCTCGCGTGTAAACATTGAGATAAAAAAATATTAAAAGCAACTGAGCATTCTTCTGAAATAGGTGCTCCGGTATTGTCTTGGAGTGAAATTCGGCCCGAGTCTTTTCGAGGGGAAATCACTGCCCAGAATTTCTTAAGGTTATCCTGTATCATGGATTGGAGGTCATGTGAAAAGAATTTGTGCTAAGTGCTACCACTGTTACAGCAATATTCTTTTTCGGACTCTTTATGTTTTAACCACCTTTCATGAAACAAGTTTTTTTTTCCAATGGCATGGAACTGGAAAATTCTGCTTGCATAAGCAAGCTGTCAGTCTGTCTATTAGAAAAAGAAGTGTTTCTTGAAAGGTGCTGGCATGCATGATCGGTGATTGTACTGATGCTTTTTCCTGTGCTTGAAATTTTTGTCAGTGTTTTGTTTCTGTAACATTTTTTATTTGTTTGGTAGCATCAAGCACCAATTTTTACCTGGCCTTCTTGCTGTCTTTTTTTTTTCTGGTAAACTGTAGAAATTGCCTCATTTTCACAATAAATCTTAGTTGGAAGTTAGCCTTCATTCCTCTCTAGTGCCATCCTGTTGATACTGCTTCATGCTATGTGCCCTTGCGACATTTATGTGTGTGTCTGTATGTGTACATGCATGGAGATAGATTTGGATGTGAAATCAGGGCCTATATCGATGGAACACCAGCTCTCCGGTCACATTAGTGCTCATTGTAAGGCTCACAAGTGCAGTCCAGATTTTAATAGAACCTGTGTTCTGAACAGAGTTGATGATCAACTGACAAGGCAGATAGTGGAAGCGCTTGAGATCGAGAAGTGTGGTGATGACTGTATCAGTGAAGCCTCAGTTTCTCTATCGACCAAAGAACTTGCGTATCTTGGGAGCGGGAGTTAGAAGCTGTTCTGTATCGTGTTTTATTGTGCGATGCAGATGACGGCACTGTTTCTTCTTGTTTTGATCCTTGGCAGCAACTATTTATTTCTGTGTCAAGAAATAAAACACTCAGTTGTTGGTGGCTTAGGTGGCTGTCCCATGACGCCTTCCTTCGCCCGTTGTTTTATTTGACGCCTTCGTTGTAATCACGTATGCTACTCAACAAAAAAAAATTGTGACGACCCCAAAAGGCCATGTTGTCTCGTGGGGATCGAACACACAACTTGCAAAGGCATATGAAGCAAACGTTAAAATGCATTTCATTTGCTGCGTAGAGTGTGAACGAACACATAGAAATGGGAGAATGGAATTTGCTATACAATTTTTTTATTCCCCCTTCGTGAACGTACCGAATTCGGCAATCCACGTCTCCGCACATTGCATTTGTTGGGTGAGACGCCATTTTCCGGAAAAAAAAGCGGCGAGATAGCTCTCCGCGCGATCTCGACGGAAAATCGCAGCGGTTTCTCGAATGTTATCGATGGTTCTTTCTGCTGTCTGCTGTCACCGAAGCTTGTGTAATCTGATCGAATATATATGCGACGCGAATTGTGTAGAACTCTTCTGGAAGGCTTTTTTATATAGGCTTGTAGCGCAGTTCAGAACGAGCAGAAAGGAAAGGTGGAAGGGGTAGTGAATAGGAACGGAGAACAGGGTGACCGCTGATCCCATTACCCCTTCCTTTTTTGCTCATTCTGAGCTGCGTTACAAGCCTAAAAAAGTCATTACATACTAACTCGCCCTAACCGCCACGCGTTTGATCTTCTGGAAGACACGCGGGCACCAACAATTACTTCGATGCTTCATGTATGAAAGCCGATGTGCATGACCGGTAGATCAGGTTTCGACAATCGCCGACCATGTTTGCCACTGTTGCTGTGCTTTGAGTGTAACTTTGAGTGTAACTGAGAGCAACCATTCCCCGTAAGAAAGAAGTAGGTTGGAAATTTGTTTGGACGAACGGAGGCAAAATTTTTGCACGCAGGGATGAAACTTCTGACACAATAAAAACTTGTGCACGATTTGACCAGAGTAAAATGACCCATTAGGCATCCACATCTTTGTCAGCTGGTGACTAGCCAGTCGATGTCATGGATTGCCCGCCCAAGTGTATTCATTGTGATGCTTCTTGATTTAACAATAAGTTTACTCCTCTCACAGAAATGTTCTCTGCTATGCATATTAATGTCCGCAGTATCAAGAACAAACGCGACGGTCTAGATATGTTTCTTGGGTCAATAAACCGACCGTTTGATGTGCTTTTGTTTACCAAAACATGGCTTACTACGCATGATGATCATCTTCCATTCAAATATTACCAGCATCATGGCCTACTTCGATCGAATATGAGAGGTGGTGGTCTTGCCGTGTTTGTAAAAAGTTCTTATCCACAGTGTGTGTTAGACGAAATTTCTGTAAAAAATTCCAATGGTGAGTGTTTAGCCGTATCACTGTCCAGTGTCATTGTAGTTGTTGTATACAGACCTCCCGCAGGGAACAAACGATGTTTTTTCAAGTTTTACGAAAGCTTACTTTTGAACCTCGCCAATTTCCGGTTGCCTTTTGTAATAATATGTGATATTAACATTAACAATACGCACGAATTTAATAGCCTTATAGCATCTTATGGTTGTTTAAATACTATAAACAAGCCTACCAGAATTAGCGTTGCTACAGCTTCCCTGCTGGATGTTTGTGTCGCAAATATGGTGCCTCCAGAAACGGAGTCTGGCCTGTTATCTTGTGAAATCAGTGACCACATCCCTATTTTTTGTTTCCTTCCTGTGAAATGCATTAACACAGTATCCAAAAATGCCATGAGGGGTAACTAGGGTCATTTCCGATGAAAACCTCGCCAAATGTATTACTCTTATTCAGAATATATGTTGGGAGAACGTATACAGCATATGTGAAGTCAACGCGGCGTATACTGATTTTCTTGCCAATTTCATGGAATGTTATAATGCTATTTCCTGCAATTGAGGTAAAACACAACTTCCGAAAATTTAGAAAACCGTGGGTTGATAAATTGTTATGTAACAAGATACGTATTAAAAATAAAATGCATCATGACTTTGTACGTAGTCGCGATGCAGCCCTTTTTAGAGAGTTCAAAAAATTTAGGAATAAACTAAATAAAGACCTCAAAAACAGCTTACTATACAAAACGGTTCTCCAGAATTTATAATGATCGCAAGAGAGTTTGGAGTCAGATAAACGAACCAATAAACAAACACAAGTGCAGGGACCACTCAGCAATCGCTGCATCTAATTCCCAAGCTAGTGGAACTCAATTAGCTAACACCATAAACCAATTATTCATTGAAGCTGGCAAGCCTACATTAGATCAAGCTCTGTCTAATGCTACCGTATGCAACCTCATCATCACTTTACCTAACTCTATTTTGTTGCTGCCTGTGATCCCACAAGAAGTAGCTACCTACATTGGGAAAATAAAAAACAATGTCTCAGCAGGCCATGACGTCATCAAAGCGATACCATTGAAGTATGTGTCTGCATTAATATGCGAGGTTCTAGCGTATATTATAAATCTGATGTTCACAAGTGGTACGTTCCCAGATGAATTGAAGTTTGCTCGTGTTTGTCCTATATATAAAGGAGGAAATAAAAATGAAATCACAAACTATATCGTC
Source organism: Dermacentor albipictus (assembly GCF_038994185.2). Lineage (NCBI taxonomy): Eukaryota > Metazoa > Arthropoda > Arachnida > Ixodida > Ixodidae > Dermacentor > Dermacentor albipictus. Next base: position 8,194,399 of record NW_027225570.1, on the reverse strand, counting down.
CAATCTCCGTGTTATCGAAGATATTTGAAGGAGCCATTAATAGATTAGAAAAGTTCTTTAGCGTACAAAACATTATTAACCCTTCTCAGTATGTTTTTTGAAAAATAAATCGTCTGAGCAAGCATTACTCGCCGTTAAAGAAAAGATCATTAACAGCATTGAATCCAGAGCATACACTCTCGGTCTGTTCTTAGACCTCCGGAAAGCTTTTGACTGCGTACGGCATGAAATTCTTTTGAGTAAACTGAACAGTTACGGAATACGCGGAATAGCTCTAAACCTGCTGAAAAGTTACTTAAATAACAGAATACAATACGTTAAATGGAATAATTTTGTTTCGTACCGTTTGCGCATTACCCAAGGGGTTCCGCAGGGATCTATATTAGGTCCACTTTTGTTTTTATTGTACGTAAACGACATCTGTAACATACCTGATTCTCCAGATTTGTTTATTTACGCTGACGATACAAATATTTTTTTCACATCACGTACTCTGCCGGAATTAGAAACTATCGTGAACGCTTATTTGGTAAAATTATACGCTTGGATGCAGGTGAATAAGTTTAGTTTAAACTTGTCAAAAACCAGGTACATAATTTTCAGACCTATTAATGCATCTGTTTATTACACGCTTAACCTAATATACGCCAACTCAAAACTGCAACAGGTAATAACTCAGAAATTTCTTGCTGTCTGGTTTAATGAACATTTATCATGGAACACACATATTTCAAAACTTCTTACGGGCCTTAGTAAAACTGTAGGTTGTCTTTATCGCATCAGCGATCTCTTGCCCGTTTCCCTAGAAGTGTCCATATACTATGCACTATTTTTTTCCAAATAGTCCTATTGTGCACTGGTCTGGGGCACTACAACAATAAGTAATTTTCAGAAGTTATTGCTTTTGCAAAAGAAAGCATTGCGGGCTATTGAGGGTTACCATGGTAGGCCCGAAAACCTACCAACATTACCACTCCATCATAAGCATAATTTGCTTAAAGCAAACGATGTTTACATATATCGCCTGTTACAGTACATCCATCGTAATCGCTTCTATTCCATTGCTCCAAATCGCCTTCCTTCTAAATACCCCCTTCAGCAACACAGGAACTTGGTCCCTAAAACGAGGACAAATTACGGCAAACAAAAGCTCGATTACAAGATTCCACTTGTTCTCAATAGTCCATCTTTAAGTGTCATGTTTGATCTCCCTAAGAACAAACTTTAAAAAAACATAAAAAAGTTACTAATCAGCACTGACTCAATATAATTTCAGTTTTTACTTAGTGAATCATCTCTTGTTTTCGTATCAAGTTATGTGTGTGTTTTCTTTAGCGACCTCATGCCATGTTTATACACTGCCTTTGATTTATGGTGCACTGTCTTTGTATCAAAAGTAATATTTTTCACGGTAAAACTGTCGTTTGATAAAATGTATTTTGTTCAATATCATACCATGACGCAATGTATTTGATGCAATGTATTATGTTCACTATCATACTACGTTAATATTTATTTCTGTGTTGCTCACTGCTGTATCGACTGTTTTGGGGAACTATGACCTCGTCAGGCTTTACCGCCTTTTGTCGCAGTTCCCTCTTTCATCTTTGAAGGAAAATAAACCTCAACTTCAACTTCAACTTGCTTGCTTTTGTGGGCACAAGTTCACCCAGTAAAGTCAGTTTTGTCATGCACAGCCTTATAGCTGTATTATTCAATGTCACCACTACGTGACAATATCTACAGATTTCACAGCTACCTTAATTCTACACAAGTGGGAAGATACCTATAAAGAAAGGAGTCAGACAAGGAGACAACCTCTCCAATGTTATTCACTGCATGCTTGGAAGTATTCAAGCGAATAAACTGGGAAGGCTCCTTTAAGGAGTAAGGATCGACGGCGAATATCTCAGCAACCTTAGGTTTGCGGATGACATTGTCCTAGCAACACTGGAGACGAGTTACAACAAATGATTAAGGTCCTTAACAGAAAGAGTGTAAGAGTGGGGTTGAAGATTAATATGCAGAAGACAAAGATAATCATGAATAGCCCCGCAAGGGAAAAAAGTGCTCAGGATCGCCAATAACCCTCTAGTCTGTGAAGGAGTTCATTCACCTAGGTCAATTATTCACAAGGAACCCTGATCATGAGACGAAAATTTACAGAAGAATAAAAAATCGGTTGGAGCGCCTACGGCAGACATTTTCAGATCTTGACTGGAAGTTTACCATTATTATTGTGCATTTTACCGGTTCTAACATATGGGACACAAACTTGGAGACTGAGAAAGAAGTTCAAAAACAAGTTAAAGACGTTGCAAAGAGCAATGGAACAAAGAATGTTGGGTGTAACATTAAGAGACAGAAAGAGAGCGGTGTGGATCTGAAAGCAAACGGGGATACCGATATTCTAATTGACATTAAGAGAAAAAAATGCAACTTGGCAGGTGATGTAATGTGTAGGTTAAGTAACCAGTGGACCATTAGGGTTACAGAATGGGTGCCAGGAAAAGCGAAGTGCAGTCGAGGACGGCAAAAGACTAGGTGGGGTGATGAAATTAAGAAATTTGCAGGCACAAGTTGGAATCGGTTGGTGCAGCACAGGGGTAATTGGAGATCCGAAGGAGACCCTTCGACCTGCAGTGGACTTAAAATAGGCTGATGATGATGATGATGCATCTTGCATGCCTGGAACTCCTCAGATGACGGGCTTCAAGTCTTGCATAAAATCAATGGTAGGATTTTACCTTTTGGCTAAAAAAAGTTAATTAGTAATTTTTTCACAATTACGTACTTGTACTAAATATATTCATTTTGAAATCTGTGTTTCTGTGGTGAAAGGAATTATTGACACATTGCTTAATTAAAAGGTGTCTACCAAGTTGACATTTCCAAATTCCCTTCCCGGAGTTTTCCAGGTTTTCCCTGAGTGCCTTTGCAATATTCATTTCATTTTTCATTTATTTGTTGTTTGAGACATACAGCTGTCTCCGGTGCTGCAGCAAAAGGCAGTATTCTTGCCTGTCAAAGGCTGCAGCACGCAAAGCATGTTGACACTCTGCAACAGCACAGCACAACCAGTGTTACAGTTTTCAAAATATGATAACATATAGAAACAATAAAGGATTCGAATCTTCATCAGAACATGTTAAAAAAGGAAAACAAAACAATAACATTGAGGTACATAAGGGAGTTATACAATAAAGCAGCGAAGAAAATGAGTTTTAACAGATTTCTCGAACCTGAAGCTGGATTTCGAGGTTTGCAATTGTTCCAGGATTGTGGGATTATTGCTTAGTAACGTCGATATTTGAAAGTCTAATGCCTGTTTCCCATAGTTCATGCAAGTAAGCGGTATAGAGATTGGGTCATGTCTGAGATTAACGGAGTTTCTTTGGTGGCGAAGATCTGATTAAACTGTATGTGATCAGCTTGACGGAGACGGAACACCTCAGCGATAGTTTATGCAAAAACAGGTGGTCTATATGGAGTATGCCAAGCTTATCAAAAAACAGTTTAGTATGTGCAAGAACAGGTAGGTTACAAACTGTCCTTGCGGCTCTTTGCTGCGTTTTTTTACACAATTCCTTGAGTGACACACAACTTTGTTCTATATCAGGATGGGCTCCCTACATCATGTCGCCCAACGGTGTCACTCTCTAGTAAGCATGTTCGAAAATAAAAAAAACAACTTAATCCGGTTTGAATAGTAAGGGGCAGTCTTTATCTTATTCAAAAAGAAAACACAAGGGAGGGGTTAGTAAAATGCACAGCGATTAAAATATTGTCACGTGGTGGTGACGTTGAAGAACACAGTAGCAATACTGTGAAGGACAAAACTCACTTTTATAGGGCGAACCTGTGCCCACAAAAACAGGCTACACTTATAGCACAACAATAACGGCGAACACGGTCGGCGATCGTCAAAATTCTGATCAGCGGGTCCAGCTCGTCGGCTTTTATACAGTAGTCGTCGAATGTTCCAGACTAATTGTTGGGACCCGCGTGCCTTCCACAAAGTTCTACACCATTCGCATCACGCGATGAAATCAGATAACACAAGGTTCGGCGACAACAGACAGCGGATAGAAGCATCGAAAACTTTCCAGAAACTTCGGATCCGAATTCTCGATCTGTAGGTTGACTTACCACCTGTTGCGAGAGAATCTCGCTTGTGATAAAATTCGGGCCTCATACCAATTAGCTTGCTATCAGTTGACAGAAATAGCTCATATTCGAAAATATTTTGTATGTATCTGCCTTTTATTCATATTAGAGAATGTTCGACTCGATTTGCAATGGGTTTTACTATTTCTTTCGAAGATATTGACACGTGTACAGCATATGTAAGAATATGAGCTATTTCTGTCAACTGATAGCAAGCTAATTGGTATGAGGCCCGAATTTTATCACAAGCGAGATTCTCTCGCAACAGGTGGTAAGTCAACCTACAGATCGAGAATCTCAGGCCGATCTCGCTCACGTCGTGCCTGGGAAAACTGTATGTGAGAATAGTCACCAGAAGGATCCAGCAGCGGGATCCAGCTGGAGAACGGGAGGTGGTACCCTGACAGCGCTGTGCGATAAGATTTGTTAGGCGGATTCGGAAGATTCGGAACTCGCTCATAAGAAACCTAAACGACGAGGCAAGCGATCAGCTGACGTCGTACCTCAACACGCTCTGGCAAGAGGGGAAGGTACCGGCGGAATGGAAACACGCCATCGTGGTCATGATACCCAAGCCGGGCAAGAAACTACAGATCGAGAATCTCAGGCCGATCTCGCTCACGTCGTGCCTGGGAAAACTGTATGTGAGAATAGTCACCAGAAGGATCCAGCAGCGGGATCCAGCTGGAGAACGGGAGGTGGTACCCTGACAGCATGTATGGATTCAGGGCCAACCTGTCGACGCAGGACGTCCTCCTACAACTCAAAGAGGAGATACTCGACACAATGCCCAAGGCGGGTGAAAACGTTGTGATGGCGCTCGACATCAAAGGCGCCTTCGACAACGTCAGCCACGCGGCCATAATGGAGGGCCACAACACCAACTGCAGAAGGAAAGCACACGACTACGTCAAGGACTTCCTAACCGACAGAACGGCAACGGTAGGGCTGGGGGAGTTGAGAAGCGACACCTTCTCCACACCATGTAAAGGCACACGCCAAGGCTCCGTGATATCGCCCGTGCTATTTAATGTGGCGATGATCGGCCTGGCAAAACGACTCGGCGAGATCCAGGGCATCCAACACGCGATGTACGCGGACGACGTCACGGTTTGGGTCACGCAAGGTTTACTGGGAGAAAAACAAGAGAAGCTACAAGAGGCTGCGCGCTGTGTCGAAAAGTAACCAGCGAGGGGGGACTGGTATGCTCCACAGAAAAATCCGAACTACTGAGAGTAGGTAGACACCCCACCCAAGCAACACTGGAAGTAACGCTTGACGGTCAAAACATCCCGGAAAAGAACATGATCAGAATCCTGGGCGTGTGGCTACAGGGCCGCAGAAAATGCAGCCACACCATCAGCCTGCTGAGCAAAGCGACGCAGCAGGTGGACCGGATGATCAACAGGGTCTCCCAAAAAAGATACGGCATGAAAGAGGAAGACACACTCAAACTCGTCGGCAGCGTGGTCGTCAGCCGAGTCATCTACTCGCTACCGTACCACGCGATGACCAAATGAGAGAGGGAACAGGCGGACACGATACTCAGGAAAGCATACAAGACGGCTCTCCATCTGCCAAAAAACACGTCAAACGAAAAACTGCTCCAACTGGGCATCAGCAACACTTTCAGCGAACTGGCGGAAGCCCTGCTCGAAACGCAAAAAGCCAGACTCAAAAGCACCCCTGCAGGGAGAGCGCTCCTGACTAGGCTGGGACGGGACCCGAGCGGACACGTAGATAGATACGCAAACGTGCCCGACTGCTTAAGAAAAACAATAAGCGTTAGGCCAGTACCTAAGAACATGGACCCCAACCTCCACGAGAGCAGAAGGCAGGCGCGAGCCGAATACGTGGAAAAGACACTAGCGCGACTACACAAGACGGTATACACGGATGCTGCTACGTACCCGCGAGAAGGGAAGCGCACGGCCACGGCGGTGGTGGTGGACGGCGACGGGAATTTGATCGCATGTGCGACGGCAAAGGCAGCCGGCACAGCGGAGGCCGAAGAAATTGCCGTGGCGCTGGCGGTCGTAGAAGGATATAGGACAGGCAGGCCTCTAAACATCTTAACAGACTCGAAGGAAGCGTGCAGAAATTACATGAGGGGCAGGATTAGCAAAGCCGCCCTCAGAATTCTTGGCGGAGCCAACTTCGCCGAGAGGAACGTTACGCACAAGTTAATCTGGATTCCGCCCCACGCAGGCACAGAGGGTGTAAGGAAGTTTATTGGGCGAGTCCAACAAACGGGCGGTAGCTCGGAACAGTGAGCAGGGAGAACAAGATGGTGGTGTTCGAGCGCCGGTCTCGTGCCCTTCGCTCTTGATGATGATCGGTATGTCATTCTCTTCCTTTCTTCATTACAATCGCCCCCGTCGAGAAAGGTGTAGCCATCCTGGCGATCTAAGAGGTGGCAACAAGAGGGTCGAAGTACGGCTTGAGGCGGTCTACGTGAACAACATCACGTCCACGTCGAAGACGGTCGCCTTGCAGCGTAAGAGGTTCAATGACATAGTTTACGGGGGAAGTACGCTCAACGACGCGGTAGGGACCATGATAATTTGGGAGCAGTTTGGTGGACAAGCCAGGCGCGCAGGGTGGTACAAGCAGCCACACAAGTGCTCCAGGAGCGAATGTTGCGGCAGGGAAGTGATCATCATCGCGGGAGCTTTTCTGGCGTTGTTGGTCGGCTGTAGTAAAGCGCTCGGCTAGTTGTCGGCAATCTTCAGCGTAACGGGCGGCTGCTGACACGGACGCGCACTCTGAGGCATCTGGTGCGTATGGCAGCAACGTGTCGATAGTGTGCGTCGGCTGGCGACCGTACAAAAGGAAGAAGGGGGAAAACCCGTTTATGACTTGCGTAGCGGTGTTATACGCGTACGTCGCAAATGGAAGAACCAGGTCCCAGTTTGATTGATCAGATGCAGCATGTTCCGCAAGCATGTCACCCAGAGTCCGATTAAACCACTCAGTGAGACCGTTCGTCTGAGGGTGGTAGGTAGTACACGTCCGATGTACAATGTCGCACTGCTGGAGAAGTGCTTGAATCACATCGGAGAGAAATACGCGGCCACGGTCACTGAGCAGTTCGCGAGGAGGACCGTGCCGAAGCACAAAACGCTTGAGGATGAAAGAGGCGACGTCCTGTGCTGCCGCCGTGGGAAGAGCAGCGGTTTCGGCGTATCGTGTAAGGTGGTCGACAGCAATGATAGCCCATCAGTTTCCCGCCGTGGTCAAAGGACCCAACCACAAAGGTCAATTCCAACGCGGTCGAATGGGCGGTCTGGGCATGGAAGGGGCTGCAATGAACCTGCGGCAGGATGCGGTGGTTTTTTTCGTCGCTGACGATCGTGGCAGTCGCGAATGAACTTGCGGACAAAGCGAAATATTCCGCGCCAGTAGTACCTTTTCCGTAAGCGTTCATAAGTCTTGAAGACACCACCATGAGCACACTGCAGGTCGGAGTGAAAGGAAGCGCAGATTGTAGAGCGCAGCGTTCGGGGGATAACTAGGAGCCACTTCCTACCATCTGGCGAGTAGTTGCGCCGGTACAAGAGGCCATCACGGATGCTGAAGTGCGAAGCTTGGCGTCGCAGTGTTCGAGTGGTCGGATGAGTGGGCGCCTCGGATAAAACGTCAAGAAGCGAAGCGATCCAGGGATCGTGGCGCTGTGCAGAGGAGACGGTGGTGACGTCAAGAGCTGAGAATGGGTGGTCTGTAGTGGATATGGACGCAGTTTCGGTGGATAGTGGTGACCGCGACAGTGCATCAGCATCGGCATGCTTGCGTCCGGAACGATATATAACGCGGATGTCAAACTCTTCAAGTCGAAGAGCCCAGCGGGCAAGGCGACCTGACGGATCCTTCAACGAAAACAGCCAACATAATGCATGATGGTCCGTAACTACATCAAACGTGCGGCCATATAAGTAAGGGCGGAACTTGACAAGCGCCCAGACTATTGCCGAGCATTCTTTCTCGGTGACGCTATATCTCGACTCAGCCTTGGTGAGCGTTCTGCTGGCGTATGCGACGACATACTCTGCGAACCCAGGCTTTCATTGCGCGAGAACAGCACCGAGGCCGACACCGCTGGCGTCCGTGTGCACCTCAATTGCGGCCGTAGGATCGTAGTGGCGCAGTATAGGTGGTGACGTCAGAAGACGGCGAAGGGTAGAGAAGGCTTGGTCACACTCAGAAGCCTATGACGAGATATTGGAGGCGCTGCTTAGAAGTTGGGTCAAAGGCGCAATTATAGAGGCGAAGTTGCGCACAAACCGACTAAAGTAGGAGCATAACCCTATGAAGTTTCGTAACTGCTTTAGAGTCGTCGGCTTGGGGAAGTCAGTGACGGCACGTAGTTTAGCTGGGTCCGGAAGCACACCATCCTTTGATACGACGTGACCAAGAATTGTAAGTTTTCGCGCAGCAAAACGGCACATCTTTGAGATTTAGTTGCAGCTGAGCGGTCTTCAGACACGTCAGGACATGGTTGAGGCGTTCGAGATGGGTTGCGAAATCTGGCGCAAAGACAACAATGTCGTCGAGATAGCAGAGACACACGTGCCACTTCAAACCCCGCAGAACCGAGTCCATCATGCGCTCGAAGGTGGCAGGCGCATTGCAGAGGCCGAAGGGCATGACATTGAATTCATATAGACCGTCAGGCGTGACGAAGGCTGTCTTTGAACGGTCGGCCTCTGCTAAAGGCACCTGCCAATACCCGGAACGCAAATCTAACGACGAAAAAAACTCGGCACCTTGTAGGCAATCAAGGGCATCGTCAATTTTGGGTAAAGGGTACGCGTCTTTTCGAGTGACCTTGTTTAGGCGCCGGTAATCCACGCAGAAGCGAATCGATCCATCCTTTTTTTTTAACGAGAACCACAGGTGATGTCCATGGACTTTGTGAAGGGCGAATAACGTCGCGTTTAAGCATGTCGTCAACCTGGTCGGTAATAACTTGAAGTTCCGCGGTGGAGACGCGGTAAGGGCGGTGTCGCACTGGCGAGTTGGAGCCGGTGTCGATGTAGTGAACAATGGTAGAAGTTCGGCCAAGGGCACGTTGGGCAACATCGAAAGAGTCGCGGAACTGGTAGAGCAGCTGGAGAAGAGCAGAGCGTTCAAATGGCGACAGTCCGTCTGCGATCGACGAATCGAATAGGTCGGCAGCTGGTACATCAGAAGGATTAAGGGCACTGACGACGTTGAGGTCGCATCAAGCTGAATCTTGCTGCACAGAAAAAATTTGGCCGATATCAATGGGTTGCACGCATCCAAGGTATTCACCTTTACGCAGTTTGATGGGATACGGAAGAGGATTTGTGAGGCAGAGAGCGCTTGTTCCATTCGAAATAGAGAGGGTCGAATAACGCAGAAGAAGTGGTTTCCGACTTAGGAGGCGTAATGGTTCAAAGAATGCACATTCACATATATGCTGGTGCAGAACACGGAGAGCAAAACAGCTGCTGTCGGCGGAATTTCTGTCTTCTGTGACGACTATTTTGTGTGCAGCTTGATGAGCGGGGTTGTAGGACTGGTCACACAACGGGAAGAGCTCAAGTTCAGATCTGGCACAATCAATAACGGCGTGATTATACGATAGAAAGTCCCAGCCAAGCATGATGTCATGCGAGCAGGATGAAAGGACGATAAACTCAACAATGTAGTGCTCTTTAGCTATAATAAGTCGAGCAGTGCAGGCAGCTATAGGCCGAACAGGGTCTCCATTCGCTGTACGTAAGGGCATCATCTCAGGAGGCGTGGTCACCTTCCGAAGCTTGCGGCAAGGTGTGGCGTCTATAACAGAAACGGCAGCACCAGTATCGACAAGAGCATATGCACGGGTGCCTTCTACAAAAAAAATTACCGACGATTACGTTACTTCCTAATGCGAAATTTGAGCGCAGCAAATAAGCTGTTTCACCTTTTCGATAGATTGAGGCAAAGAAATCGAGCAACACATGTATGCGCTATCACAGAATTTTTCACAGAATTTCACAGAAATTTTATCACAGAATCACAGAACTGCAGGGTCTTCTCGGCGGCGGCGATGAGCTTCTGCTTCAGCCTCGCTTACTGCTGGTTGCTCTCGACGGCGGCGATGAGCCTCCACTTCGGCGGCGCGAACGGCAGGGTCTTCTCGGCGGCGGCGCTTAGCCTCTGCTTCGGCGACGCGTACTCCTGGATCATCTCGACGGCGGCGACGGTAAGCTTCTGCTTCGGCGGCACGCACCTCTGGATTCTGACGGCGACGGCGCTGGGCCTCTGCTCTGGCAGCTCGTTTAGCAGCAGCAGCAGCAGCAGCAGACGGAGGACTTCCATCGGTCGTCTCGCTCATGGCTCAGAAAGAACTGGCAGATAATTTCGCAGTGGCGAACGGCAGCGGCAATTTCGGCTCGGGCGGTGCACATATACAGATCCGCCGCCACCGATCTGGCTCTCTGATTGCCACCGCACAGGGCGAACGGCAGCGGCAATTTCGGCTCGGGCGGTGCACATATACAGATCCGCCGCCACCGATCTGGCTCTCTGATTGCCACCGCACAGGGGTTGCATTGGAGGAGGAGCGAAGAAAGGAATTAAGTTCGAGCCGGCGCTTTGACAACCGGAGACTCGCAGGAAGAGGGGGGAGGGGGGCGGCGTGTACACCCAGCGGCAAACGATGGGGGCAGAAGCGCGCGCAGCAAGCGGACAACACGATAAAGGGAGGAGGGAAGAGATAGCAGTGACTGACTGATGCCGCTGACGCCGATAGTGAGTCAACCCCAGCTCCGGAGTTGGTTTCAGGGACAACGCCACCGATGCCGACACAAACAATATGATACCCTCGCTTCCGCAGCGCTAAGAACCAGGTCTAGCCATGGGAAGGTGGTCACGTATTCGTCGACGTGCCGGGGCCTACGTGAAATAACCGGCGCGTCGGCAACTGAAGAGCACCCTATCCGCCACACAAGAACAGGGGGGGGGGGGACCCTTTCCTCCTCTTTCTGCATGGCGGCGACGGTGTTCTATGCAGTCACGTTATCTTGACTCTCTAGCGGCGTCAGCGGCATCCAGCGGTATCAGTCGGTCGCTGCTAGCGCTGGGGGGATGAAAGGGGGGCGGAGCTGGTTACGAGGCCGACGACAACGCGAAACCCAGGAACGGACGCCAAAGAGCTGCGCTCTAAAACTTCGACAATATTTGACGGCAAAGTTCGAGGACTTGAGCAATTCGACAGCGCAGTTCTTGCCTCACGAACTGCGGGGGGCTAGTTTCCCTCATTTTCAGCGGCTGGTCGACGACGCATGGGCGACAAGGAGCGGCGACGGGGTGAAGGTGAGCGACGAGACGTGGGTTGCGGATAGTCACGTGAAGACGTGCTTGTTTGGGGACCCGGACTTTCATAACGAGAGCGGGGACGATCCATGTAGTTCGGTGAACGGGCGTCTGAGTATCCTGGTGCGCGGCGGCGGCAGAATCGGGCGATATGACCAGGGTCACCGCATGCAAAACAGATCGGCCGGTTGTCGCCCGTTCGCCAGGTATTTGCAGGGATGGGAGCAGCCCATGTCACGGACGGCTGAATCGGGGCTGCAGCATGCGACACACCATGGGGCGGTGAGGACTGTTGAAGCTGCTGCCGCTTTACTACCTCAGCGTAACTAAGAGGCGCGGCGACAGGTTGCTGCTGAATGGGCACCAACATGGCCTCGGAAATCTGCTCTTGAATGACGTGCCGAAGCACGGGAGCCAACGGGATTGGTCGCTGCAGTTGCTGCTGTTGTGGGGGCTCCTGACGCTGAGCAAACGGCAGGAGAGACAACTGACGGGCCACCTCCTCACGCACAAATTCTTTCATTTGTGCGATAAGGTATGACTGGTCAGACATGATGTCCAGTGCAGCGAGCGGTTGATTGTACGTCTGAGATCAACGTCGGGTGAGAGCCCGCTGCCTTCTCAACTCGTCATAGCTGTGGTACAGAGTTACAACTTCAGACACAGTGCCAGAAGACTTCGCAAGAAGCATCTGAAAGACATCGTCGTCGACGCCCTTCATAATATGCTGTATTTTGGCACTTTCGCTCATTGAGGCATCGGCGCGCCTGCAGAGATCGATTACGTCCTCAATATAGGCGGTAAAAGTTTCATTCGGTTCCTGTGCCCGTGTGCGCAGCCGTTGCTTGGCGCGCAACTTGCACACGGCAGGGCGACCGAAAACGGCAGATATTACCTTCTTGAAAGCAGACCAGTTCTCAAATTCCGATTCGTGGTTCGTATACCACAGCTTCGCCACGCCAGCCAAGTAAAAGTTCGCGGTACTCAACTTAGCAGCGTCATCCCACTTGTTGGGTCCACTAACTTTTTCGTAGGACGAAAGCCAGTCCTCGACGTCCTGGTCTTCCGTACCCGAAAATACCGGAGGGTCTCGCTGGGGAACCGGGCCGGGGCAAACGGCGGCCGGCAGAGGTGGCGGCTGTTGGGCTGCGTCAGCTTGCATGGTCGAGTGTGCGTACTCGAGTGTGCGTACTTACCGGCGGTGTGCGTACCCAGCACGATCCACCAAACATAAGGAAGTTTATTGAACGAGTCCAACAAACGGGCGGTAGCTCGGAACAGTGAGCAGGGAGAACAAGATGGTGGTGTTCGAGCGCCGGTCTCGTGCCCTCCGCTCTTGATGATGATCGGTATGTCATTCTCTTCCTTTCTTCATTACAAGGGTAACGAAAGGGCAGACAGCCTAGCTCGAGAGACCACATTCCGAGCAGAGCAGTCGCACGCCCCGGAGTATCACCCACACGCTTGTGAAGGAGGATACACAGAAATCTTAAACTTACACAGAGGGACGAGAGCCAAATATCCCCCACCGCACAAAGCTCTAACGAAGGAGGAAGCAACGAGTTGGCGCAGATTGCAGACAAACTCCTTCCCAAATTGATACATCCTAAACAAAATGTACCCAACACAATACAGAGGCACCTGTCCATGGTGCGGGGCCACACCCACACTCTATCATGTCACATGGGAATGGAAACACAATCAATCATTCCACCAGCACAATAACCCGAGTGCGGAGCAATGGGAGAGTCGGCTTACCAGCTGCGAGCTCACTGCCCAAGGGGCCTTAGTGCAGCACGCTAGTGAGGTAGCTAGGCTCAGTGGAGCCCTGGAATAGGGGCCCACCCTTGCCGGAAGAGGCTCCAAGTCGCCGGCGCCCAAGAAGACGACGGAGACCTCGAGACGCTAAATCCTTGAAAGAACCAAATAAAGTTTCTCTCTCTCTCTCTCTCTGAAGGCCTGCCAGTACAATTATTAGGCATATCGGTGCTCGTACTGTGACAGGAGATGGCGGGTGCATACGTGTATAATTAAGGAATACATACCGTGTCCCGTGACAGTTGCTCCTTCCCACACTTATGCTTCACAGCGTACCATTGCTGTAATGAGACGAAGCCGACTTTGGGGAACAAGCATTAGGCAACGCGACATGCTTTCCGAACTTCGAAGCCAATTGCGATAACCACACAGGCAGATTCCGTGCCATTGCTGACAGCGGCGAATTCTTTCAATGAAAAACACGGCACAGAACGGCACGAAGCTTAATACCGAACCTCGAAGCAGCTAGGCCTCGCATTGCCACGGTGGTGGCTATGGCTGTCAACGGATCTGCGTGCGAGTATGCCGGTTCGACGCGGCGAGGTTATCAAAATGGCGGTGGTTGTGGCTTTTATTAACGCCGTTTCGAACCTGCGGTCCCGGCAAAAGCTCCGGAAAATCGGATGGCGAAGGGTTCTCCCGTCCGAAATTTCAGACGTTCATATACGTTTACCCTATGGGGTACGTTGTGGTGCCGCGAAGCCGTCCAAATTATCTGGCGACCGGGAAGTCGCTTGTTGACTGTACTCTGCCAACTCCTCCAGCCGAAAACCATTCGTTACGATTCCTCTCTGTTACTCAAGCCAGCATTACCGCCACTTTCGTTTCCTTTCAATAAAATTACAGCTAATTTTCCCTGAAGAAGCACAAATTCCCCGAGTTTTCCAGGCTACTCAAAATCCCTAAGAATTCCCGGTTTTCCCGGTTGGTAGACACCCAGAATTATTTCATGGCCCCAATTTTAAGAAATTTAACATGATATTATTATACGCCCTGTATAGAAGACGATGAGCAAAGCAAGAACAAGGTGAAAGTCGGAGCCAATGTTTCAACAAGTGGACTTGTCTTTCTTTTCAAGCGCCTTGAAAAAGACAAGTCCCCTTGTCGAAACGTTGGCTCCGGCTGGTTCTCGTTTTGCTTCATCATCATCATCAGCCTGGTTACGCCCACTGCAGGGCAAAGGCCTCTCCCATATTTCTCCAACAACCCCGGTCATGTACTAATTGTGGCCATGCCGTCCCTGCAAAATTCTTAATCTCATCCGCCCACCTAACTTTCTGCCGTTCCCTGCTACGCTTCCCTTCCCTTGGAATCCAGTCCGTAACCCTTAATGACCATCGGTTATCTTCCCTCCTCATTACATGTCCTGCCCATGCCCATTTCTTTTTCTTGATTTCAACTAAGATGTCATTAACTCGCGTTTGTTCCCTCACCCAATCTGCTCTTTTCTTATCCCTTAACGTTACACCTATCATTCTTCTTTCCATAGCTCGTTGCGTCGTCCTCAATTTGAGTAGAACCCTTTTCGTAAGCCTCCAGGTTTCTGCCCCGTAGGTGAGTACTGGTAAGACACAGCTATTATACACTTTTCTTTTGAGGGATAAATGGCAACCTGCTGTTCATGATCTGAGAATGCCTGCCAAACGCACCCGAGCCCATTTTTATTCTTCTGATTATTTCTGTCTCATGATCCGGATCCGCAGTCACTACCTGCCCTAAGTAGATGTATTCCCTTACGAATTCCAGTGCCTCGCTGCCTATTGTAAACTGCTGTTCTCTTCTGAGACTGTTAAACATTACTTTAGTTTTCTGCAGATTAATTTTTAGACCCACTCTTCTGCTTTGCCTCTCCAGGTCAGCGAGCATGCACTGCAGTTGGTCCCCTGAGTTACTAAGCAAGGCAATATCATCAGCGAATCGCAAGTTACTAAGGTATTCTCCATTAACTTTTATCCCCATTTCTTCCCAATCCAGGTCTCTGAATACCTCCTGTAAACACGCTGTGAGTAGCATTGGAGAGATCGTATCTCCCTGCCTGACGCCTTTCTTTATTGGGATTTTGTTGCTTTCTTTATGGAGGACTACGGTGGCTGTGGAGCCGCTATAGATATTTTTCAGTACTTTTACATATGGCTCGTCTACACCCTGATTCCGTAATGCCTCCATGACTGCTGAGGTTTCGACAGAATCAAATGCTTTCTCTTAATCAATGAAAGCTATATATAAGGGTTGGTTGTATTCCGCATATTTCTCTATCACCTGATTGATAGTGTGAATATGATCTATTGTTGAGTAGCCTTTACAGAATCCTGCCTGATCCTTTGCTTGACAGAAGTCTAAGGTGTTCCTGATTCTATTTGCGATTACCTTAGTAAATAGTTTGTAGGCAACGGACAGTAAGCTGATCGGTCTATAATTTTTCAAGTCTTTGGCGTCCCCTTTCTTATGGATTAGGATTATGTTAGCGTTTTTCCAAGATTCCGGTACGCTCGACGTTATGAGGCATTGCGTATACAGGGTGGCCAGTTTCTCTAGAACAATCTGCCCACCATCCTTCAGTAAATCTGCTGTTACCTGATCCTCCCCAGCTGCCTTCCCCCTTTGCATATCTCCCATGGCTTTCTTTACTTCTTCCGGTGTTACCTGTGGGATTTCGAATTCCTCTAGACTATTTTCTCTTTCATTATTGTCGTGGGTGGCACTGGTACTGTATAAATCTCTATAGAACTCCTCAGCCACTTGTACTATCTCATCCATATTAGTAATGATATTGCCGGCTTTGTCTTTTAACGCATACATCTGATTCTTGGCAATTCCTAGTTTCTTCTTCACTGTTTTTAGGCTTCCTCCGTTCCTGAGAGCATGTTCAATTCTATCCATATTATACTTCCTTATGTCAGCTGTCTTACGCTTGTTGATTAACTTCGAAAGTTCTGCCAGTTCTATTCTAGCTGTAGGGTTAGAGGCTTTCATACATTGGCGTTTCTTGATCAGATCTTTCGTCTCCTGTGATAGTTTGCTGGTATCCTGCCTAATGGAGTTACCACCGACTTCCATTGCACACTCCTTAATGATGCCCACAAGATTGTCGTTCATTGTTTCAACACTAAGGTCCTCTTCCTGAGTTAAAGCTGAATACCTGTTCTGTAGCTTAATCTGGAATTCTTGTATTTTCCCTCTTACCGCTAACTCATTAATCGTCTTCTTATGTTCTAGTTTCTTCCGTTCCCTCCTCAGGTCTAGGCTAATTCGAGTTCTTACCATCCTGTGGTCACTGCAGCGCACTTTGCCGAGCACGTCCACATCTTGTATGATGCCAGGGTTAGCGCAGAGTATGAGGTCTATTTCATTTCTGGTCTCACCGTTCGGGCTCCTCCACGTCCACTTTCGGCTATCCCGCTTGCGGAAGAAGGTATTCATTATCCTCATATTATTCTGTTCCGCAAACTCTACTAATAACTCTCCCCTGCTATTCCTAGCGCCTATGCCATATTCCCCCACTGCCTTGTCTCCAGCCTGCTTCTTGCCTACCTTGGCATTAAAGTCGCCCATTAGTATAGTGTATTTAGTTTTCACTCTACCCATCGCCGATTCCACGTCTTCATAGAAGCTTTCGACTTCCTGGTCATCATGACTGGATGTAGGGGCGTAGACTTGTACAATCTTCATTTTGTACCTCTTATCAAGTTTCACAACAAGACCTGCCACCCTCTCGTTAATGCTATAGATTTCCTGTATGTTACCAGCTATATCTTTGTTAATCAGGAATCCAACTCCTAGTTCTTGTCTCTCCGATAAGCCCCGGTAGCACAGGACGCACGTGCCCGCTTTTTAGCACTGTATATGCTTCTTTTGGCCTCCTAACTTCACTGAGCCCTATTATATCCCATTTACTGCCGTCTAATAGCACTGGTAGACTCGCCTCACTAGATAACGTTCTAGCGTTAAACGTTGCCAGGTTCATATTCCAATGGCGGCCTGTCCGGAGCCAGTGATTCTTAGCACCCTCTGCAGCGTCGCAGGTCTGACCGCCGCCGTGGTCAGTTGCTTCGCAGCTGCTGGGGACTGAGGGCCGGGGTTTGATTGTGTTGTTCATATGGGAGGTTGTGACCAAGTACTGCACCAGGGTGGCCAATCCTGCTGTGGTGAGGGAGTGCGTTACCGGTTCTGGTCACCGGGATCAGGCCACACTCCAGGCCTGTTTATGCAATTTTATCAACACGCGGATTTTTTTTTAATCCGGTGGAAAATTGCCGGCACCGGGATTCGAACCACGGACCTCTTGCACGCGAGGCGGGTGTTCTACCTCTACGCCACCACTGCCATCGTTTTGCTTATCTTGAATTTCCATCTCCTGCCATCCCTGTTTTCCCTGGAACCCTGTATATAAGCCAGATAGCATTGTATAAATGACACAGCACTAGAATGTTCGGATGATGATGATGAAGCGACATTTGCTGGAGCCGAAATAAATCGGTGGTGCACGCAGGCACCAGACGGGGTGGTTCCCTAGTTACGGGACCCATATGTTTCCAGCAGCTCCTGGCCCCTGTCCGTCAGTGCGAGCTGAATCGGTAGGGCGGGGCTGGATAACAAGGTCTCCCATCGCTCAAGGGGTTGGGGATTGGGGGTGTTGGTGGGAAGGGGAGGAGGGGGGGTCTTGAGGAAAACAAAGGTCCCATTTACGGGTGCGCAGTGTATCCAGCATGCATTGCTTGAAGCAAGGTCAGAACTCTGGGCAGGAGTAGAATACATCGCAGATGAGGGCAATAGAAGGTGCAAGACATCTACTGCTCATAGTAGATCACCAACAATCTAAAATTGCTACCTCAGTGAAGCAGCACATTTCTGAGCACAGGCCACAAACACTATTCCTGTAAACTTATCAAAGCATTTTATATCAAAAAATTACCGACGATTACGTTACTTCCTAATGCGAAATTTGAGCGCAGCAAATAAGCTGTTTCACCTTTTCGATAGATTGAGGCAAAGAAATCGAGCAACACATGTATGCGCTATCACAGAATTTTTTTTTATTTTTCACACGTATTCCTTTAACAAAGACTCCACTAACAGTTCTTGACAGTCATGAAGGAAGCTTTGTGGTCGGAGAAATAGACTGATATATGTTTGACTTGGTACACCAATGCTTGATTCTCAAAGACGAGATCTATACAAGTGCCTCGCGAGGTAGTCACAGCCGTGGGACGCGTTACGAGCGAGAGGAACGGGATGTTCTCCCGCATAAGTGTTAGGAAATTGCTGTTTGTCTTTATGTCAACATTAAAGTCCCCCACTACTAACATCGGTGTGGATCGATGGACGGTTAATGCGAGTTGCAGGAAGTGCACGACGTCTTTCGTGAGTGCGGTAGCCGACTCACGAAAGCGGTATCAGTCGGTCGCTGCTAGCGCTGGGGGGATGAAAGGGGGGCGGAGCTGGTTACGAGGCCGACGATAACGCCGACGACGACGCGAAACCCAGGAACGGACGCCAAAGAGCTATTTGTGTAGCCAGCCCTCCTCCACAGTCTCTCCTCCTCCCTTCCATCATCCTCCCTCGCCCGGAGAGCCGACAGCGCGCATGCGCGGCGGCGGAGCAGATTCGTCGGCGAGCTACGACGCGAAACCCAGGAACGGACGCCAAAGAGCCATTTGTGTAGCCAGCCCTCCTCCAAGGTCTCTCCTCCTCCCTTCCATCATCCTCCCTCGCCCGGAGAGCCGACAGCGCGCATGCGCGGCGGCGGAGCAGCAGATTCGTCGGCGAGCTGGTTACGAGGCCGACGCCGACGACGACAACGCCGACGACGACGACGACGCGAAACCCAGGAACGGACGCCAAAGAGCTGCGCTCTAAAAGAAAAGTGCCGATTGTATAGGCTACAAGTGAATTCTTTATTTCATATGCAGTTATATGCTTACTTTGAACAGTTTGTATGAAATTGGCTCGGGAAGACCTGATATGGCATCTTATAAAGCAACATGAATATTTGTGCGAAGGAGGGGGTGGAGCAGCGACAGAAAACACTTCGATGTGTACGTGGGTAAGTGATACTTGTTTAGCCAGATATCAAGCTGCAGCACATTTTGAATGCTGCACCAGTACAGCGCTCTTTAGAGCTAAGTGGGTTGTTCATTTATAATCATACCAAGTGCATAACTTGCTTTCATAGGCACATCTCAGACTGTTTTGCATTCAGAGCTGTTCCAAAAATATTGTGCAGAACTTCTCTGTCCTATATGTCAATACTTTTCGTGTAGCTGTTATAGTTTTTGAGTTGGTAGTGACTACAGTGACG
This sequence comes from Dermacentor albipictus, assembly GCF_038994185.2. Lineage (NCBI taxonomy): Eukaryota > Metazoa > Arthropoda > Arachnida > Ixodida > Ixodidae > Dermacentor > Dermacentor albipictus. Next base: position 8,174,793 of record NW_027225570.1, on the reverse strand, counting down.
GGGCCCAGTATTTTAACATCAGCACTGCAGTAGTGACAGGGCCCGTCACTTTAGAGACGTTTAGCTTGTACGCTATTCCGGTAAACGGGAGCGGTTTGGGCGGATTACCGGATGGTCGGGGCGTAAACGTGAGCGGTGAAGCCGCCTGGTGCTGTAGAGCTCAACCAGACAAACGCATAGCTAAAACTGTCGTAACTCACCATATCCTGCTTCGCCACTCGTGCAAATTTTTGGCAGCGGCGTAATTGTGAACACGATTATGCCACTGTCGAAAATTTACGCCAGCAGCTAAGCAGAATACAGTAATTAGCTCTGTGTTTGTGTGGTTGAGCTTTGCGCCACCAGCTGGCGCCACCGATCGGGCCGCTCACTTGACGCCCCCGCTAAACCGGAACACCGCCCGCGCTTGCCCGGATACCGGACAAGCTAAAGGTCTCTTTTAACAACACTGTAGTGACGTGGCCATCACTATAACGACGTCGGTACTATATACGGGCGAGCATTGAATTTCATACAACTATGGGGGCGAAGATAGTCACCGTCTGTCGGAAGCACGTCACTTGCGTAGTCTGAGGGATGACACGGCGCGCTCCGCATAGGCTTGGCTATCGGCGCAAAGTATACTACGCATGAGCCTTCCTGGACATTTTTGCAAGTAGTCTCGAAATGACATAAGTATTTCACCTTTAAAATAATAATATTGGACAAGCAGAAAGAACAGACGCTATCACTTTACCTACTACGTGCAGTAAGCTGGGACACTGCACGCCGTCGCCGCAATCGATTGCCCCAAACCGTTCTTGCGCGAAAGGTAGCAATAGCTGAGAGTGAACTATGTGAAATATGTTCTTATAATGAGCTGTCTGTGTAGCCAAATTGAGCAAAGCAGAATGGAGCTTCGATGCAGCGATCACATGGGTTTGCGGTGACCGACTGCGCGTCTGCATGCATGTCCGCATTTTCGCATCGTGCCGTGAGCTTTGTGCCACAGCATATGAGCATTTGACAGTACGCAAGCAACCATTGTTACATGGACACTGTCAGAGCTCTTCGAAAATAATTTCGTTATAGCTAGGCTTCTTCGCCAACGGCGACTTATGATGTTCCGTCGCAACGATTCAGTCTTCTTTTTTTTCTTCTAAAGTTGTGGAAACTTCAATATAATTATTTCTCATGTTGCATCACACTGCATGTTTATTGGTCTTCTAAGCGAGCAATTACCGGCTGCTTCTTTTTCTTAATCTAGTACAATATTCATTGTCTGGTGCTATAGACCTCAGACTCTGCCCAGGCGGCGCTACGGAAAAACTAGGGTGCCTCGATGCGCGCGCCCCCCTCCGCCGCTCCGTGGAGGGTGGGGACATCCTTTGAAAGGGTCAGTGCCGCTTCGGCGAGGACGCGCGCCATATTTGTGCCCCCTCCCCGTCCCGCCTGCGTCAGTTGCACGTGCGGCGGCCTGTTTCCCGTCGGTTGCAATTTTTCTTGGCCGCAAGACGAGGAAGACATGCCGGGGTGTTGCGTGCCTGCGTGCACAAATCACTCCCGAAATGGCTGGAGAATGTTTTCATTTCCGAGAGATCCGAAAAGAAGGCTCCTGTGGACTGTAAAAGTGAAACGGGACAAGTGGCAGCCGGCCAACACTTCACGCCTATGCAGTGTAAGTACTATATTCCTTATTTCGTTTCCGTGCTGCTTGCTCCATAGATAAATGTACTGCTTTAAAATAATACCCAACGTGCGCGCTAAAAACGGCGTTACAGTTTTTGTAGGCATTCATTACTATTTCCCGCTTGATACTGGGTACGATCGATTATGCCAGCATATACCGCGGCACCAAGCATTGTGTTTAAAATGCTTAGCCAACGTACACTTAAAACGTACAACGTACAACGTACACTTAAAATGCTTAGCCAACGTACAAGAAAGGGAGCTGAAGCTCGCGCCGAAGCTTTCTGAAGCACATGTTTCCTCGGGACATTTCACAAAGATGAAAGTGGGACTTGCAGTGCAATTTTTCAAAGAGACCCCCGCTTAAATCCGGTACTTGGTGAAAGAAAAAATACTGGAGCAAGAAGCCGAAACCACAGCATGGTTTTTAGAACTTGTATCAAGGTGGTATACTCTGATATCATCGCGCCACCCCTCCGTTTCTCTTAGTCTTCAAGACATGGAGAAGCATTATGAAGCTGTCTGTACTCTCAAGCTGGCCATCAATACTTTTCAAGGCATGAATATGGGCAGCACCTCGCAGTGGAAGCCATCACAGGCAGGCCTTCTAATCACCACTACTGCTGTACTTCAACTCCAGGACATTCTTTTGAGCTCTGAAGGTTACACTTTCTTTCTAACTGGCAGAATACTGCAAGATTGCCTGGAAAACCTTTTCTCTGTTGTTCGCCTGAAGAAGCCGGTTCCAGATGCATTGGACATGAAATATGCTCTCAAAGTTGTGTGCATTAGCCAATTTTGGCGCACGCCGAAGACAACCAGCTATGCTGTCGATGATTCGGAGTATCTGGTTGATCTACTGACAGATGGCAAGCGTGAGCTAGCTGAACCAGACCCATCTGAAATCGATGATTCTGAGATACTCTTCATTGAAGAGCTGACATCTACAGAATGTAGCACCCTCTTTCATATTGCCGGATTCCTCGTGAAAGGCATTATCAAAAAGATAAGCAGTTGCGAGCAGTGCAAAACTGCTCTGCTGGGTTCGACAGACAGTCAGCATTCTTACCTGACAAGGCTAAAAGAATACATCCGGAACGGCGACAACCTGCATTACCCCAGTGCTCAAGTAATGAGTATTCTGAAGTCGTGCGAGGAGCTATTCAAGGGAATCACGGAATGGACCGAAAGCCTTCTTACTGTACAATCTCCTTTACAGGCTGTTGTGACGTACTTGAGCAAAATGGTTAAGTTCAACGTGAATGCTTGCCAAGTGCACAGTGCAACTGTTCAGAAGCTTCTCATTTCCGCCTATGCCCGAATGAGGTTACGCATTCACCTGCGTCAGCTTGAAAAGAAAGAAGTCAACGGCCTCGGAAGCAAAACGTGTGCTGCAGTAAACTTGCAGTGAAACCACAGTTTTCATAGTGTGCACATAGCTGGTGTGTACTTTTTATAACTTTTTTCTATAGTGTTTTCATATTTTTCGCACATTGTTGTAATAAATTGATGCAGCGGTTTCGCAAAGCTTTTGATCACTACACCATATTTTTTGTGGATTCTTTCAGTGATTTCTACATAAGTGTTTTGCTGTAATGAAAAAGAAATATTCAGTTAACTCGAAGCGAACTTTTTAAGGCCAGAGAATATAAGAGGTTTCATAAAATATTGGATGTCGCAATACATTCCAAATACCCCACTTCAGCCTCGTTTGTGTGTGTGCGCTTTCGAAGAATGACTGCCTTCTGATAGCAGCCACTGAGGTTCTTGACTTCGCCGAAAGTGTGACATTTTATCATTTGAGTCATTCGCCTTCTATTCATAATGATACGTGTCGTTCGGCGAGAAAAACAGCTTACTTTCAAGGAAACGCGTTCGGCGCCAGTGCGCGCTCCCGAAACGCGATGAAAGAAGTGGGCACAAATACGGCGGACTCCGTAGCAGACGACGCGGTTGTCCCCACCCTCCACGGAGCGGCGGAGGGGGGCGCGCGCATCGAGGCACCCTAGGAAAAACCCGTCACCAGCGCCCCCATCGGAGCCATGGCGCGAACTGAGTAGTGCAAGGAGAGCTGTCCGCAACCGAAAGTGCATAGGCCACAATGGACCCTTCTCTTTCGTTTGTGCTGAGGCCCGGTTTCCTAAAAATCAAGGACCTGGAAACCATCTTCCGCCCATCCACACTTCGGAAAGGAAGCTTAGCAGGGCGAAGCACGGGTACAATATAAAGTCTCAAGTGTTATTTCGGCGTGCTGCAACTCGCAAGTACAGAGAACATCAGCTTTGTCTATAGGCATATCAGCATAAAAATCTAAGCATTTCAAATTGTTTCATATTGAATATGTCCTGAACACAAGACTTATTCAGTATCTCCAATATTTTTATGTATTTTATCGTAATGTTTTGTCTCGCAATTATTTACAGATAGTAAATCCTTTCATAGCCTTTTCCAGGGCAGCAAGTAGAAAACGTTTTCCAAAGCAGCAAATAGCGTGCGATCATAACGAAAGTAAGCTTCCTACAGTGCCTACGCGCTGCATCTTTCTTTCTCGCAGGAGCTACAGCATCGCTCAGTACCTTAATTTGAACTTTTTGCATACGCTTCGAGCAACAAGCGCGCACAAATAAATGTTAATAAATGCGACATTTTTTTTCTTTACACATGTGCGTTATTTCGCAATTACTCATCCAGTGCTCCTACAGCAACCTTATAATTTGTTCACATTTGATAAACGCAGTCGAGCAGGTTCAGCACATTGCGAAGCGTGCTTGTATCGGTGCAGGACATACAAAATACCGAAAGTAGAAATAAGCTCGCGATGCAACGATGCTCTAGAACAGGATTTTTAATTCATAAACGAACCAAAATGTTTGGTTAGACTAACGAGACAAATCTCTCCGTTCCACTTGTTGAGTCCAGCGGAGACGGACGTCTGTTATAAAGCGGAGATATTGATGGCACATAAGCAAGATGGTTCGCAACGTTGTTTTTTCTGTTACCAACGAAGTGGCGGCTGCAGATTCTTGAGTTTTTGCTTATTTACCACGGTCCTCCGTCAGGGCTACGCCACACAATTACAAAAAAACAAAATTGCGGCACTTTGCAGCGAGCCGCTGTGTTGTGGGGAATGCAAGTAATTCGATTACCCAACACGTTGAACGGCCCGTATACTCAGCGCTCTCACCTTTCCCCTACATACGATCGCGATGGAAATCGGTAAAACGGAACGTTGTTATTCCGTCCTTCACGTTCATGGCAATTTACAACACAACGGTGGCGTCGATTGCGGCGTTTTTTTGTAGCGCGCGGAGCTATCGCGGTTGCCTTCATTTCCGCCATCAGTCTGACGAATGAAACAGTGGCTAGAGTTCGGAGGCGCGTCCGACTAACGTAGAAATTCATAGCTCTCTGTCTTGGTGTTAAATGCGCAAAACGCTCGCCATATGGACCAAAATCTAGTTAAATGGTTGTTTCGCAGTCGCTAGCTGCATAGGCAACTTAGCAAGGGAGTCGGACTTCGCACTACTCAATTACTGCCTCTTCGCACCGGCAGGTGGCGCTACGCGTCTTGCAAAAACTCCAGAGTTTGACGTCCATATATACACAAGCATGAAAATACGCCATGCCTTCTTTTTAATGTGCTTTTTGCCGTTTCTTTTCCATTCTAGTGAACTTTTTTTCTCTTTTTATTATTGTCATCATAGGTGTAACAGTACATATACAAAAGACTGTTGGACCCAATAGCCGCAGGCAAGTGGATGGGTCCGGATATCATAATAATAATAATAATAATGATGATGATGATGATGATGATACTAAGCTTTATTTCCATCAAAACGATGGAGGGGCCGTGGGTAAAAGCTGCTGAACAGCTTGAGTAATAATAATAATATTATATACTAATATAATAGACATTCGGTACAAGGATAGGGGGATCAACACAGGGGATGTATGCACACATTAAAAACAGAAAAAAAATGAATTTTTTTACGGCGTGATAAAAATGATCACTAGTTACATAAATTATCAAAGCGCAGCAGAACGCCAAGCAAGAATGCAGGCACTAAATCAGTGGTTTATAGCCCATAAATAGTGCATTACAGAAATATTGTGTTTCGTATTTTGGAGGGTATGTTCCATGTCTTAACTCCAACAAATTCAAGTAGTCTTTTGCCATGTACATAATGTACAGAAGGCAGGTTGAAATTTCCAGCGGCAGTACTCCTGGTTGCATGTGATGATTAAAAAAATATGGACACAGGGAAAGAATGATTACGCTTCACAACACTTTACGTAGCTAGCTCTGTTATGCTCACGCATAAGATCGAATGGCAATATGTTTAGTCGATTGAACAGTGGCCTGCTGGGTGTATCGGTTCTCAAGTGCGTAATGGTTCTTAATGCCCGCTTTTTGTACCGCCAAATGGAGCATAACAGAATGAAGCTTCAAAGCAGCCGGGCCCCGTCACTGCAGTCCAGATGCCAAAGTCCTGGGCCCTGTCACTGCAGCCACGACCTTTTGGGGTAATGTGATGCACAGTGGCAAAATATAGTCATGTTTCTTTCGGGGCACTTTTTCATGTACTAAATTTTCACAAGAGGCGTCATGCTGTAGCTTGTTTAGCTCTTTGTAGATCACAAAGTGCCAATATTTAGCCAAACGGCGCTTACAATTACTGAAACTATGCAAAAGTATTAGAGCATTTCGACGAATTTTTTTTCTACATTCCCTGAAATATAACCTTGTACGTTTGCAACTATTGCTTGGTGCTATTGCAATTTTAAGTAGACATCACCACTGCACATATCGTCAAGACTATGTATGACAAATTTCGTTAGTATAAAGCAATTATAAATGTACTTATTTGTATATATTTAATGTTTAATTTAATGTACATAGTAATGTTCAACAGTCTCGGAAGAGAACAGTAAATTACGACAAGTAGTGAGGCACTGGAAGTGGTAAGGGAATACATCTACTTAGTGTAGGTAGTGACCGCGTATCCGGATCATGGGCAGGGGTGCGTTTGGCAGGCATTCTCAGATCATGGACAGCAGGCTTCCATTATCCCTCAAGAGAAAAGTGTATAACAGCTGTGTCTTACTAGTACTCATGTATGGGGCAGAAACCTGGAGGCTTACGAAAAGGGTTCTACTTAAATTGAGGACGACGCAACGAGTTATGCAAAGAAGAATGATGGGTGTAACGTTAAGGCATAAGAGCAGATTGGGTGAGGGAACAAATGTCAGTTAATGACATCTTAGTTGAAATCAAGAAAATGAAATGGGCATGGGCAGGACATGTAATGAGAAGGGAATTAACCGAAGGCCATTAAGGGTAACGGACTGAATTCCAAGGGAAGGGAAGCGTAAGAGGGTGCGACAGAAAGTTAGGTGGACGGATGAGATTAAGAAGTTTGCAGGGACAACATGGCCACAATTAGTACATGACCGGGGTAGTTGGAGAGGCCTTTGCCCTGCAGTGGGCGTGACCAGGCTGATGATGATGATTAAATGTACAAGGTTATTTTTAAGTGATTGTGGAAAAAATTAGTTGAAGTGTCCTAATTATTTTTTCATAGCTGCAATAGCTTTAGATGCTGTTTCAATAGATATCGGCACTTAGCAGTCTACAAAGCGCTAAATAAGCTACAGCACAAAGCTTTCGAAAATTTATTATGCAATAAAGTGCCCAAAAGATCATTCCATTCTGCCATATCGTGTAGGACATAACTCAAGAACTATAGCGGCTACACAGAAACTAATGACATACTTCAAGTCTGCTTCTAATTATTTATAAGTGGGTGCATTTTCATTTCTAGTACAAATACTGAAGAAATGTTTTTCAAGGACCGCCTTAAAGGAGTACTGACACAAAAATTTGAAGTCGAGATAACTTGTGAGATCGATTTAGTGGTTCACACACACATCGTGTGTAAAATATCAGCGGCGAATATCGCTTAGAACATATTTAAAATCAATTTTAAAGTACGTGCGCGCAGCCAACCGTAAAACAGAGCACCTCGCGATAGGGACCTTTAGCGCGTCCGGTATCCGGGAAAGCGCGGGCGGTTTTCCGGTTTAGCGGGGCCGTAAAGGTGAGCGGCCCGATCGGTGGCGCCAGCTGGTGGCGCAAAGCTCAACCACACAACCACAGAGCTAATTACTGTATTCTGCTTAGCTGCTGGGGTAAATATTCGACAGTGGCGTAATCGTGTTCACAATTACGCCGCTGCCAAAAATTTGCACGAGTGGCGAAGCAGGATATGGTGAGTTACTGCAGTTTTAGCTATGCGTTTGTCTGGTTGAGCTCTACAACACCAGGCGGCTTCACCGCTCACGTTTACGCCCCGACCATCCGGTAACCCGCCCAAACCGCTCCCGTTTACCGGATTAGCGTACAAGCTAAACGTCTCTATTGACATCTCCCGGGTCTGTAAATAGCCAAGAAAACGCTACGTCATGTGGCTACGTCACGAATTTTCGTTGGCTGCCACGCGGCTTTACACGTGCTCTTTACACGTGCTCGCCGTCGCCGGCCGCAATATCCGAGTCGCTGCTCTCCAGTGGGTCAAATTGAAAGTGATTGGCCACGTCTAATACGGCGGCGACTCCCACATGCAGGAAATCGTCGCCGCTGGACGACGAAAACGAGGACGACGACGGCGATGATGGCGAGGACATGGCAAACCACGTGCAGGCGTAGCAGACGACTAGCAACACGAAGCTCGCGTGCCGGCGCGCCGCACGCTGGCTGCGCGGCAGAGCATACGTCATGGCTTTTTGCGAACACGTGACCACTTTGTTTACACTCCCGGTGGACCGTTTCGTTGCTCTCTGAAACCGAAACTTGGACTGGTCGCTACAAAAAAGACTGCAGATAATTACCTGTCGCGCTCTGAAGTAAATGAGGTCTCGTGCAGTGATTACTGGGTCATTAACTACTTATTAAAGCAGAAAAAACCACATGGATTTTTTTGTGTCAGTACTCCTTTAAGATGCAGCTCGGACACCTAATTCAGGATGTGATGAGTGGGCGTGTTCTACATTTCAGAGAGAACAAACACTATTCACATAAACTGTGCCATTTGTATTACTGGCACTCGATTCCTCAGCATAGTTATGCCTTTTTTTTTCTTTTTTATATATTCTTCATAAGTAATTAAGCTTCCTACCTGGACCAGAAAGCACTCAATATTGGAGTCCTCATCTAGCTTCAAGGCGAAAATTTTGTTTTGCAGCTTTAGTTTCGAATGTTGGCAGTTTCTGCCAACATTCGGACGCTGGCAGTTTCCTCTTCTCATGTTTCACCATTGCCAGGGGGCTATAAGTTAGAAATTACCATTTTATTTTCCATTCATTTATTATTCATTGCAGCAGTCAGCCGAACCTGGAGATGAATAATGCTGGTATGGCATGCTCCCATGACAAAGTGCAGAGAGAATGGCAAATGAATCTTTACAAGAGGCTGGCCCAGGTGCCTCATAGTTTATTCCAGCTTCCAAGTCATTCAAACGACACACAAAGCAGGTGCACACTGTAGCCACACTGTAGCTGTGTACCAGCATGGGGGCCTGTCTGCCTTTTGAAATGTCTCTGGAGGAGGAGGGAAAGGGCAGAGGACGTGTAGTCTTCTTTCTTCATGCTTCCTTTGAGCACTGAAGTGCGTCTCTCTTAAGAGACGCACTTCGTCAACTCTGGACGCGGCACACAAGCAGCCGCTAACTTACCGAACATCGGAGGCTGACAAGCAACACATTGGTTTTAGATCTCAGTGACCTTACCAGCAATCTTAATGTTGCCAAACTCGTCTGCTTCAGGGACTTGCTCGAAGCTAGTGCCCTCTGGCAATTCTTCACTGTCAGAAAATATCCAACCAAAAGCTCCAAGACCAATGACCAAATCTTTCGTGTGAAAAGAATTTATTTTTCGGAGGACTTGATGCAGAATTCTGAAGTTGCAAAACTAACCCGATTCATAAACTTGATGCATAATTTGGATAGATTAGCAGGTATGTATGCAGTAGCCATTACAAAAACCCAAGTTAGATTCCATAATATATGTACAATATGTCGTCCATGCCATCAACCATTTAATTGAGAAAACTGCAGAGTACAACCAAATTCTGTACATGGCCCTCAAAGGTTATGAAAAGGCACTTGATTCAGTAGATACCAGCAGTCATGAAAGCAGTCAGATGTGTACAGGAAGCATACACGAATATCTTTGCAAATATCTGCAAAGACTTCACAGCTGCTCTAATTCTTCGCAAGAAAAGCAGAAAAACGGCCATCGAGGAAGGTGTCAGGCGAGGAGACAACCTCTCCAATCTCTGCCACTGTGAATATTGTGCCATGTTTTTTTCTCCCAAATTAGCACATTGTTTGAGCAACAACAATATGGTTACAACGTATTTATCACAACCTTGAGCTAGACAATTGGCACTCTTGTGCAGGTGTGTGAAGTGAGCAGCCTTTCAAGTTGTGCGGTACATCAGCACATAATTTGTAAAAGGCTTAGCTGTGTTCAACTGCGTCACAGGCATTTTTGGAGTACTGTTTCTCCAATAACCTTGACGGGTGTCACGGAGGATGATGCCATTCTTGCCGACAGGGGCAAGCACATTGGCACTCATCCTTTCATTTTATTTTGCAATGTAAGACAGCAGTAAGAATGAATAAAACCCTACGGGCAGCAGCGCTTATGCATAGTTTGTTTCCTTGCCATGTCACTTTACACTATATCGTAATATGTACATTTCTTTCCCTTTCTGAAAGACTGCAAGTTCCCCTTCGTGTTAAGATATATTAGAGGTTGCGTTATTGACTTGCAAGTACAGCGATTCGAGACTACTGCAGGCCTAGAGATTTATTTATTTTGTAAGGAAGAAGAAGTGCGCCGTGCAGAGCTCCGCAGCCGGATCGCCAATGCCTCTGAAGTGGGGCTTGGGCTGGACGCTGTTCCTGGTTTTGTACCGGCTAAGCCTACGCTGTTGCGTCTTCTTGTCCACGTCCTTCGTGTCGTCCACAGCCGTGTCGGACTTCTTTGCCATAATATATATATATATATATATATATATATATTATGGCAAAGAAGTCCGACACGGCTGTGGACATATATATATATATATATATTATGGCAAAGAAGTCCGACACGGCTGTGGACGACACGAAGGACGTGGACAAGAACTCGGGGCCCAGAAAGGCATCAGAGAGGGGGTGGGCACAATTTATTTATTTTGAAAGGGGGTTTATTGCAGCTCGTACGCGGGATCGCAAGTAGCGCTTGATCGCGAGTCCTAGGCGTTGGCATCAGCAGCCCGAGCTCGGGTCTCGCGCCGCAGCGGTGGCAGTCCGCACAGCGCCACATGCATGCTACCCACTACAATTGCCCCCGCGGCGAAGAGGAGCCATCCTGGCGACCTAAGGTGATGACACGATAAGGGGGTCGTGGTACGGCTTCAGGCGGCTGACGTGAACCGTCTCGCGGCCACGGCGGCGTTTGTCCGAAGATGGCGTCACCGGTTCGACCACATAATTCACAGGCGATGTACACGCGACGACCCGGTACGGACCCTGATATTTCGGAGCAAGCTTTGGGCTAAGGCCTGGAGATTGGAAGGGCAGCTGAAGCCAGACGTGAGAGTCCACGGCGAAAGACTGTGTGGGCTGCCCGTTGTCGTGGCGATCTTTGTAAATTCCTTGGGTAGCCGACGTGAACGAGCGAGCCGTTTGGCGGCACTCTTCACCGTGGCGAGCAACTTCGGAAAGAGGGGTGAATTCAGAGGCATCCGGGTGATATGGTAGCACGGTGTCGAGGGTAGTGGATAGTTCACGTCCATAAAGAAGGAAAAATGGTGAGAAGCCGGTGGTCGCCTGAACGGCGGTATTATACGCGTACGTCACAAAAGGGAGGACATCGTCCCAATTCGAATGATCAGACGCAACGTACATGGTGAGCATGCCACCAAGAGTGCGATTGAACCATTCCGTTAGACCGTTAGTCTGTGGGTGATACGCCGTAGTGGTGCGGTGAATAGTGCGGCAAGCGGCGAGTAGCTCATTAATAACTTCGCACAAGACACGGCCTCTGTCGCTGAGCAGTTCTCGCCGTGCGCCATGCCGTAAGATGAAATTCCGTAACATGAATGCGGCGACGTCGCGAGCAGCAGCCGAAGCAAGTGCAGCAGTTTCGGCATATCTTGTGAGGTGGTCTACTGCGACAATTATCCAACGATTTCCTTTATCGGTGCATGGAAGAGGCCCATAAAGGTCAATGCCAAGCCGATCAAAAGGACGTGCAGGACACGGTAAAGGCTGCAGAGGGCCTGTAGTATGAGGAGATGTCTTGCGTCGCTGACAGGCTGCACATGACCGAATGTATTTGCGGACATAAGAATACATGCCGCGCCAGTAGCAGCGCTGCCGGAGCCGCTCGTAGGTTTTCAGGACGCCAGCATGAGCTTATTGTGGGTCGGCGTGGAAATACGTGCATATGTCGGAGCGCAAATGGCGAGGGATGACTAGAAACCATTTGCGACCGTCCGGCTGATAGCTTCGGCGGTACAAGATGGCGTCCCGTAGCACGAAATGGGTGGCTTGGCGACGAAGCGCTCGAGGGCATGTAGCCGTTGAAGAACTGTGAAGAATGTCAACGAGAGACATAATCCACGGATCTTTCCTCTGTTCAGAGGGCATGTCAGTAACAGCAAGTGTAGCAACCAGGCACTCAATGGATGAGGGCGGCGTTTCGTCGGATCGCATGGGCGATCGGGAGAGCGCACCTGCATCAGAATGTTGGCGCCCGGATCGATAGATGACGCGAATGTCAAATTCTTGGAGCCGAAGAGCCCAACGTCCAAGACGGCCTGACGGGTCTTTCAGTGACGCAAGCCAGGAGAGCACGTGGTGGTCTGTCACAACATCGAACGGATATATCCGTTCGATGTATCGATATATATCCGTTAATAACGATATATATATATATATATATATATATATATATATATATATATATATATATATATATATATATCCGTTCGCCCTTACTTGTATGGCTATAGCCATACAAGTAAGGGCGAAATTTGTTTAACGCCGAAACTATAGCCAAACATTCTTTTTCTGTGACAGAATAATTGGTTTCTGCCTTCGTGAGGGCACGACTCGCATACGCAACCACATATTCCGGAATGCCAGGCTTGCATTGCGCAAGGACGGCTCGAAGACCAACGCTGCTGGCGTCCGTATGAACTTCGGTCGGTGCAGTAGGGTCATAGTGGAAATCCTGCGACAGCACGAAGTTTGTCAGGGTCGGGAAGGACGCCGTCTTTGGAAACGGCATGGTCAAGTATGGTCAGCTGGCGGGCTCCGAAGCGGCACTTTTTCAAGTTAAGTTGAAGGCCGGCGGTGGCAAGACAAGTAAGGGCTTAGCGTAGACGAGAGAGGCGAGTGGTGAAATCAGAGGAGAAAACTACCACGTCGTCTAAATAACACAGGCACGTCTTCCATTTGAGGCCTCGCAGAATGTTATCCATCATCCTTTCGAATGTCGCGGGCGCATTGCAGAGGCCGAATTGCATTACTGTAAACTTATACATGCCATCAGGCGTAATGAAAGCTGTCTTCGAGCGGTCGTATTCATCCACTGGCACTTGCGAATAGCCCTATCGCAAGTCCAAAGGAAAGAACTCAGCCCCATGTAGACAATCCAGGGCGTCATCTATGCGTGGCAGAGGATAGACATATTTTCGTGTAATCTTGTTGATCGACGATAGTCCTAACAGAAACGAATCAAGCCATCTTTTTTTTTAATGAGTACTACGGGCGACGACCAAGGGCTGCAGGATGGCTTGATAACACCACGGTCAAGCATGTCTTCAAATTGCTCGGTGGATGACACGCGGTACGGACGCTGACGTAATGGTGCGTGATGTCCCGTATCAATGTGGTGAGAGACGGTACTTGTGCGGCCTAATGATGCTTGGTTCCAGTCAAAAGAGGCGTGAAAATCATTTAAAAGAGTTATTAGCTGCTCACGTTGTGTCGGCTCGAGGTCATCGGCAATAGAGCGACAAAAAACATCCGGTGGTACTCGGTTAGATGGCACATGGGGTGTCAGTGCTATTACGTTGGCCGTATCTACGTCGTCGGCAATAGGGAAATGCACAATAACGTCAGCGTCCACAGACTCGATGGTACCAATAGTCTCTCCACAGTGCAAAGTCGAAGTGTACGAATTTGGGTTTGACATCAGTATTTCTGCAGCACCATGGTGAACCGTCAGGAGGGAGAAAGGCAATATAGGCTGGAGGCGAATGAAGAGGCAGCGGGTGTAAACATGACCGTCGCTTCGGCAAGCAATGCGCATGAAAGAGGGACAAATACGGCACTGTGAGGAGGAAGGTCAGTATCTGAAGCTACACAGATCCTGCTAAGATCCTGAACTTGAAAGTCGTGAGATGGCAAATCGCACAGAACGGAGAACTGAACCTCAGCACGAGCACAGTCAATGACGGCACGATGGCGCGAAAGAAAATCCCAACCGAGAATCACATCGTGGGAGTAACATTAAGTTAACACAAATAAATCAATCGAATACAAGATGTCTCGAATCAGCACCCTGGCAGTGCACATAGCGACTGGCTGTGCTTGTTGTGCACTGGCTGTTCTAAGCAATGGTACTGAAGGCTTCATGGTCACTTTCCGTAATGCACGACAAAGCTTCTCACTAATCACGGATACAGCAGCACCCGTATCGACGAGCGCAAGAGATTTGATGCCATCAACGCACACTTCAATAACGTTAGCGGGGGAAAAACGATGACTTTGATGTTCCGACGATGACGCAGTTCGTGCCTCAGGAACTGCGGAAATCAGCTTTCTGCCTCAGTAGTACTGGCACTGGGCCTACGACGCATGGGTGAGAGTGAGCGCCGACGAGGGGAAGGCGAGCGACGAGTGCCGTAGAGCTGTGACTGCGGTGCCGGTATGTCATCAGCAGCGTAGACTTCCGGTGGTGGTCGTGGAGGCATACGGAAAGGTCGGAAGTCGGAGCTGGGTCGTCGCGGGCTGCCCACGAAGGCCGGCAAGCGCCGGCGGCAGAAGCGCACTACATGACCCGGGGTACCGCAGGCATAGCATGTTGGGCGGTTGTCAGCAGTGCGCCAAGGATTTGTACCCTGCTGCTGTGCACTGAACAAGCGATCCGCCGGCTGGCGAGGCGAAGGCGGAGGCGAGAACACCGGCGGGCGAGGCGCTGAAGGCGGAGGAGAGAATCCCGGCAGACGAGGCGCCCGTGCAGCGGCTTCAGCATACGTCAGAGGCGCGGCCACGGGAGCCGGCCGACACGGAGGTGGAAGAGCTTCGGTCACTTGCTCTTGAATTACCTGTCGGATCGCTGGAGCCAAACATTGAGGATTCTCCGCGGTCGGCAAAATCGAGAGCTGTCGTGCAACCTCCTCGCGCACAAATTCTTTTATTTGCGTCAGCAAAGTTGTGTGGTTGTCGCCAATAATTAATGCTGCTAACAAATCTTCCGTAGGCGGTGGGCGCCGAGCTAAGATGCGTTGTTTCCGTAGCTCGTCAAAACTTTGACACAAATTGATAACTTCAGCCACGGTACGCGGATCCTTCGCTAACAACATTTGAAAGGCGTCCTCATCAATGCCTTTCATAATGTGGTTTATCTTGTCCTTTCCGACATTGACGGATTCACGCGCTTACACAGGTCAACGACATCTTCGATGTAACTGGTGAAAGTTTCACCGTGATGTTGCGCACGCCCCCGTAAGCGTTGTTCTGCGCGAAGCTTGCGCACAGCGGGGCGCCCGAACACTTCTGCGAAACTTGTGCTCCACGTTGCGAAATCGTGTTCGAAGTTTCGGAACCAGAGGTTCGCGACGCCGGTTAAGTAGAACAGCACGTTGTGCAACCTGGTGACTCGTCCCACTTGTTATGCCGGCTCACCCGTTCGTAAGATGACAACCAATCCTCCACGTCCTGATCATCGGTGCCGCTAAAGATGGCAGAATCACGCTGGCGCAACACACCGGAAACGATGACCGCCGGAGGCTGTGGTACATCTTCCTGGGTGGTTTCGTCAGGCATGGTCGCAGCAGTCGGTAGCGTCCGGCTTCGGAGTTCCAGTTTCTGAGGTCTACACCGCACCTCCACCAAATGAAAGGGGATTAATTTATTGCAGCTCGTACGCGGCATCGCAAGTAGCGCTTGATCGCGAGTCCTAGGCGTTCGCATCAGGAGCTCGAGCTCGGGTCTCGTGCCGCAGCGGTGGCAGCCCGCACAGCGCCACATGCACATTACCCACTACAATTTATTTATTCAAAATACCCCCAAAGGCCCTCATTACGAGGGTATTACAATTACAATTATTGCTTATTACAATAAACAATATGTATACAACACATTAAAAAATTAGTAGTATTTAGAGTGATAAACCCAAATTATAATCAATTATTGCATCCTCTACAATGGAGGGGGTTGGGGAGGCGGTTCCACTCGGCGCAGGTCTTTGGGAGAAAAGAACCTGAGAAAACATTTGTGTGACAGAATGGAATGATAACTTCCAAAATCAAAAAATCAAATTTGATTATCAGGACATGACAGTATGCATGAAGGTTCTGAAATAAGTTCTTGTTTAAGTGAGTTATTTGGGTAATGGATTTTTTGAAAAGGCACAGATGAGCAATATTTTTTAAAAGCTGCAAATTAATAGGTCCAAGGTCTGATTTTATTAAAGAAATGCTAGATGTGTGGGAATAATATGAAAGGATGAAACCTGCTGACCTGTTCTGAACCGACTCAATAGTATCTGCTTATGTTTATTCACCAGGATACCAAAAAGATGACACATATTCTAGTTTGGGTCTAATTAGTATTTTGTAGAGCAGTAACTTTAAATGGTAGGGCTTTAAAAAATTTCCTGCGCATGTAGCCAAGAGATCTGTTTGCATTGTTAGTGATGTGTTGAATGCGGCCATACCACAAAAAGTTATTGTTTACTGTATTCCAAGATATACCTATTTATAGGAAGTCAGGAGCTTAAGGTTGCTTCTATTGATAATATGGCTGAAAGGAGTAGGTGAGCATGAGCGATGCGAGACAGACATAATTTTGCATATATTGGGATTTAAAAAGAGCCGCTGTGAGTACCACCTAGAGATATTATCTGGATCTGACTGAAGAATGAAGTTTTTCATTTTTTTCATTTATTATACCCCTCAGGGCCAAGGGCATTACAGAGGGGGAGTGGTAATTACAAAAAGAAGACAAACACAGTTGGTTACATGAGTGTTTAAATGGTACCTGTATATACAATATTAGCTAAGGCTTAACGGAACTGTTCATAATTAATAAGGCCTACAACTTCGGCGGGAAGATGGTTCCAGTCACGCACGGTTCGCGGCAAAAATGATTGTGAAAAACTTTTGGTGTTGCGTGACAAAATAACAACTTTGTACTGATGATCAATGCGACGGGATACATAAATGGATGGGGGACGAGGTGATCTCGTAGAGTATGGTGATGGTACAACTTGTGGAAGAGGGCAATGCGAGACACTTTTCTGCGAGATGCCAGCGATGGGAGGCAAAGATTAGATTTCATGTTAGTTATACTCGCTGTGCAGTTGTAGTTAGCAAGAATAAAACGTACAGAGTTATTTTGAACCATCTCGAGGTCAGCGGTCAGGTCAGTTGCGTATTCGAGTTTGGGTCGTATTAATGTTTTGTATAACAAAAGTTTCAAATTAGTAGGTACGTTGAAAAAGTTGCGACGTAGGTAGCCAAGCATGCGATTAGCGTTTTTGATTATGTTTTCAGTATGAAGAGACCAGTTTAGGTTAGAAGTGATGTAAACACCAAGATATTTATATGAAGAAACTGATTCCAACGACATGTTGTTAATGTAGTACGACGGTATTGTAGATGTTTTCCTAGAAACACGCATGACTTTGCATTTGTTAATATTGAGCTCCATTAGCCATTCATTGCACCAGTTCCCTACCGTGGTAAGGTCTGATTGAAGTATTTCAGTATCGTTAGCATTGGGAACTTCTCTGAAGATGACGCAATCATCAGCGAATAGATGGATATGGGAGTTGATAAGCGAGGGAAGATCATTAATGTAAATTAGGAACAGTAGGGGTCCAAGGACGGAACCCTGTGGAACACCTGAACGGACCTCTGTAAAACTGGAGTTAATGCCGTTAGAACAAACAAATTGCGAGCGGTTGAGAAGAAAACATTCAATCCATTTCAAAAGGTTACCGTCTATGTTAAGTTGTTTTAGTTTACGAAGTAATAGTTTGTGACACACCTTGTCGAATGCTTTTGAAAAACCTAAGAATATACAATCAGCTAGTGATGATTTGTCAAGAATATGGTGTAGTGCGTGTGTAAATTATATTAATTGGGTTTCACAGGAGTAAGATTTCTGAAAACCGTGCTGTGCTGACGTAAAAAACGAGTTCAATTCAAGGAAATTAACCAGGTTAGTAAAAATAATATGTTCGAGCATTTTACAGCATGTACTGGTGAGAGAGATGGGACGATAATTATGAGGGGATGCTTTGCTGCCGGATTTATACACTGGAATCACTTTGCCTATTTTCCACTCATTAGGTAGCGCACAATGGTCAAGGGATTGCTGGAAAAGTTTGGATAGTATAATGGAAGAATAATATGAAGTGTTTTTTTAAGAATTTCGAGTTAATGCAGTCATATCCGGGAGCAGAATGAATGCTTAGTCCATCAATAAGCCTAACGACACCGGATGGAGCAACAATTATGGAGGGCATGGTAACATTGTTACGGTGCTGTGTACTTGGCATATATGTGCTGGATGTGGCTGTGAAATTTTCTGAAAATGTATGGTTTAGTATGGTGGCAGAAAGGTCAGAAGGAATCGGAACACCGGAAGAGTCTGTTAAGGCAAGACTGTTGTCAGTCGAAGGAATAATTGCGCGCCAAAATTTTTAACATTAGTGGCAAGCATTGAAGGGAGAACCTGTGATTCGAAGTGCTTTTTGGCGTCTTTGAGCGCTTGCACATATGTGTTTGACGCCGCAGTATACGATGCCCAGCGTTCAATTGTGGGTGAAAGCTTTGCAATGCGGTAGAGACGCCTCTTTTTATTTGATAAACGCTTAATGTAATTATTGTACCAGGGAGAGTTTGTGTGAGTTGTAATGGTGCGTTGAGGAATGTAATGTTCAGTTAGATGGTTGACTATAGCTGTGAACATGTTCCAATTAGTTTGCACACTACGGTGTTCAAAGCCATTAAGGAAAATGCCAATAAACGAAGATAGCGCATTATTTATGGCCTGATAATTTGCTCTGTAGTAGTCTCGTATTATCTTTTTCTTCTTTTTAGTTTTCGGACGGTCTAGTTTAATATTGAACTGTAGAGGTAAGTGGTCGCTAATTCCTGGCAGGTACGTTACAGGCGATACTATATCGGGTTGATTAGTGAAGACTAAGTCTAGTGTATTCGCCGTGGTAGCTGATATTCTAGTTGCCTGAACGCAGATCTGCATGAGTGAGAATACTGAACACACATCTAAAAAGTCACGAGCTTGAGGTGAGGGTGGGGATATTAAAGGGGGGTCGGTATTCTATGTGATGTTTGGTAAATTAAAAAGTTGCCACACTGATTAGCGTATCTATTTGCATAATGATTGCAACTTCACTGATATTGCTCGGCCCATGACAGATCCTCTAAAGAAGAACATGCCATTCTCATGGGGCCCGGAGCAGGCTCATGCATTAGCCGCTCTCATCGGGTGTCTGACCACCCCTCGCATACTTGCTCACTTTGATCCATGTGCACCGACTGAAGTCCACACTGACGCAAGCAGCTATGGCATCGGCGCTGCTCTCGTCCAACACCAGAATGGTACCGAGTGCGTGATAGCTTACGCCAGCCGCCTGCTGTCACCTGCCAAGAGAAATTACTCCATCATCGAGCAAGAGCGCTTGGCTTTAGTTTAGGCTGTG
This sequence comes from Dermacentor albipictus, assembly GCF_038994185.2. Taxonomy (NCBI): domain Eukaryota; kingdom Metazoa; phylum Arthropoda; class Arachnida; order Ixodida; family Ixodidae; genus Dermacentor; species Dermacentor albipictus. Next base: position 8,155,113 of record NW_027225570.1, on the reverse strand, counting down.
GCCAAGTTCCGGCCACATTTGTACGGCCGCCTGTTTTCGGTCGTCACAGACCAACACGCACTCTGCTGGCCGTTTTCCCTCCAGGACCCATTTGGACGGCTTGGTCGTTGGGCTTTGCGGCTCCAGGAATTTTCATTTCGTGTCCATTACAAGACTGGACACCTCCACAGGGACGCTGACTGCCTCTCTCATCACCCCGTGGATCCCCCTGATCCTGCTGCGCATGATCCGGTGACCTGCGTGATGGCTTTGACTGACATGACCGACATGCACGCTGAACAACAATGCGACACATTTTTACAGTCTATCATCGTCGCAGTGTAATCTGGCAGAATCGACACCACTGCCGCATGTTTGTGCTGCATGAAGGCATCATCTACTGCCACAATTATAACCCTGACAGCCGTTAGTTGCTCCTTGTCCTTCCTCATCATCTGCGCTCCACATTCTCATACAACTTCAAGACATCCACGGTGGAAGACAACTTCATGCATCGACGGCGAGACACATTCGAGTTTTGCGTACATACGATGGCGTACGACGCCGGTTCTGGCAGGGTCTCTATGCTCTGTGCGTTATGTCGCAACTTGCGAATTGTGTCAGCGCCGAAAGAAACCACCCCTGGCACCTGTCAGACGACTCCATCCCATTGAAGTTCCCTCTGAACCGTTCTTTTGTGTAGGCCTTGACCTGCTTGGCCCTTTTCTGACGACTAGGGAAAACAAGTGGATCGCTGTCGCTACTGATTGCCCGACACGCTACGCGATAGCAAAGGCGCTGCCTACTAGTTGCACGACTGACGTCGCCGATTTTCTCCTTCACGACGTCATTCTCCAGCACGGTGCACCTCGACAGTTACAGACCGCGGCTGCTCGTTCTTGTCTCGAGTTGTGGACGACCTCCTCCGCTCTTGTGCCACTGAGCACAAGCTGTCCACCGCCTATCACCCACAAACGAACGGTCTTACGGTCTCAACCGAACAATCACAGACATGATGTCGATGTACGTCTCCAACGTTCACCGCGACTGGGACGCCACAAGCTGGCTTAAATGAAGTTCGCGTATAACTTGTCGCGACATGACACCGCAGGATATTCGCCCTTTTATCTCTTCTATGGTCGCGACCTCACACTGCCGTTTGACACCATCCTCCCTTCTGTGCCACGTGTTGCATTTGAGTACACTCATGAAGTCATCCATCGCGCTTGCATGGCACGTAAAGTCGCCCAATCTCGTTTATTCGGCTCACAGCATATACAGAGAGAGTGTTATGACACCTGCCATCGCGATGTTAAGTTCGCATCAAGTGCTTGAGTGCTCCTCTGGTCACCTTATTGTCGGGTTGGCCTCTCCCAGAAGCTTCTCTCTCGCTACACAGGGCCTTATGAAGTCGTACGCCAAATTAACGACGTCAATTATGAGATTTTGCTGCTACACTTTGATGCATCCTCAAGTCAAACGCCTGTCGACGTCGTGCATGTTTCGCAGCTGAAGCCATACTTCGCTCGCAATTCTTCGCCTGCCATGCGACGAGACGGCGCTTCGCCACCCAGGGGTCCTGTTAAGGGAGGATGAGAGAAGAGTGAGGAAAAAGATCGGAGACGCTGGCTGCTGCGTGTTGTTGGTGGTCAGCCATCTTAGCTGTTCTGACTCCTTCTGTATATATATTGTAAAATAGTTTTTATATACTCGCAACATCCCCGTAACAATACAAATATGGAATAGTAACGGGCCCAAGACAGAGCTTTGAGGAACATCTGACTTTATGGCACAGTACAGGGATGCATTATGATTAGCTGTTACAAACTCGGTGCGGTTGGTTAGGAAACATTCTATTCATTTCAGAATATTAGGGTCAATGTTAGAAGTACTAAGCTTAAGAAGCAGTAAGTGCAGCAGAGCTTATAGTTGGGCGAGTTGCTACGAATTCATAGTGAAATATTTAGCGCACACAATCGACAAGGACACAGTGCTCGTTTGTCTCCCTTCACTGTGTCCTTGTCGATTGTGCGCGATAAATATTTCACTATGAAGCAGTAAGTGATGAAACACAAGTCATGAGACACCCCAAACACTTTTGCAAAATACAGAAAATACAGGTAATGACTTGGCCTTTGTCTAAAGAGGAAGGAATGTTGTGTATAAACAATATTATTTGCATTTTGCAATAGCAGCTCTTGCGAAACCCATGCTGAATTGAAGAAAGAGTGGGATTGCAGAAACGAGACAGCATTGGAAAATATGACATTTCAAGGGAGTACATAATTTTACACCACACTTTTTGAATTACATTATTGTGCTGACACTGAAGGAATTGGACTTGAGCAGGTCCACACTATCTTGCGCACTAAGAATGTAATTCTAAGTGGACATGAGAAACAGTTGGAGGCACGGGCAAAAATCACTGCCTACTTAGTGCAGTTGTTTTCAATAAAATGACTCCTTCACTTGCTTTCTCCAAAGGAGATAACAAATCTATATACAGTCAATGTCCCTCCATAGCAGCTGCAGAAATGTCTGAAAAATCAGGCAGTACGAAAAAAATGAATGCATGTGTTTTACTGCCTCCAAGGGCTCAAATCGCCCAAGGCACGACCCAAATAGCTCTGAAGGCCTGTCAGACACTTATTAGATGCATGGGTGCTTGCATTGTGACAGGCAACGGCAGGTGCACGCGTGTATTAAAGAATATACACATTCCGTGCCGTGACAGTGGCCCCTTTGAGCTCTTAGGAGCCGCAATATTTATATAGAATATGGTTGACCTCAAACATCATTGTATTGTGGTGAAGCTGACTTTGTGGAGCCAGCATTATGCAATGCCCTTGCTGTACTCTGTGCACAAAGAAAGCCACCAGCGAGGATGACAGAGGCGGAACTGGTGCCATTGCTGACAGTGGCAAATTCTTTCAATTAGAAGCACAGCACTGAACAGGAGGCTTGGTAGTGAACGTCAAAGAAGCCAGCCTTAGAGTTGGTGCGGTGGCTAGGGCTGTTAGTGGCGTGTGAGAGAGCTGGTTCGATGCTGCGAGAAAATCAAAATTGCTGCAGTTGTGCTTTCAATTATTGCTGTTTTGGAACTGCGGTCACAGCAAAAAGTCAGAGAAATCGAACGGCTAGGGGTTACAGCATCCAAAATGTCAGACATTTTTATACATTAGCTCTTGGGGTGCGTGAGGGTGCTGTGAGGCTTCCAAATTACCGGGCATGTCCGAAAAATCGGCCAAGTATATAAAGAATACATCGCAAAGGTATGTTGATGTTCATTATAGGCAAGTTTAGATACATTAAATTGCCTGGTATATCAAATTATTTTGAGTGTGAACTTATTCATTATAACCAGGTTCAACTACATGCAGGTGCAAATGTAGCTATGAGATGAGCAAGTATAACTCTGTTCATTACTAGTAAGTGAAAAGGAACAATGCCATCAGCTTTAGACCACTGCAAATCCCTTCTCTGCATTAAGCTAGAATGATCGTCTAACAAGGCACTTGTGCAGGGAGAGGACGCAGCAATGCAGTGTCGCCCAGCAGCAGCCTGTGAAGACTCTCGGGCGCATACAAATCTCGATGATCGGGTTCCCAGGAGAGCACATCCTCGCAGAAGCAGAGCAAAAGTGTATCCGCGACCATTCCGTAGAGGGACAGTACACAGTGGGCCACAACACACGAGAACACTGCCACGGCTAGCACAGGCACAGCACACAGCTGGAGTTCAGGGTTATCACGAAGAAGCACCACAGCCAGCAGCCCAACCACAGACGTTATTAGACACTTGGCCAGGAACAGCAAGAAATCGCCAGAGATAACCAAGGGACTGAGCGAGCTCTCGGAAAGCACAGAGCAGGCTGTGTGACCAGCTGTGCAGAAAGATGTTCCACGAATGGCAACCACAGTGTACGCATTGTGGATGACATGGTTGAAGCACTGCAGCTCAGTCCCTCGTCGCCCGAAAATCCGCTGCTGGAAGGCCAGAAGTGCAAGTCTCGGAATCCTGCACACCGGTATAAGGAGTGAACCTAGGGCAATGGATCCAAGGTGGTAGAGAACCAGGCGAGCTGTAGAACGGCCCAGGGGCCACACTAGTGCTGTGCGGTCCTTGCAGAAGTACCACGATGCAACAGCCCCAGCAATGACAGCCTGCTGACAGGCGAGCATAAACTCGGCCGCCCAGAGAAGGAACAACAGCTGGAACCACCAGGCAAAGCGAACCCAAGAGGGCTGGTCATAAGCAACCAGAGTGAAGTGTCGCACCTCGGCAACAGGTGTCAGATTCGTTGCATCAATGGGGCCACCAGCAAAAGCTGCAATAGGGCGAGTTTCACGGCTCGCAAAGTCGGCAGTGGCCAGGTGGAGGAAAACAACAGTCCATGTTGCAAACAGAGCCACCAAAGCAGACAACGTCCACACAGGCTGCACTAAAAGAAAGGGCATGTGGCGAATACAAAGTCCAGCTTCGTGGAACAAAGCTCCTGCCAGCCTAGCATGCTTGTGCATTGTTACTGCAACAACCAGCAAAATTATGGCCAACAGTGTCACTCCAATGGAAAAAATAAGGAATGCGTGCTCGTTTTTAGCAGCTTCTTCGAGAAGGCGTTCAAATGGTATTAGGTCCAGATCGAACTTGATGTCAACGTAAGTCCACCAGAGCACAGCTGCTGTGGCAATCACAGAAAGCACAGACAAAATAAGGATGACCTTCACTGCCAATTCTGCAAATCTCTGAAGTAGAAAGACGACTGCAAAAGACAGGATGCAGGCAAAGGACAGCATAGAGCATACCTCTCGCCACGCAGCAAATAAATTGCTGACAATCTGCTGAAGGGTGTCGGCACTGTTTAGATATCCGTAAATACTGTGGAAGACATCTAAACTGGCACCGAACGGAACACAGTGATTACGCACAGGCTTGCTTGGTGGCACCGGAAGTTGCGGGCACGGGCCAAGCCCTGTGGTCTGCTGCTCCTTGTCGAAGAGGTCCAGCACTGTTGCATTGGACAATGCAGAGTGGTTGTTGGCTGCCACATCATAACGGCACAGAGACGAGCCCGTCTCTTCACCAAAACGACGCACCTGCATGAGGAAAATGGAGTCATTCAGGATAAAATGTTGTTGCACATTGTTTGCTTCTCATCACATTGGCTGTGTTCCGCAGATCGCTAAATAGACAGCTATGTGAACAGCAGCAATCTTGTTGCAATTCTGACTAAGCCAGCAATAGTGACAGCTTCACGAAGACAGTGCCAAAATTAAAGGATGCAGGCTATTTTTCTCTGTCCAAGCAACATGACAGCTGAGCAAAAGGCTTGCAAGCTTGACAAGTAGGAAGTCCGCTCACACCAAAATGTAGTCTAACTTTGCTAATGCGCTTAATATAAGCTATCTTGCGTTTTTCATAGGCTCGCACGAGAAGCATAAAATAAAGTGACGTGCTTTTCTTTGGTTTTTTTCGTGTCGACGCGAGATGGCATCATGTAGTAGAGACATCTTTTATGCAATTCATCTGTTCCATTACTTAGGTTCAAAGCTGTCTTCTTAAACCCTTTTGGGCTAGTTGGTTTGATAGTTATTGAGACGCTAGCACTTAGGTGATGCAGACAAGGAAGAACACCCAGGACAGCTGTTCTGTTCACGTCCCCTAAATGCTATGGTCCCATTAACTTTCTTAGCTGTGAACATAGGCTGTCTCCAATGCTGGCCAGGATTAGAACACACTCATTATTTGCTTCATATGTACATTGAGCACATTTTGACTTGGTTTCAAAGATCGTACAGACAGCTGAGTCTGAGTATTCCATACATGCATTTGCACAATATTGAGGAAATAGAAAGAAGAACCAGTATTCAATGGTTGCACAATGCTACTTTGGCCCAGATATACAGTGCATGCACGTAAGCCCCTCGAGACATGGACATCGACAGCGTTTCATCCTGAGTGTCTAACCATAACTTGTTTAATTCCAGTTTTCGTTTTGGTTTACCAGAAACAGGTCTGTTCCGGCTAAACTCTGGAGAGGAAAAATGGTTTAAGCAGGTTTGAATGGGTTCAAGTTCATTTGCATAACCAAAGAATAGTTACAGAAAAACAGCATAAATTTATTTTGTAAAATAATTTGACACTGCTGTTAAGCTGTCCTGAAAGTTTGTGTGTGTTGTTTGTTCAGGCTGCACATAGTTTTCAAAAGAACTATGAAGATCATATTTATGTGAAGCAAAGCTTTATTGAGGGAGAGAGAGGGGATACTATATAGAGAAAATGCAGAGAGGTCCTACAGCCTGCAGCTCTGCTCAGGTGGAAGGGGAGAGGAGATAAATATGGGACTGAGGAGTAATGATGATGAAAGGCAGTAGGATGCAATTATATGCACACTTGTGTTCGATGGGCCCATTCACGGCCTTGAATCTAGGCCTGGCTTAAACGGTCCCAAAAATGGTTTGGACAAGTAGGGTACATGGGGTACACATAGGGTACAGCTGCAGTAAAACATTCATGCCACAATATAAATGAAGCATCTCATATTAAGAACTATGAAGGATTACAAGTTACCCTCCTCCCTAGCCACGCTTTTCCTCAACTTGTTTGCCGAGCAATTGGGGCTAAGCTCAGCCTTCACTGGTTCTGCATCATGATGCGATGCCTAAAGCCTCTCGAACCTCTCAACTAACCGCCTGGCCAACGATTTTCAGTGAGAGCTATTCAAGCAGCATGCATAGCAAGCGTTCTAGTGCCAAGTGTGTTTGGTATTCTGGTAAACGCAGGTGAGCTTGGAACTTTGACGGATGGGTGGAGGTGTAAACATGAGAGGCTAACATGGTGTAGCCACCTGGAGGCACAGAGCTCAACCAGCCAGATATAGACCTAATAATGCTGTAACCAAGTTAAAAACATTTAAACATTTAAAAAGACAACGTGTTCATGACTAGACTGCTGCCAAAAATTCACACCAGCGGCAAAGTAGAATACACTTGGTTACTGCTATATTAGCTCTGCACTTGTCTGGTTGAGATTTGCACCCTGCATGCCATTCACATTTGCGCCTCAGCCTATCCAGCAAAACCCCCAGTTTGCCTGCATTTACCAGAATACTGGACATGCTAAAACTTTGTTGTGGTAGCAATCTTCCGGCATGAAGTGACGGCCACAAATGCATAGATTCTGGCACCAATTCGCTCTAGCCACTCTACTTGCCTGTTACCTTGTAGAGAAGGACACAAGGATGCATTTTGACATGTTGCCAATCGCTTGCTTTGCAGCCCCAATCCAATTAGGGCAATTCATTATACTCGCAAAAGAAACCTAAGACCAACACTGAATGCGCAGCTCGCTTCAACACAGAGCACATTGTAATGCAAGCAGATGATACTTGCTGTGCGAGGGAAGTGTTTGAGACAAATTGTCATTGTGTATTTTCATCCTGTTACTTTCTTTATAGAAACAAATTAACGAACATTCCAACTATTATGAACAGTTGGTTATTATAAAGTTGGAAAAATTATTGATGAAGCAACGTGGTTAGCTAATCGGATAGCTCGCCTCACTGACATCTATGTATATATGGTGACAAGACGGCTGAAAACTCACGGGAGAAGCACCACTGTAATCGGTAGTGATGCACATTTTTAAAACCTAACAATAGATTACACTCTATATACAAAGTGCTTAAATGTGACACTTAATGATCAGGACTACCCTCACGACTCACATTTGTACAAGATAGTCAAAATCTAATAGTCAAGTTTAAGAGAGCCTTGATGGCTCGATTTTGTTGATACGTCCATTCAATGACCCAGTAACACACTTTCACTGAACGACCTATTGTTAATTGACGCGAACAAAGCGATCAATGTCTTCCATTCACAAGCAACAAGTACATGTGCACCATTGTCTAGGGTACTTTGCACACACCATAGTCTGGTGAGCCCACACATCCCACGCAATGCAATATTATTGCCATAACCTAGTCTGCCCCCGACGTAATATGCTGAAAACAAATACTAATGGTGCAGCTGCTCTAAAGTCACAGGAACATGGTGTGTATTTGCATATGAAGTAGCACAGTTGAGATGGATGAAAAGTTCCAGAAAAGGTGGGTAACCTGAATGAAAAAACATTTCTTCCTTTCAGTTTCACTCCAAAGAGAAGATTGGAACGCTGCAGTTCAAGGAAGAATAATGCTTCTTTCCGGTTTTTGCGTCAGTTCCAGTTTGATACACTGGTTTTGTCTATTGTTCCATGAAAAGTGTGACATTACAGGGTGTACAAGCATGTGGTATACCAGCATTTCAGAAAAAAAGAAGGCAATGAAGGGGAAAGAAGATAGCCAATCAATGAATTCAGTGAACACAGCGTGGAGTATAGTGGCACTGATAGGATACGGCCTTTAACCCATATATCATAAAAACCCGCATATAATATCAGGCTTTTTCCCTATTATTAGTGTACCAAATTTTTGCTTCGTACTATATGCAAATCCAAACAAAAATTTCAGTCATAAATATGGGCTAGATGTTTTGGTTCCGTTATTGCTGCATGATTACAGCATTGTTTCTTTGATGTTGAGTGCACACCTTGGCAGCACAAGTACAAACCATGCTTCGCGAAATGCATCTTTTTTATTCCGCATTGAAGGACCAAGATGTCTGGACCACGAAAACTGTACTCGGCTGCTTTCAAGAGAAATGTTATTTGAGCTAAAGTGCGGCCGGGAGGCGTATTTCCAATTGCTAGTAGGTACAGCGGGGCGTGGCACTTGCGGAAACGACGGATGTTTGCACGCATGCGCGTAAGAGAGGGTGCGAGAGAGGAAATGTGGGGACTTATGCTCCTTGAATATACGACTCTGCCTAGGCACTACGGAGGAGTTTCATAGCACATGTTGTATGCACTTGTCCCTATATCAATCGTCACTTACAGCGCACACATAGATGAGGGACAAAAAAGGACGACGAAGACAAGCGCGTGCCGGCAGCAGTCACGGGGCGCGGTAGTGCTGAACTTAGCATCGCAAGTTGGCGACTCAGCGCAATTATATTTATTCAATCTTGCGTTTTACTAATTAAAACATTGTGTCATTATTTTGCATTATTGGCGGCGCCTCCAAGACACCAAAGCGGCAACAGGGACATCAAAGCTAGAACCCAGATTGGTCCATGGGTTGGGGCTCGCAGAGGCCTGCACGTGCTAGGAGAGTATAAGATCGGCTGTCCGCTATCACGGACAGCCTACTTTTTATGCAAACACCCCCTGGTACGCTTCGGCCTCCGCGGCCCGAACCTATGGGCCGCCCCACTTCCAGCTTTGATTCCCTTGCTACCGCTTGGGTGCCCTGGAGATCCTGCACTGCCTGATTCAATGTAACTTCAGGTGCTATCCTGAGGCCTCCGTTTGCCAGTTACATGTGCTCTGCTGGAGCAGTACTTGTAAAAAATGCAATTTATCGCTGCGACTAAAAAAGCAACCGTGATATATACAATGCCAGTGAGAACCTTGCCCCTTCAGACACAGCGATCACCAAATGGGGCATCTCTGCCCTCTGCCTCACCACGTGGGCAGCCTGCGGCAGAGCATAAACTGGACCGCACTCCGCAATGCCGGCATGCCTAGGGGACAAACGCATACAATACATGTTAAGAAACCTCCTCCGCTGTGCCTAGGCAGACTCATGTATTCAAGGAGCAAAGGCCCCCAGATTTTCTCTCTCGCACCCACTCTTACTCGCGCCTGTGCAGAAATGTCGAGTGCAGTGAAAAGCGCCACGCCCCGCTGTACCTACTAGCAATTGTAAATATGCCGGGTGGCAGTTTGGCGTCAATGAGGCAAGCATTCGCGGATGGCGTCGACAGAAGGAAGCCCTTTTCGCATGCAGCAGAACGCAAAGAAGCTTTCGCGGCCCGAAGAGATTTCTGGGACATTCCCAGAAATCGAACTCGCCCTGATGGAGTTCGTACACCAACAGCGAGCCGCACATCTAGCTGTGAATGTGGAGCTTATGCAGGCAAAAGCTAAGGAGCTTGCGAAAGAAAAGGTGCTAGAGCTCCACCTTCAAAGTGAGCAAGCACTGGATTTATCGCTACATGTGCCGTGCTGGATTTTCCTTACGCCACCGAACTTCAATTTTGAAAAAGCTGCCTGAATCATTTGAAGAGCTGCTGCTGGATTTCCAGTGCCACATTATTTCACTGCGCAAGTCCAAGAACTACCAGCTAGGGCAAATCGGCAATGCTGACCAAACGCCAGTTTATCTGGACATGCCATCGCCACTCACCGTGCACAAAAAGGGCTCTAAACAAGTTTATGGCTGGTTCAATGGCAACGAGAAATTGCGAGTTAGTGTCATGTTGTCATGCACGGCAGATGGACGCAAGATATGTTGTCTTCAAGCGCAAGGCGTGCTTAAAGGTGAGGAGCTGCCAGCAAATGTGGTCGTGAGATGCTATGAGAAAGGCTGGATGAATGAGAATTTTGTGCTCGACTGGAGAAAGTCCGTCTGGTGTAGGCAGCCTGGCGCACTGTTGTCATTCCCATCCATCCTCGTGCTGGATGCATTTTGTTGCCATTTGGCCAACTCAGTGAAGAGGCTGTAGTTCGAATTCTAGCACTGAACTCGTCGTTATCCCAGGTGGGATGACGTCTCAGCTGCAGTCTTTAGATGTTTGCGTGAACAAGCCGTTCAAGTATGCGGTCAAGCAGTATTACGCAGATTAGATGCGCTCACGTGAGCCTGCAGCGACGCCAACCGGGCGGTTGAAGCGGGCTTCGCCAGCCACGCTATGCAAGCAGATTGTGGACACATGGGCCAGCATACCAGAGGACTTTGTGCATCGCAAATTCAAGAAGTGCGGCATCTCGAACGCGCTCGATGGCACAGAGGATGAGTGCCTCTGGGAAGGTGCGCCCGACAAGGAACTATCCGAAGAGAGCACAGCTGAGGAAGACAGCGATTGAAGTGGAGTGCAATTTAAATAAGTGTTTTCCTCGAAATTTCCTAACTCGTATTATACGCAGATAATACTTTTTTTTTCCATTTCGCATCCCAAAAATTTCACCTCGTATTATAAGCAGGTTCGTATTATACGCAGGTTCTTATGGTATGCCTAGTGTCCTACATGTAGCAGTACACTTCATTGGCAGTAACTCCTCAGATTTCTTATCAAAAAGCTTGCAGTTGCCAGCCTGTATAAATAAGGTCATTGCTCATCTCTGTGCAAACATTGGTAAGTGTGTACCTACTTAGTTGTTTATGCATAACGACTGCTGCGACATTATGACTTTTGGGACTTGACTATAGCGGTTCCTGTTGCTTGCAGTGATATCGTGAAATTTTTTTCTAATAGCATGTACTTTTTGTGATAAATCTTTTGCAAAATACTGGTCATATCCCTTCAGCTTCGAACAGTTCCTAAAGATTAAAACCTTTTCGCGGTAATCATTAGGCTTTAAAACCGGTCAAATTTTTTTTGTGGATTCCACTCCAAGCCTGTGACATCTTTCTGCTCGCTGAATTGTTACATTTTTTACCCTTTAAAAGGTCTCTGGTTAATGTGTCAAAAAGTGTTCCCAGGCTTTCGTGTTCTAGTTCCTCGAGGCCATGAATGACGATATTGTTTCGACGGCTTTGGTTTTCAAGTCCGTCAACTTTTTCTGCGATAGTGGCAACAGTGTTTTCAATTCATTGTACTAAAGTTTCCACAGCCGTGACTTTCTTGTGAGTTGCTGATAAGCGAGTAAAGGGCGACTCGAGAGAATCAGGCCTGGTTTTGTATTGTGCTAACGTGTCAGTCAGCGAATTTTGTGCAGCAGTGAATTTGTTCAGACGGCAAATGATTTCTTTCTGGCCTTCAAGAACACTGAGGAAAAACTCGTGGTCACTTATTGATGTATTGGTAACTTTAGTACCCAAGCGTTCATCACCTATAACTGAACAACTAGGCCCTGGATTTCGCTCTATGTTGCCGCACCGGAGTAGGTCAGCGAAAAATTATAGACAACTCAAAAATACACTTTTCATCCTGTCTGGTCAAGACAGCAGCAAAAGACAAACATTGTTACTTCGGCAACATTGGGGAAGTAACATTGGGCAAGACAGCAAGCCTGCTGCCAGGTTGGCCACTGAAGGACCAGTCTGTTATTGCTGGGTATAAGTAGACCGGGCAGTGTGACGTCACATGGAAAGTGGCATGGAAATTGTTGGTGATGTCATGCATCGGTGTCTGGGGTCCGCCTTTCCTGCAATGTCACTAAACACAAGTGACATCGCAGGTTGCTAGGACGACAGATTCATTGCTATCTTGAAGAATTTCTGAGTCGGCGTCATGTAAGAACGAGAGGAAAGGGGGTTAACCGAGAGGCCCGATTTTTATTAATCGTATCATGAGAAGCCAACAAACAAGGACACCAAGGAAAACATAGGGGAAATTACTTTTACTTCCGAATTAAATTAAAGAAATGTTAGAATAATGGCAATGAAAGTGGATGAAAAAACTTGCTGCAGGTGAGGAATGATCCCACGTCTTTGCATTATGCATCGTAATGCGAAGACGTGGGATCATTCCTCACCTGCGGCAAGTTTTTTCATCCTGTTTCATTGCCATTAATTTGTCATTTGTTTAATTCAGAAGCACAAGTAATTTCCCCTATGTTTTTCTTGGTGTCCTTGTTTGTTGGCTTCTCATGATATGAGTCGGCGTCAAGTGGTTCGAAAAACGACGTGGGTTTGAAGTTTATTGAATACTTAGTGCAGATACAAAAATATTGATATTTAGTACAGAAAAAGGTCCCATAGTGTAAACCACTGTAGGGGGACCTTTTATGAAGTTAAAAAACACCATTACTACTTGACAAAAAAAAAGCTGCGAATTATAAAAATACAAAAATGCAAATACATAATGAGGCAAAAGAATAGTACAATGGAAAATATAAAATGATAGGGAGAAGGCTTAAGCTGAAGTAGGAAATGAAGCAAACAGTATTAAAAACGACAGAGCTGAAGTTGTGTTTTAAAAGACATATTCAATAAACAGTGCTTCAGGTTAAACATGAAATTGCGAAGCTGATGCTTGAATGATGATATAGAAAAGGCAAACTTAATGTTAAAAGGCAAGGAATTCCAAAGTTTGATTAAAACAAATGCTACTCTTTGTGAACCACAGTAAGTTCGTACCTTAGGGAGTATAAAATTGTTATTGGAGGAAAAGCACGTAATATTTGAATTAGTAAGGTGTCGGATAAGAACAAATTTGAGAAGGTTATGGTTTTTTACTGCTTGATAAGCAAATGTGCAGACATTAAATTTGGTTAGATTGTCAATAGAGTAAGTGCGGTTCCCGGTACAGATCAGTAACGTGAACGTCGGCTGCTCCAGGTGAGAATGTGAATGGCTTGATTCTGTACATGTTGGAGGGAAGAAAGGTGGTAAAGATATGTTTGACCCCAGGGAGCAATACAATAATTTAGATGACTGTGAATGCACAACATGAAATGATCAAAGTAGTCAAGTCAAAGTAACATCTAGCTTTTAGTAATGCCCTAATACCATAGGAATTATGGTATTACTATAGTATATGTCCAATCCAGCCGCTGAATAACTGCACAAGAAAAACATGTCTGTTAAGCTTGATTGCAGACCTGCAGCCGTCTTGCCCACATAAGGACCAGTCTGTTAGGACTAGGTACAAGTAGACCGGGCAGTGTGACGTCACATGGAAAGTGGCTTGGCAACTGTTGGTGACGCCGTCTGAAGACCAGTGACGTCGCAGAAATCTGGGCAGCAGACGGCAGGTGTGTGTCCAAACAAGCTGCTGAATAACTGCATGAGAAGAAACACATGTCTGTTAAGCATGGTTGCAGGTCTCCTGCCGTCTTGCACACATATGTAGGCCACTAGGCAGATTGAGTTAAGTTTCGAGAACCTATAGTAATCGGTGGGCCAAACATCCTACCAAAAATAAACTAACGTAATCAGGAATTCTCTTGGTCCATTTAGGAGGGCAAATATATTTTGATCAGGCTATTGCAAACAAATCCCCCCCCCCCAAGGCTGAAGATAATTTTCAAACACACAGACACTTGTGATGAGGTGCACTCAACAGACTCTATTATTCCACCTAAAAGTACACTGCATTAATATAACAGACAAGGAAAGCAGTCATGAATGTGCCATGGGCATGAACTATTTGCCAAGTAAAGCAGGATGCAAATTTTTGTAAGGCAGTGATGATGCCTGTGATTTCGCGGATTCAAGAAAGCAAGAAGCAATAAGAAGGCTGCATAGTACTTTATTGGGTGGCAGCTAGAATTCTGTCTGGTTGCACTCGTGCAGGTACCCGGGTGGTTGCTTGAGCTAGTTGGAAATTCATGATCAAAAATAACGTACAGCGCGAAAGACAAGGACTGCGAAGACGACATACACAGCACTGACTTCCAACAACATTTAATTGCGTTGCCACATTGTGTGTATATATATGCATGCGCAGAAAATTAAAGGCAGTCACATGGGGTGTTCTAACAGCAAGTCACTGAACTAAGAGCATGCTCACCAGAAAAATAAAATTAAAAAACATTACGACTTCTATCTGTTTAGATACGTGACTTCACCAGGGGTCAGTGCGATAGAGGGGGCACTAACGCAAATACTACCAAGTTTTCTGATGAAATCAGCTTCCACAATTTCCTGAGTGAGCTGTGAGCTGTGTCTCGCTAAAACTTCAGTATCTTCAAAGAGGGGCACGCGGCCACAGTCCCGGCAATGGATGCCCAAGTGGCCTTGTACAGTGCTGTGGACGCTGTTGCAGTGCTCTCTTAGTCGATCGTTTAAGCACCTGCCTGTCTGTCCAACATATTTACTGCCACAAGACAGGGGAATTCGGTAGACTACATTTGTTGCGCACATCACAAAACATTTTCTGCGCCCGACAGAGCAACAACTCTGATGCGATTTAGGCGCGTTTACACGCTTACAGAGCCTTGCCAATTTTTCGGGGCTTAGAAAACGACTGTGATTCTTGCACACTGACCAATTTTCTTTAGCCTATGGGAGACATCATGCACATATGGTAGCACTGTAAACCTGCGTGTTTCAGCCAGCTGGTTCCCTGATTGAGAGGGCTCAGCTTCTGAGGTGCACAAAACATGATGAGCCCTCTCAATCAGGTTTTGTGACGTGCGCAACAAATGCAGTCTACCGAATTCCCCTGTCTTGTGGCAGTAAATATGTTGGACAGACAGGCAGGTGCTTAAACGATCGACTGAAAGCACTGCAACAGCGTCCACAGCACTGTACAAGGCCACTTGGGCATCCGTTGCCGGGACTGCGGCTGCGTGCCCCTCTTTGAAGATACTGAAGCTTTAGCGAGACAGCTCACAGCTCCCTAGGGAAATTGTGGAAGCTGATTTCATCAGAAAACTTGGTAGTATTTGCGTTAGTCCCCCCTCTATCGCGCTGACCCCTGGTGAAGTCACGTATCTAAACAGATAGAAATCGTAATGTTTTTTTTATTTTTTTGGTGACCATGCTCTTAGTTCAGTGACTTGCTGTTAGAACACCCCATGTGACTGCCTTTTTTTCTGTGCATGCCCTTTTTTGTATATATACACACGATGTGGCAACGCAATTAAATGTTGTTGGAAGTCAGCACTGTGTATGTCGTCTTCGCAGTCCTTGTCTTTCGCGCTGTACGTTATTTTTGATCAGGTACCCGCTTTTTGTAGAGCCCTTGCTGATGTCACATGGAGTGTCACTTATCACACCAGTAACAAAACTGCGGCAGCTCGTATCACTTCCTCCACTGCAATTTGGAGAGTCAGGATGGGTGGTATCAGTCAGGTGGCTTCCTAACTCGTTGAGGGTACCGCTTCGTAGGGCTGTTTCCACTGACCACGGGTGTAGATTAGTTTCGGAGGCAGCGGCTGATGTTGGTGGACCAACTGCAAGGGCTGGAAGGCACATTTCGGCCTCCTCCTCCATCGCGAATAGGGACGTCACCGTCGCAGCAGAGGCTTGTCGCAAGTGGTCCTTGTGTCGCCTCCACGTACAGGGTCCATTGGGTGTCTGCACCCTGACCTTGTATGATACTGGCCCCGTCCGCTGCAAAATGGTTGCATTGAGCCATCTTGGTCCGCTCCTGAAATTGCGCAACAAAACTTCATCGTTCACTTGAAACACAGTATGATCGCTACATGGCCGCATCATTTGCTGGAACTGACTTGTGCTGGCAGTATGCGATAAAGCAGGCTTCAGTGCAACCAAACGAGTGCACAGTTGATGACCAAAAAAAAGATAAGAAGGTGTCTCGAATGTCGTCGCATGTGGCATGTTCGGATACACCATCAAGAATTTGGACAATGTTTCTTCAAGACTTTCTGGGGGCCTTTGTGTAGAGCGTTCTTTAATGTCTGCACAAACCTTTCAGCCAATCCATTGCTGCTCAGGTGATAAGCAGAAGTGAAAACTCGCCGGACGGCGTGCTCTTTCATAAACGCTTTGAGCTCAGATGGTGTGAACTGTGCACCGTTATCGCTTACGATTGCCTCCAGCACGCCCTATCGTGCGAACAATTCGCGTAAATTTGCTATGGTTGCTTGCGCGGACACACTTGCCATGACATACACCTCTGGCCATGTTGAATGCACATCTAAAACAACTAACAGCATACGATTACGGAATGGGCCTGCAAAGTCAATATGTACACGTGACCATGGTTGCATAGGCCACGATCACGGGTGCAGTGGTGCCTTTTGCAGCATGTTGCGCTGCTGCAGGCATGGCATGCAGTGTTTCACTTGATTCTCAAGATCTTTTTCCACAGATGGCCACCATACATAGCTTCGGGCGAGTTCCTTGCTTCGCATGATTACTGGGTGTCCCTCACATTTTCGGTCCCAGGACCAGGAGGCATCCTTCGGTAACAATCTGTAGAAGAGTTTAGCAAGCGTTGCCAATCCGTCTCTTTCATTTTCCTGTGCTGCCCTCTGCCGCACGCCGCTGAAAACGTTTTGGAAGGGTCCCGGGGCTTTCGCCGGTTGATTTGTGTGCCTGCGCCCACGTTGAGTGTGCATCAGTTGTGCATTTCGTGGATTGCAAATCATTATTAACAGCTTCTTCGGGACAGCATGTCGTTCCGGAAGCCATGTAGCACTCAATGGCTACTAGGTGAGCAGGCCCGAGTGCGCTGTTCTGCAAACAGTGCGGCCGATAAAGGCAGGCTGAGTTCCGTTTGGCAGCACGGCTGCCTTGGAATTTGACACCGATTTCTGCACTTGGACATCACTTTTTGTATTCTTTTTACACATTATTTAGACATTTCGCATATTCAAAAAGTCTTCGAGCGCAGCCTTCTGCGCTGGATTACATCGACATCTACAGCCACAGGTTGTTATCGTCAAATATTGACGATAACATCGTCAATAATATCGTCAAATAATAGTGTCAAAATGTAGCAAAGCGTGCATATCTGCGCATATGTGCCATGTGGTTACACCCCAAGACGAGTCAATATGAGTGGCCGAACCACTTAAACAACGGCAACTGTGATCCAGATACACATATTACGGGCTGTTAACTCATTCTCGCTTTTCTTTAACTCCATCATACTTACAGTTTTAGCGTGACATAGAGCATTATTAGAGAATACTGTGCTCGCATAAGTGCTCATTTGTAGGACATGTTCTCTCACGAAAACACGCGGATGCCACCGCTCACATGGAGTTGGTATAAATGAGCGAGGCAGTTGTTTATGCTGCTGTATATCAAATACACCGTCTCTTGTTTGCCACTTGACGCAGAGGCAAACAGTGCATCTCTGAAATTGAGAAATGTGTCGGCAAAGCAACACGCACAGGCCCACCCATATACATAGCAAATGCGGCCGACAGCCTACAGGTACGGTGACGTACAGACGTTGGCACAGCGCTGTGTCGCTGCTTACCGCTCATTGTGTGCGCGCCGTGCGAAGTGTAGCTGATTTCAAATCTCTAAGGCCAGAATTGAACTATAAAAGCAGTTTCCCTCAACCTAACTGCTTACACTTCAATTCAGGTTCGCCGGTAGCGAGTGCACGAACATGACGGCACCAGGTTAACCTTCACTGAACAGGATCAACATTGGCTCAAACTTCGTGGGCATGGCTTGAGAGGGTTAAACCTTGTGCATTTCGACTTGGTAGGCGTATATGACTCATTTTGAGCACGACCAATTATATGTACAAGCAAAGACGCTGTCGCTATTGTGTTGTCGGTTCGATGGCTGATCACACGGGGTTCGGTCGAACGATGGTTAACACGCTGATTTTGCCGGTGCCTTCGACATAAAAGCCTGCTGCAGTACAACTCGCGCTCGTCAGTTGCGTCGTTGGCAACCTGGTATGATAAAAAGGTTTCAGTGACGTACAATAGTCGGTCAATCATAGGAGTGAGCGTCTTGTCGGTCTCGTATCGACCCAGTGTTGCCGCACCCTACGAGTACGGGTAGTCAGGAACAAACTGCCACCACCAGCAAGTGAGCAGCGACACTGCAAAAAGACGTCAGCAATGTGATGTATTTAAGTGTCGCCCAAGTGTAACGCATAGGTTTTTCGTTAAATTAGCGAGCCACTCATGAAAGGCGGCAACTACTAGGTTCACAGTGCAGTCCAGAGAACTCGGACGATGCCCTGGCCACTTTCCCTTTTAAAGTGGAGTTGCGGTCTTACGCTACGCACGTTTTCGACATCGCACCGACGTCGAGCTACATATCAGTAGAGTTTCAATGCAGTACACGGCACGAGTGCTTGCAGCAGCGCACATCCGAGCGCTTTTTTGTCTTTTTCGGGGACTCCCCAGTGCGCGGCCATGCGCGCGACCCTTTCAAAACGTTTTGCGACTAATCCGCTAGGGCAGGGCGCATGCACCGTCGCGCCTGTTTCGCTTCTCGCTAAACACAAATTATATTGTTAAAAGTTGTTCACTAACTGAAATGAACTTCTGTGTCCTTTTCCTATGCATTACATTTTGCGTCGTTGAAAGCACTGGCGGCGAGGCTAGGCACTCCTTCAAACCATTGGCGGCGAGGCTACGTACTCGGCCAGCAAAGTGCGTTCCGTGAACGTACTCCGACTTGAGTGCACTCATCTGAGAGTACTATCCGCTGCGACGTTAAGATTTGGGAAAGTGCACTTAAAAACCGAGTGCACTCGCCGTAAGTGCACTTAACTTGCCCGCTTGACAGGGGTATTAGTAGGCTCTGGGGCTTTCAGAAGAGCTTGAACTCGTTTGTTGGTTTGACGCCCATCTTACTGATAACATGCCCATGATACTGAAGGCTAAAGATACTGAAAACACTAAAAAAATCACTTCCTTTTGGTTTCGTCTTTGGTGCCCATTTTGAGCAATTCATCGGCAGCTTCTTTTGCATACGCTTCCTCAATGTTTTTCTTGGCTTCTTCCAGAGCCAGTGCTAGCTCAACGGCCTTTCGGAAAGTCAGCGTTTTATCTTCTTCAAGTAAGTATCGCTGAATGTCGGTATGGAATAAACTGCACACAAACCTGTCTTGGAGCAATTTGTCCAAAAAGTTGCCGAATTCACAGGTTTAGGCTAGTTTTCTGAGCTTGGCTACATACTGTGCGATACCTCCATGTTGCAGCCGATTTCTTTGAAATTTTGCTTACTCTCCGATCACAGACACTCTCGGAGTGAAGTAACTCCGAAGCAGTTCTGTTAGTATGTTCAACATCTTTTGCGACGGCTTATTTGGTGCGGCCAGAGACTTCAAGAGGCTGAACGACTTTGGCCCAATAATGCTTGGCAAAGCATGCACCTTGAGGTCTTCGGGAACTTTGTTCACTGCAAAAAAAAAGGAAATCAGACATTCTTCATAAGATGGCCAGTCACTCACAGTTTTGTCAATCAAGGCTTCTACTTGACCATTCTGACCGGAGGCTGCCATCTCGGAAGTGTTGTCGTCTTGTGTCATAGGTGCGGATGCGTCGAGCAGTCCTCAGAGAGCTGCTTCAGTGCTTGGTTGCCCACCTTCAGCGCTTCTTTCCTGTGTATCGCCTTGCTTCCGCCATCCTCGCGGCCAGTTGTGATGTTTGCGGATTCAAGAAAGCAAGAAGTGATAAGAAGGCTGTGTAGTACTTTATTGGGCGGCCACTAGAATGTTGTCTGGCTGCACTCATTCAGGTATTCGCTTTTTGTAGAGCCCCTGCTGACGTCACTTGGAGTGTCACTTATCACGCCATTAACACAACTGCGGCGGCTCGTATCAATGACATGTTTATCCCTGAGCCACCAGTAAAATATGAAAAAGTATGCACCAAGTAAGCGCAAGCATGACCTGAATGTTTTCCTAGCACCTAGTCCTGCGGCATGCTAATCGGTCAAGATGCAACCCTGCCTGCAATAGATACATTCAAATAATTTTTCGTAGACAAAGCGGCCACTTTTCTTGCACATCACACAAACTACTATGTTCTGTAAGTTAATCAATGCTTGGATTATACATGAGATAGGATAAGGAGCTTTCAGGTGCTCTCTTTTGTGCATCTTTCCTACAAACTGATACAGTATTCGTGAAAATTTGATGTAATTTTAAAATTATGGGTACAAGGCCTTGATTACCAAGCTGATTGCACTTCTGATGCAATCGTCTATCACTGCAAACGCTACAGTACAACTGCAGTCGTGTCTAACGGTCAGATTGTGGAACACTAGCACCTGATAATTAGACATTGGATAAAAAGTTCTCAAATGCCGTGGTCAGGAGTCGGTGGCTTTTATAATCACCCGATATAATCTAACAAGGGTGGAAGAGACTTCACTGAACCATTGCAATATATTGCACTGTTGTATGAGCAAGAAGCAGTATTCTTAACTACCTGCATACGCTCCTTACGCGTGTGAATGCATTCTAGCACATGGCTTAAGAATTGATAGAGCCGACCTGCTCCCATTTCAAAAGCTCATGGCAGCCATATACCAGAAAGCTTAGATCTATAAGTGGTTGCATTCAAAGAGCCAACAGCATTAGCTGAAAGCACAAAATTGATTTACCCGATTGGATAAATTTGGGATTCTACTCAATAGGCAAACAATCTGTTCCCACTGTCATAAGAAAGCTACCGTGCGTTGTGAAAAATGACACCAGAGTGCGAAATAAATAGCTTAAATCCTATCACGCCAATAAGGAGTGCATTTGCCTGGTGCCCTATATGTAGGACAGCTCAAAGCCAACAGTTACACATAAATTTTCTATTAATAAACTGCTGATACTGCATTCTCAAGGCACTGACAGCCTTTTTACCAAACAATATTTTAAAATTTACTTTTTAAAGTTTAGGCGTACATGTGTTAATGAAAAGAAAGTAAATTGAGAAGATTGGAGCATTTGTAACTTGTGATATGAAAACAGAAAGGAAAGGAGAATATAGAAAAACAATCCTTTTCAAGAGTTTGGACTGTACTGTACGTTAGCAGGAAGATTTCGCAAATCTGGAATAACAACAACGGTAGACCATTTGCCTGAGCAACACCAGATGTCAATCTTAGCAAGATTGCTTGTGCATACAAAATCAAACCACACAAAAAACATGGACAGTGTGAGCGCCAATACTGTGTTTGTTCTGCTCTTCAGAAAATACATACATCCCGGTGCCTTTTAGTAAACTTGTGAGAAACAAAGTGAAAAACACATAAATACACGGCAGAGAGATCCAAAAGGAATACCTTTGCTGTTCCATTATGTACCTCCATGTGCTCTCTGCTGTCTGCACGCTGGCCATCAAAAAATTACGCTGATTGACAATTATGGATTTTCACTGGGTTACACCAGGTGTTCATAAGACAGTGGTTATAGTGAAATGACAGATTGTGGCCAGAAGATGAAGCCTCGCCCTCCATGCTACATTGATATATATATACGTAGTTTCACTTCAGAGAGCTTGCAAAAGCTACAGAGAGCCTCTTTTGGCCCTCCTTCAAGAATGTCTCGCCACTGCGGATGTCAGAGGAACGCCTGCCTTCTAGAAGAGTAGATTGTTGAGCTAGTTGGTCGTCCATAATTGAAGTAGTAACTTAGCATGATAAAAACACGGAAACGCCTTGTCCACCTTTCTTGTTTCCATGTTTTTATTGCGCTAGGTTACTACCTTGCCTTCATTCATTTGGGGCTTACTAGGTCAAAATTTTGCAAAAAAAGAGGTGAGGCGTGCTGACAGGACACAAGAGTAGAGAAGTGGACAATACGAACGTGAGAACACGAACTTCTCTGCTCTTGTGTCCTGTCTGCACGCCTCACCTCTTTTTTGCAAAACGAATCCTTACCAACTAGCTCAGCTTTCTGTCGTTCTTAGGTCAAGATGTATTTATTTTGTTTGTGTGAGCATCTGTGATTTGATATTGACACATGCTTTATGTAGACATGCAGACGACAATGAGGATAGTAATGCAGAGACAAAGGAGACATCTTTGTTCTGGTGGTTTTGCAACAGGCTGTTCCACCGTCTTGCTCAACGTGTTGCGTCTTGTTCACGTTGAAGTGCGGGACTGCTGGAGGTACGGGGTACACAACCCTGCCTGATGCTCCGGACTCCTCCTGGGAGCCGTTCATCCAGCCGTCTCCAATTACAACTCATGCGCTTCGCTTCAGTCAACAGTTGCTAGGCCTTGCTCTGGAGCTCCACCCCCTACAGAAACGCTCATCCGGGTGCTGTCTACCTCTGCCAATGGCGACCGCCAGCCAACCACAGGTTCCACGAGTTACACAAGACAGCTCTACTCACAGTCTGTCCCAGGTAACCCTCCTGCAACCACTGGCAGTCGATTGCTTTGAAGGTGGTGCACATGAAGACGTTGAAGACTGGCTTGACCAGTACGAACATGTTGTCAATGTCAATGGATGGACTGCTCAACAATAACGTGCATTTCGCCCTTGACGGTAGTGCTCGCACGTGGCTTGAAAACAGTGAGACCAACATCACTACTACATGGAATGATTTCCAGCACCAGCTCATTGAAACATCTGCGAGTGTCAATCGACAGGACAGTGCCCAGCAGCTAATTGAGTTGCACATCCAGACACCAAACTCAACCGTACCAATATTTGCCGAGGACATGACCCGCCTGCGTCATACAGCTGACCCTCACATGCCTGAGGAAAAGAAGTTGTGATACCTTATGCATGGCATCAAAGAACTATTCACCGGACTTGTGTGCGATCCCCCGTGTACTGTGGCTGATTTTATAAAGCCACTGGTATCGAACGCACAGGCAGCACAATCAGGCGTACGAATGCAGGCAGTTCGATCGCTTGCCCACCAGCACAATTATCAACGCTGCTGCAACGACCGTTAGCAATGACTCTGCGACCTAAATCGGGAAATTCTTTGCGATGAACTTTGGAAGATCTGCACACCGGCAGTGAGCACACCCATGGCATCTGCTGCTGAAGTCATCCGTAATGAAATTAGGCAAGCGTACTCGGCGGATGATCGTAGTCACAAGCACTGTCCCATAAGATGACGCTCTCTAACGTCATTCCTCAGTTACGCCCATGCGGTCGCACCATCAGCCACTGAGAGCCTTACCTTGGTCATCACCACCAGAAGAAACTTTGAGACTTCCACCCATTGTTCCGAATCCGTCCCACCACCAGGCACCGTCAGCTGCATTCTGATCACCGCCTTAAGACGACGCTTCGAAGCCTCCGCAAATTTAAAAAAAAGACGACCTCATCCGACCTTATCAATTCTGGTCTGATGGTCGACACACCTGTGACGACTACATGCTACGAAGTGACGATGCTGCTTTTCAAGGCCCTGCGTTAACGCACATTCTGAACGAGGACTTTCTGCCTAATCAACAGGCTGATTTTGGCTGACGGTCATGTTCTATGCCCCCTGCTCATTCATCTACACCGAATGGACATCTTTTTGCTGACCTTCGAGGAAGAAGGTGGCTCGCCCACGCCGGGGAAACTAACGGTGGTGACCTCAGGGGTAAGGTCGCGGGCCGACAAGACATTCAAAAACCCTGAATAACCCCGCTGCAGGATGCCACGAAACCGACAAACCCCGACATCGACGAAATTGTGAGCGCAAATCTTATTGCTTCCATTGACAGACAGCAAATGACAGCACTAGCCGACACAGGTGCTGATTGTTTCATAATGAGTCAAGGTCTAGCCGATTGCTTTAAGAAAGTAAAAATGCCCTGGACGGGACCCCATATCAGGACTGCAGGTGGCGAACTGCTCATGTCTGCTGGAAGCTGTACTGCGAGAATCGCCATCACAGATTTTTCTTTCGTGGCCACTTTCCTCAAAAGCGCAGCAGTTTGGGCGAGTTGGTATGTCATGACTTTTTTGGGCTCGTGGCGCAGCTCAGAAAGAGCAAAAAAGGAAGGAGGTAGGGGTAATAAAAGGGAATGGAAAACACTGTTTCCCGTTCCCTTTGATTACCCCTACCTCCCTTTTTTGCTCTTTCTGAGCTGCGCCACGAGCCCATAAAAGTCATGCCACTTTCCTCATTCTTCCAACATGTTATAAAGATTTAATCATAGGCATGGATTTTCTACAGGAATATGGCGCCATAATCAACATCTCGGACTGCTCAGTAACATTATACGAGAGTCCCGATTTAGCTCCCTGCTTATCGCGGCAATACAACTTCTTTCGCCTCATCGAAAACGACGTAATCGTCTCACCTCGGTCATGTATCCTTGTTTTGGTGGCATGCACCGTACCGTTTGATAGCGAAGGAGTTGCACACTAAGTAACCCAGTTGTTATTTACTCACAGTACCTCTTGCACGAGGCATCGTAAATGTCACCGACAGGCGCAGAAACCTATTGTTAAACAATTTTAGCACAGAGCCAAGGCACCTAACAAAGGGCATGGCCGTGGCCTATTTTTACAATGTCGCTGATGTTTGTGGCTGCTTTTCAGCACTCAATGAAGCATCTGCACAAGACCCAGCACTTGTGCTTGATGTAAACATTACCGCAACACGAGCGAAAACAGCTTCTTGCGCTCTTGGCCGAGTTTCACGACAGCTTTGCGTTAATGTCAAGGGTCATTCGGATGCCCTTAACCAAGCACTGAATAATCACAGAGGACGCAGTGAGACTGATTCATCAAAGCCTTTATCATCATCGTCACCACCCTGGTTATACCCACTGCAGGGCAAAGGCCTTTCCCGTACTTCTCCAACTACCCCGGTCATGTGCTAATTGTGGCCATGCTGTCCCTGCAAACTTCTTAATCTCATCCACCCACCTAACTTTCTGCTGCCCCCTGCTACGCTTCCCTTCTCTTGGAATCCAGACCTTAACCCTTAATGACCATCGGTTAGCTTCCCTCCTCATTACATGTCCTGCCCATGCCCATTTCTTTTTCTTGATTTCAACTAAGATGTCATTAACTCGTGTTTTTCCCTCACCCAATCTTCTCTTTTCTTATCCCTTAATGTTACACCCATCATTCTTCTTTCCATAGCTCGTTGCGTGGTCCTCAATTTGAGTAGAACCCTTTTCGTAAGCCTCGAGGTTTCTGCTCCGTAGGCAAGTACTGGTAAGACACAGCTGCTATACACTTTTCTTTTGAGGGATAATGACAACCTGCTGTACATGATCTGAGAATGCCTGCCAAACACGCCCCGCCAAACGCACCCCAGCCCATTCTTATTGTTCTGATTAATTGTCTCATGATCCGGACCCACGGTCACTACCTACCATAAGTAGGTAGATGTATTCCCTTACCAATTCCAGTGCCTCACTACCTATTGTAAACTGCTGTTCTATTGCGAGACTATTAACCATTACTTTAGTTTTCTGCAGATTAATTTTAGACCCACCCTTCTGCTTTGTCTCTCCAGGTCAGTGAGCATGCATAGCAATTGGTACCCTGAGTTACTAAGCAAGGCAATATCATCAGCGAATTGCAAGTTACTAAGGTATTCTCAATTAACTCTTATCCCTAATTCTTCCTAATCCAGGTCTCTGAATACCTTTTGTAAAGACGCTGTGAATGGCATTGGGAAGATCGTATCTCCCTGCCTGACACTGTTCTTTACTGGGATTTTGTGGCTTTCTTTATGGAGGACTATGGTGGCTGTGGAGCCGCTATAGATATCTTTCAGTATTTTTACATAAGGCTCGTCTACACCTCGATGCCGTAATGCCTCCATGACTGCTGAGGTTTCGACTGAATCAAACACTTTCTCGTAATCAATGAAAGCTATATATAAGGGTTGCATATATTCCTTTATCCCCTTTATCCAAAGCCTTTATCGTGTGGCCCTAAAGGAACACAAGGCGATACAACAGCAGGTAAACCAAATGCTTGAAGACAATGCGATTCACACGATTCTTGAAAGACGATGTGATGCCCAAAAGCCCTTCGGCATCCCCTGTTGTTTTGATCAAGAAGGATGGCAGCCTGTGTTTCTGTGCGGATTATCCGAAGCTAAATCAGGTGACAAAAGAAAGACGTGTGTCCGCTACCCCGCATAGCCAATTCACTTGATATGCTTTGAAATGCTTGTTAGTTTTCAATTCAATTCAATTAACCAACCATGTTGGGAGCACAGACAAAAAGCCTGAAAAGGCTTGACTGGGTCCGTGCACTGTAGCATGGCATACAGTGGCATCAATTCCATACAAGATGTAGAGGAGAAAATCAATTTGCAGGAAATGCAAAAACTTCATAAAATACAAAGACATGCAAACAACAGGCAAATATGTGCATAAAGAAAATCTATTAATATACGAAAACATCGTGGGAAATTCACTGGATCAGAAACGAGAAAAAGAAAGTACAAAAAATGCAAGTAGTGTTTCAACAAAATATAGCCCAGGTGAAAATATTCAACTGGAATCCAACTGGTATTGACTGCGACCAACTGGTTCCAGTAGGAAACCAACTGGTCCCAGTTATAAAGCAACTGGGATGAAACTGGTTCCAGTTAGGATCCAACTGGAACCATCTCCAGCTGTACTGGAAGCAAATGGTCCCAGTTGGGATACAACTGGAACACAACTGGAACCATTACCAGTTGTACTGGAAGCAAATGGTCCCAGTTGGGATCCAACTGGAACCTGAACCAGCTGTACTGGAAGCAAGTGGTTCCATTCGGATTCCAACTGGAACTTTGACCAGTTGTATAGTAGCAACTGGTAGTAGTTGGGATCTGTACTCATACAACTGTTAACATAAAAAACTAAGTGATATAATGCTGCAATGAGTGCGACATTAGAGATGGGTTTTATCCGACACAAGATTTATTTATATGGATAACTGAATCACGCAGGATCCTGTTGCGTAAATGTGGAGCACATTGCCTTGACACGTACGTGTGCTTTAGTTTCAGCGCACTAAATTTGTGAATGTTGGCCCTAATCTTCAGTTGTCCAATGAGGCATTGGTTCATCTCATGACGTTACCGCTGCGTGCCTGACCGACACCGCAGTTTTGCGGTAATGTTGCACCAACTTTGTGCCGCTGACATCGTTGTCTAGCTAAGCGCTAGTGAGCTGTATGGCATTTGGTGGAAACAACTGGTGTTGGCAGCACAGTGATTACTTCCCTACGACAAAAAAAAGAAAATGCTCCGCAGCGCATAGAGCTACACAACGCATGCTTACTACGCGTCCATGGCTAGTCTAGTACACTCTTCCACATGGTGAAAGAATATTATGATGCTTACATCGACAGTGCTTACACCGACCATGAACAACAACCGCGATCTTGAAGAAAAAAAATTAGTTGCATATCTTCTCATGATGGGCTGAAACCTCTATGGCTCAAACAATAATAATGATACAGCAATAAAATTAAATTATGTCAAATAAAAGTGAAATAAAATTGTTACCTCACATAGATAGCGTAATATTCATTAACAGCGAGAAACTGCATCACAAATACGAAAATGTGGAAATGTGATGGCGTAGTTCGGCAGCCATATTAACAGCAAGCTATTCTAGCGAGGCATGGAGCGAGGCATGCGTGGTTGTGAAGATTTTTCAAGAGGAACCTGTGGTGTCATTGCCTGCGTAACCTCATTTATGTAGTATTAGTCTTGGACATTTTCACCTTTGGAAGACTGCATGATTACAGGCCAACGGATGGCACCTGTTTTTAACATCAACTACGCGGCTTTGTGGACCTATCACGTGTGGATTGACATGCGCACTTTTCCCTCGTCTTGATTCTGCCATTTGGAGGTAATTATATATGTAACTTATTTATGTTTCGAGTGCAAATGGTTCTTTATCACAACGGTGTCAATACTGCAGCACAGTGTCGTTGACTCAAGTGTTCTACTACGTGACGTTTGTACACATCAATGCTTGCGAGTTTGGTGCTCGTTATTGAGCCCCATTATTTGCCAGTCAAACACGGTTTTTTTTTTTGTCACATAACTTGCCGAAGGTTCTGGCGTAATCGATGGCGCCCACATTACTTCCAGAAAGTACTACACAATTCATGTTGCACACACAATCTCATTACTCTAGGTTAGGCGATAACATATATACACAACAAATAGAATCAATGATAACATTTGAGTAAGTTACAGCCATGCAGGCGCGTCTTGCGCAGAGCGATAAACTTAAGTGGCCAGTGGGTGAGTGCAGTTACCCAGAAAAGTTCACGTGTCAATACGAACCAGTGTCATGCAAGACTTGTGCTTTGAATGGCATACAGAAGTAATAAGCGTATACTAGCGTGCACCTGTAGCTCTGCCTAACGTGAAACAGAAGCGCATACAGGGCATGCTTGCACAGCAAGTGCGTATTCCCATACTTGTTGCGTATGTAGGCTATATTAAGGCAAGAAAATAAAAAGCTCTCGCATAATACAGCCCTGTGTAGGCATAAAGATTAGATGGTGTACAAGAGCTAAAAAATATGAGACAGCTCATACGGTATACATCTGATTTTTTTTTTTTTTAGAGAAGGTCAGAGCACAAACTCTGCTGATAGTGTTAGTGATGCAGAATTCAGAAGCACGAGCTTTGGAGAAAACATTATCTGAATTAAAAAGATTTCGGTGCATGAATTTCGCTCCAGTCGTAAACATGACAGTTAATCAACACTTGTGTGTACATGCAGCTCTGCCCACTGTTACAGGCACACTCGATCAAGTCGTCCTCATAATGAAACTTTTTTTTTTACGTAGGCATTCCAATTTGCGCAAAACATTCACCGCATACAAGGGCACATGAAATAGGATGTCGCACTTCTGAATACAGAAAAATGTCTCTTGCGAGGTTTTTATATATAACACTGCTACCTTAGTGGTCAGTTGTGTCATGATCTACTCATACTAAAAGCCGTAGTTATTGCTGAACAGGAGTTATTTGTCATTGCACACTCTTTATGTGGCCAATAGCTTCTGTTCAAGGGCAGTTCTGACTTTACATCAGGTCACACTGTATTATGTGTATCAGAACTACTGATACACGTCTGTATGATGTAAAGTAGAATTGCTTGTATGAAGTAGTGGCTGCTTTTTTACTGAATGCACAAATATTTTTCAGATGGTGATGTGCAAACGTGTGCAAGGTCATCAAGGGAGCATTCAAGACGTTTCATCGCTAAACACAAGCTCAAGTGTTTCAATAAATGTGAAGTTTCAACACCAAGCTGCTTCGGCTGCATAAAGGTCACTGAACTGGCTGGTTCATTGCGACGCGCGATGGCAACCACAAAAAGCATATACAAGCTATGGCCAGCTTGAATCCCATTTGTATGTAAACGTTTACCTGTGGTTCCTGTTGGCCATGGCTCACTAACCCTATTGCTCAATCGATTCCAGTTGCAATAGGAACTGGAACTGGTTCCGGTGTGGACCAACTGGGACCAGTTACAAAGGGGCCAACTGTGACCAGTTACAATGGGAACCAACTGGGACCAGTTGCAATGGGGACCAACTGGGACCAGTTGCAATGGAGACCAACTGGGAATTGTTCCAGAAACCAGTTTAACTGGAACCAACTGCATTCCCAGTTGCAAATTTTTACCTGGGAGTACAATGGAGAGTTATACATATATATTGCATAGCCGATTCAAAGAGATCAATTCTATATTCGTGCCATTTTTGGATAACTCATTTAACAAGGTCGGTAATGTGTACTTTTACCATTTTCTTACCATAGGTCGTGCGGCATCTATCAACTTTCCACGTTTCGGGATACTATGTGTTGTATGGAGGGGAATCTTTTTTGCAACCTCACCAATGATTTCAGAAGGTAATTTTTCTTGTTTGTTTCCAGTTTATGTTGTCGAAGTAGTCTGAAATTGAACATACATTGTATGTTAACAAGCTTAAGCTTGATGAACATGTCCTCTGAGTTACTTTGGTAAGGAGCTACAAAAACAAGGCATATTGCATGCTTCTGAAGTGAAAGAAGTTTCTTCATATTTTCTTTAGTTGTTGATCCCCAAACTAGCGCACCATAGTTTAGCGTAGAAGAAAATAGAGCATCGTACAATATATTCCTAATAGAAAGAGGGAACGTAACGCAATGTCAATGCATGAGACCAATTACTTTGGACAGTTTTTTCATTAGGTAATTGATGTGAGCATCCCAGGACAAATCATTGGAGAAAATCATGCAAAGCATTTAAAAGCTATCTACATCTTCTATTTCGAAATTGTTTAGCAGTAGTCGGAGGATTTCGCAGAATTTGTTTCCTGGATGAAACAAAACTGCTTTGGTTTTACTAATGTTTAGCTTTAGTTCATTATTTGTAGCCCACAATTGAATACGATGAAGTGTTTTATTCTCTTTTGGACCTGAATGAATTTCTCTTCCATGGACCTAAAAAGCGGGTATTGGCAAATTGAGGTAGACCCGGGAGACCAAGAGAAAACTGCTTTTGTCATGCCACATGGACTATACGAATTTAAGGTCTTGCCTTTCAGCTTGTGCTCTGCACCTGCTACTTTCCAATGGCTTATGGATTGACAATGTCAGTGTTTTCTGCAACATTTGAAGAGCACTTTGACCGGCTTAAAGCAGCCCTGCAGTCAGTACGGTCTGCTGGCCTCACCCTAAAGCCAGAGAAATGTTACTTTTTCTTTGAGGAGCTAGTTTTTTGGCTATGTCGTCAGTCATGCAGGTGTCCGCCTGGATCCTAACAGAATTGCCGCTGTCACACAGTTCCCAATACCTTCAGGTAAAAAGGCTATCTGGTGCTACCTGGGCCTCTGCACATGTTATCGGCGCTTTATTGCACTTTGCTCGCATTGCGTCGCTGTTAACTCACCTCACGAGGAATGCTGTTGCATTTGTATGGGGCGATGAACAGCAAGCTGCATTTACCGATTTGTGGAATCCTTTACAAACACTCCCTGTGCTTGCCCCCTTTGACAAGACAGCTCCTACAATGTTTCACTCTGACGCCAGCAATGTTGGTCTCAAAGCCGTGCTTGTGCAGTGTCAGGAGGACGCAGAAAGAGTGATCACTTATGCAAACAGAATGCTGTCACGCACAAAAGCAATTTACTCTACAACTGAGAAGGAGTGTTCTAAAACTGTGTTGTAAAGCCTCAGTGTTCTGAATACAGTGTCCTAAACACAGTGTTCTAAATCCTCAACTTTAGTGATAAGGAGTGCCTAGCCATCGTATGGGCGGTTACAAAATTTCGCCTATATTTGTACGGCCACCCCTTCAAAGTTATCAGCGACCATCATTCACTCTACTGGTTCACAAATCTTAAAGATTGTTCCAGGCGATTAGCACGTTGCCGCCTTAGACTGCAACAGTTTGGTATGGCGGTCATGTACAAGCCGAGGAAACGCCATACCGACACCAGCTGCCTGTCTCGGTCACCCATAGATTCAGCTCCTTCTTCCGATGAAGAGGAGACAGCGTTCCTCGGTTTTCTCGACATATCTAGCTTTGCACAACAACGTGCCGGCCCTAAGCTGCTTGGCCTGGTCAATTTCTCGGACGAACAAACTCAGGCCACACCTAAGGATTGTCATTGTTTTTCTTAAGGAACAAAGTACTATACAATGTGAACTTCTCTTAAAGTGGATCAGCTTTTTGCTGGTCGTTCCTGCTGCTCTTGGTTGTGAAGTACCGAAAGCATGTCACAACGAGATCACTTCTGGGCATCTAGGATACATGCTAATGCCGAACAGAGTGCAACAAGGATACTATTGGCCAGGACTGCCCGTTGCCGTGAAACATCACATTCAGACGTGCCTAGATAGTCAACGGCGCAAGTCACCTTCAACACAACCAGCCAGTTTGCTACAACCCGTTCAAGCACCGCAAGCGCCATTTGACCAGATCGGAATAGACCTCTTGAGCCAAATTCCTACCTCTACTACGGGTAACCGCTGAGTTATTGTAGCAACTGACTACCTTACTCGCTACACCGAAACATAAGTTATTCAGAGAGGCACAGCAGCAGAGGTTGGCATGGTTTTTCATTGAGAATGTTGTCCTGAGACATGGTGCACCTACCATTGTCATAACAGACTGAGGCACCGCATTCATGGTCGTGCTTTTATATCACATCCTGAAGCTCACAGGCACAATTCATTGAAAGTCAACAGCCTGCCATCTACAAGCAAATGGACTAACAGAGCGCCTGAATAAAACACTCGAAGACACGCTTTCAGCGTACATGAATATAGAGCACAAATATTGGGATGAGATTTTGTCTTATATCACATTTCATCACATATCACATATCACAGCTAAACAAGAAACTAAATGGGTGACTCCATTCAGCCTTGTTCACGGACGGGAAGCAAGGATGATGCTCAATGCCATGCTACCACACAAACCTGACGACACTGACACGGATGCCGATGCGTTTATAAGTGAGGATTGACAAAGGAGCAGATGGTGCATATCGTGGCATTGTCAACGAGACCTTTGAAATGATAATCACAAATTGATGGTGAATATGATTTGAATACTATGGCACATACCCACAACAGGAAATTGGCCAAGAAGAGTGCCGTTCGTTGATTACGATGATGGTTTCTGCACAATGGCACATACCCACAATGGGGGATTCACAAAGGTGCAGGTGGTGCATATCATGCAATTGCCAACTAGTTCTTTGAGATGATCATCACATATTGATGGTGAATATGATTTCAATACTATGGCACATATCCACAACCGGCGATCAGCCAAGAAGTGGCTGGTACATTCAAAATAAATAATTAAGAAACAAAGATTACAAGCTCGCACAATATTTGTAACAATGCATAGCACCCGCCAGTTTTATTTATGCGAAAGACGCTGCAACAAAGTGGGCAAATTTAATGCATTTACTGTGTCACGAAAGCATCGCTTCACAGAGAATCTAACATGTGAGTGGACCTGTATAATTTTTCAATACTGGTATATTCATAATGAGCTCTCTACTTCATTCTCCACATGCTGCTATTGACTGTTCATCAGATTCACATGACCATTCCCTTGTTGTAAGGCGCTGCATTTAGGAAAACCAAGAACTGCCACAAGTGCCCACCGCCGCAGTCTGAGATGCGTCCACAACAAGCTGCTGTGTGAGACCCACATCTCATTTTGCATTGTCTTGCCATTGCAAACCATTAACGGCAAATTAGCAGATGAAGAAAAAAAAGCACACAAACTAGCAGACTCCCATTAAGACAAGCCTGGTTAAGCTGAATTTTCAAATATGAGGAATAATATCCAACAACTTGGCTAGCTTCCTGTACACCCAATACATAAAAAATCAGCCTATAATGCATCGTTAATTTTGTAAGGCCGAACTTCTGTAGCAACCATGCACTGACATCTGCTACTTGATTTTGAAAAAAGCCCAACACGAATAACTGAGGTGGACACACAGGTCAAAGTGCTACTAGCAACTAGAGTTGGGCTGTCCTGTAAACCTGTGTGTCCGTCTCAGTTATTTGTGTTATTAATATTTCAAGTCAGCGCATTCTAAAAATCGGTGTGCACCAAATAGCCACATTAGTTCCTTTGCTGACATTATTCTGCCACTATCATAGAAATCAAATGAATGTGCGTAATATATTGTTGTTAAGCACGAACTGTAAGACAAGGGACTAGGGATTTGACGAACACAAGTGCAAACTTTCAGCTGAATTTTATCGTGCATGTATGTAATACATGTGCGGTATATAACCTGCGTAAGGAAGTATGACCATCCAAAAACAAAACAAAGCTAGGATCTTTAAACAGGCATGATGAAAAGGAAGAAAAAAAGAAACAGATACTGTAACACGTGCAGCATGCACCAAGTCTCGGACCATCGCTTCCTTCCAGATCAGTAGTGGCCCGAGACTGACTAAGCGTGCGATGAGGATAGCAATAGGGGCTTGTTGAAACGGCATATCTTATTTTGTTATAGGGCAAGCTTGACAAAGAACAAAGAAGGCACATCTGGCACACACAGCGCTAACTTTCAACAACAGGTTTATTTCTAGTTTTCGTCGCTATATATAGTAACTTGTAACCCTTGAACTGTCATACAGCACGTGCAAAATTTTTGGAAAAATGAACAAGAAATATAAACTAGGTAGGCAGTTTTTTGACTCACATACAGTCGAACCTCGATATACCGAAGTTGTACTTGCAGCAAAAAACTTCGTTAAATCGCAATTTCGTTAATTCGAGGTTTTACGGTTTCAGCATTGCAAGCAACTTGACAAATTCATGGGGCTTCCTGATGGATAGTATTTTGTTAGTAATCACGTATAAACGAATCGCAAGAAAGTAGGGCCATAATAGCGTGGTTACGAGCGCCAGCGCATGCTGTGCAGCTTGTGCTGAGACCAGTACTGCATTGACGTGGCGACGCACCGAGGGGATAGCAAAGAGACAACTGCATGAAGTAAGGTTTATAGTTTTATCGGTGTCACGCGCTCAGGCAAACATTCACTGCTTCGCACCATGTCTTGGAAACTTGAGATTATGCAACCGCCAACACGAGACGCGCGGGAACCCAAGGCGCATCAGGCACCAAACGTCTCGGCTCGGCCTTCTTACTTGCCGCGGTGAGATTACTTCCAAGCTAAGGCACGCGAGCAGGAGACGGCAGATAGGCGACGGATTCTCGGCCCCCTCCTCATAGCGTGTGCTTGATCGCATTAGTGCACGTCCATTCCCTCCCCATCCCCATTCACCATCATCATCATCAGCCTGGTTACGCCCATTGCAGGGCAAAAGCCTTTTCCATCTTTCTCCAACAGCCCCAGTTGTGTACTAATTGTGGCCATGTTGTCCCTGCAAACTTCTTAATCTCATCCGCCCACCTAACTTTCTGCTGCCACCTGCTACGCTTCCCTTCCCTGGAATCCAGTCCGTAACCCTTAATGACCATCGCTTATCTTCCCTCCTCATTACATGTCCTGCCCATGCCCATTTCTTTTTCTTGATTTCAACTAAGATGTCATTAACTCACGTTTGTTCCCTCACCCAATCTGCTCTTATCCCTTAATCTTACACCCATCATTCTTCTTTCCATAGCTCGTTGCGTCATCCTCAATTTAAGTAGAAGCCTTTTCGTAAGCCTCCAGGTTTCTGCCCCGTACGTGAGTACTGGTAAGACACAGCTGTTATAAACTTTTCTCTTGAGGGATAATGGCAACCTGCTGTTCATGATCTGAGAATGCCTGCCAAACGCACCCCAGCCCATTCTTATTCTTCTGATTATTTTAGTCTCATGATCCGGATCCGCAGTCACTACCTGTCCTAAGTAGATGTATTCCCTGTGTAAACTGCTGTTTTTTTCCGAGGCTGTTAAACATTACTTGAGTTTTCTGCAGATTAATTTTTAGACCCACCCTCCGGCTTTGCCTCTCCAGGTCAGTGAGCATGCATTGCAGTTGGTCCCCTGAGTTACTAAGCAAGGCAATATCATCAGCGAATCTTAAGTTACTAAGGTATTCTCCATTACCTCTTATCCCCAATTCTTCCAGATCAAGGTCTCTGAATACCTCCTGTAAACACGCTGTGAATACCATTGGAGAGATCGTATCTCCCTGCCTGACGCCTTTCTTTATTGGGATTTTGTTGCTTTCTTTATGGAGGACTACGGTGGCTGTGGAGCCGCTATAGATATCTTTCAGTATTTTTACATACGGTTCGTCTACACCCTGATTCCGCAATGCCTCTATGACTGCTGAGGTTTCGACTGAATCAAATGCTTTCTCATAATCAATGAAAGCTATATATAAAGGTTGGTTATATTCCGAACATTTTTCTATCACCTGATTGATAGTGTGAATATGGTCTATTGTTGAGTAGCCTTTACGGAATCCTGCCTGGTCCTTTGGTTGATGAAAGTCTACGGTGTTCCCGATTCTATTTGCAATTACCTTAGTAATTGCAAATACAGTAAGCTGATAGAGTAAATACAGTAAATACAGTAAGCTGATCGGTCTATAATTTTTCAAGTCTTTGGCGTTCCCTTTCCTATGGATTAGGATTATGTTAGCGTTTTTCCAAGATTCCGGTACGCTCGAAGTCATGAGGCCTTGCGTATACAGGGTGCCCTGTTTCTCTAGAACAATCTGCCCACCATCCTTCAACAAATCTGCTGTTACCTGATCCTCCCCAGCTGCCTTCCCCCTTTGCATAGCGCCCAAGGCTTTCTTTACTTCTTCCGGCATTACCTGTGGGATTTCGAATTCCTCTAGACTATTCTTTCTTCCATTATCGTCGTGGGTGCACACTGGTACTGTATAAATCTCTATAGAACTCCTCAGCCACTTGAACTATCTCATCCATATTGATAATGATATTGCCGGCTTTGTCTCTTAATGCATACATGTGATTCTTGCCAGTTTCTAGTATCTTCTTCAGTGCTTTTAGGCTTCCTCCGTTCCTGAGAGCATGTTCAATTCTATCCATATTAAACTTATTTATGTCAGCTGTCTTACACTTGTTAACTTCGAAAGTTCTGCCAGTTCTATTCTAGCTGTAGGGTTAGAGGCTTTCACACAATGGGTTTTCTTATCAGATCTTTCGTCTCCTGCGATAGCTTACTAGTATCCCGTCTAATGGAGTTACCACAGACTTCTATTGCACACTCCTTAATGACGCCCACAAGATTGTCGTTCATTGCTTCAACACTAAGGTCCTCTTTCCGAGTCATAGCCGAATACCTGTTCCGTAGCTTGACCTGGAATTCCTCTATTTTCCCTCTTAATGCCAACTCATTGATCAGCTTCTTATGTACCAGTTTCTTCCGTTGCCTCCTCAAGTCTAGGCTAATTCAAGTTCTTACCATCCTGTGGTCACTGCAGCGCACCTTGCTGAGCACGTCCACATCTTGTATGATGCCAGGGTTAGCACAGAGTATGAAGTCTATTTCATTTCTAGTCTCGCCATTCGGGCTCCTCCACGTGCACTTTCAGCTATCCCGCTTATGGAAGAAGGTATTCATTATCCGCATATTCTTTTGTTCCGCAAACTCTACTAATTAAACTCTCCCCTGCTATTCCTAGTGCCTATGCCATATTCCCCTACTGCCTTGTCTCCAGCCTGCTTCTTGCCTACCTTGGCATTGAAGTCGCCTATCAGTATAGTGTATTTTGTTTTGACTTAACCCATCGCCGATTCCACGTTTTCATAGAAGCTTCCGACTTCCTGGTCATCATGACTGGATATAGGGGCATAGACCTGTACAACCTTCATTTTGTACCTCTTATTAAGTTTCACAACACGAACTGCCACCCTCTTGTTAATGCTATAGAATTCCTGTATGTTACCAGCTATATTATTAATCAGGAATCCAACTCCTAGCTCTCGTCTCTCCGCTAAGCCCCGGTAGCACAGGACATGCCCAGTGCATATAGTGCTTTTTAGCACTGTATATGCTTCTATTGGCCTTCTTATGTCACTGAGCCCTATTATATCCCATTCACTGCCCTCTATTTCCTCCAATAGTACTGCTAGACTCGCCTCACTAGATAATGTTCTAGCGTTAAACGTTGCCAGGTTCATATTCCAATGACGGCCTGTCCGGAGCCAGGGATTCTTAGCACCCTCTGCTGCGTCGCAGGTCTGACCACCACCGTGATCAGTTGCTTCGCAGCTGCTGGGGACTGAGGGCCTGGGTTTAATTGTTGTGTTCATATAGGAGGTTGTGGCCAAGTACTACACCAGGGTGGGGAATCCTGCTCTGGTGAGGGAGTGCGTTACCGGTTCTTGTCACCGGGATCAGGCCACACTCCAGGCCTGTTTATGCAATTTTATCAACACGAAGATTTTTTTTTTAATCCAGTGGAAAATTGCGCAGCACCGGGATTCGAACCACGGACCTCTTACACACGAGGCGGGTGTTCTACCTCTACGCCAACGCTGCACCTTGCCATCCAATCCATCCAATGCCATCCCCATTACGCAGATGTAATCGTCACCTCTCGTGTTCCTCCGAGCGCTCCGCTGCTTTTGCAAGTCGTTTGATAACACTACAAATGCCGCAGCAGTGTTTGCTGCCTATACCGCGCCCTGGTGCACGCGCTTTGATGGCGTTTTTGCTGCTCCAACGTTCCATGCAGAAGAACACTTGAAATAACTTTCGGCTTGGCCGACACTACTATAATAGCGTTTTGGTAGATTTATTAGCCATACAGGCATCCAAGTACATGCTTCAAATGGCTGAAAATTTCGTTTGATCGAAACCGTGTCACGGAATTATTTCGTTAAATCGCGATAAGAAATACACAGTTTTTAACGCACATATAATAGGAAAATTAAAATATTTCGTTACGCCGCGAAGTCCGTTAAATCAAGATTCTTTATATCGAAGTTTGACTATATTCACAGACATGTACACGTTTAATGCGAACAAAGATAATTTAGGTCTTTTGAGGATAATCCTCAAAAGAGCTCAATTATCTTTGTTCGCTCGCATTAAACGTGTACATGTCTGTGAATATGTGAGTCAAGAAACTGCCTATGTGTGGTTCCCAGTTTATATTTCTTGCTCATTTTTCCAAAAATTTTACATGTGCTGTATGACAGTTCGAGGGCGTATATATAGCGATGGGAACGAGAAATTAAATCTGTTGTTGAAAGTTAGCACTGTGTGTGTCAGATGTGCCTTCTGTTGTCCTTGTCAAGCTTGCGCAATAACAAAATAAGAAAGCATGCGAAATGTGTTACGGCATCTTTGTTTCTTCTTTTTTCACTTTTCATCATGCCTGTTTAAAGATCTCGGCGCTGCCTCATTTCAGGCTGTTCATTCCTTCTTAGGCACATCATATATCCTCCTGCATATAATAATACATTCTGAAATAAAATTCAGTTGCAAGTTTGCACTTGCTTGTCAAATCCCTAGTCCTTTATCTTTCAGTTTGTGTGAAAGAACTATTTATAATGTATTGCTACCAACTCGCCCAAACCAGTGCCCTTCTTAAATAAATGTCCTATTTATTTTTACATCTGCCTTTTTTCTTTTAATGTTGCTTCAATTATCATTTTGAGCCAAGGATCTTTGGGCACATCTGGAATTGCAGATGCTTCATTCTATGGATCACTTCTGTTATGATGAACTGACAAGACATATTCACGGTCCATTCAAGTTTGTCCAAACTGACACTGTCCTGACTTGCCTGCTCATCATGAGCATTTTGATATTTATCTCATTTTTCCTTTTTAATGCAAAGCATTCTTATCCTAGTCAACCCTTTATTCCTCATACATCTGGCCTCTTTTGTAAATCAGCTAGTAAAAAAGAAAGAAAAATGCAGTTTGGATAGTCATCTAAATGAATTCTCCCCGAATTAAAAGTATTGTGCCTTGAAAGAAGACGCATAGAACTGCATAATGAACCAATACATCAATGCACCTGTTGAGAAGCTGCCTTGAATCAAGGGCTGGGCACCCTTGCTCTAACTTTGAGGTTGTAGTTATAATAATGAGAGTGCCCACCCAGTCTGCTTAAGTAGCTCCGAAAACATGCACTTCGTGGCTGCAGTTATTGTGCGAGATGGGAAACAGACGACATAAACTGAAGGAACATGAAGAAAGCTTGGGTGACATCGTGAAACCCTCATTTTCTTGTTAGTTCTTTGTGTTATCAAGTACGTTAATGCTCTGCCGTTCCATTTTGTTTGCACTATTCCCTTGATGCAACATGTCCCTTGCATGCATTATGGTGGAATAAATTCTCTTTAGTGTCACACATTCTGCCCATGGCGCCTGCGGATTTGTTTAGACGTACATACCCAGCGCCAATGGGTATGTGCCCATAAGCGTTACCAAGAG
Organism: Dermacentor albipictus; assembly: GCF_038994185.2. NCBI lineage: Eukaryota > Metazoa > Arthropoda > Arachnida > Ixodida > Ixodidae > Dermacentor > Dermacentor albipictus. The sequence continues at coordinate 8,114,906 of NW_027225570.1, read as the reverse complement.
AGTAACCATTCGCTGCAGAAGCCTTAAACGATTCATAACAACCTTTTTTAACGAAGTATGCTTGGCATTACGCAGATGACAGGTCCGATTATTTATTGTCACTACTTTTTAGGGGAAAAAAATGCACGAGCGCTTATATGATACCTCGTCCATGGTGCGGAGCGCGCGGAACGGACAGCGGCTGACGCATATCTTGAGCGAGTTGCGCGGGTCGGCAAGATCCAGGTAGAAGAGGTACGGCCTGTCCGTCACGTCCATGCCGGAAAAGGCCAAGCGTCCCATGGGTGCGTTGCGCGCGCCACACACGTTGCCGAAACTGTCACAGCCGTTCACGAGACGGCGGGGGTCGCCGAGCGCCAGAGCGAATGACGCCACAAACACAGCGGCTCCCAGAAAGCCGGCGAGGGCGAAGAGCCACGGCAGGTCGGTGCATCCGCGGGCTTTGAAAGAGCCAGGCGCTGCAGTGGGCCGCTGAAACTCCTCGACCGCAGGAAATGCCATTGGGACCATGGCCACTGCCTGACAAACGGTCGTAGACGCTACGCCGTCTTGAACTCAACAGCACAGCACTTGGCACATAGCGCCCCGCATGGCCACGGAGTGCGGGGAACTCGGCGCACAACGAGCATGCAACGAGCATCAAGTCCGTCCATAGAATAAAGAACAGAGCCGCAACTGGGCGCTACTCTGGACATTCCGCCATTTTCTTCGATGCGTGACGTAGGCGCGACGCAAACAAATGGCGCTGGCGGTCCCGTTTTACGTAACGTGACGGCAACTTGACGTTTCGCCTAAGAAACTGAAATGCAGGCACTGAATGTAGCGTTATCAGTGAAGCAAAACAGCTTTCCTCGGCTGTAAAAATAAAGCAGCTATCTCAAAGCGTATGATTATTGCGTCGAAAACGCTTCTCGCTTCCATCGTCTGCTGCGTAGAAGCCGTCGTCTGCTTCAATAGCTGGGATGCGTGTCCCAGGAAAATGGAATGAGTCATCGCATGTTGGCGCCAACGCGCTTGTTTTCTTGCTTGAGACAACATACGAGACCTACCAGTGGTGATGCGCGCACCTTCTAGGCCACGTTATCGCTATCTCGTGAAACGCAAGTGACTCAGCCCAACTCCGCTGGCTGAGAAACGGCCGAATATCACCGATAGCGTTGCGCGCGCCAGAGATATCAGCGCAACGCAAGCGCCGGCGCTGCCATCTCTTGTTTATTTCGCTGGTTACTCGCACCGCGGGTATGGTGACTAGCCACCATACCGCACCGCCTTGCGTACATTTCTTTTTATTAGTTAAAAAGAGGCCCTTGTCATAACTTCTGACTGCGCAAAAAAGCATTAATCTTGATTACAATACAAATGCAGCAGTGAAAAGTGGACAACATTGCTGAAAGTTTGCTTTGTTCAACAAATATTATTTCGTATAAACGCGTTCATTTAAAAAATGATGGCCCCAAACACAAATTCCAACATCACCCGAGAGCGATGCAAATACTATGAGCACGCGTTATGAACAAAATATTTTCGTGGCGCCAAACGACGGGGAAAATGTGGCGATACGCATCCCTCTCGGCTGCCATGGCCAACGTTTATAGAAACTGGCCATGGCATATGGCTGCTCATTAGCATAATTCGCGCGGCTCGTCGCAGCAAAAATTATGGCGGAAAATCTCAACAATGGCGGTCCAGCGCAACGTCACGCATCGTCAAAATTATGTTTACGACACAGCCCTTCTTGTGACGCTCCTCAAGAGATATTCCTTCAGCCAATCAGCAAGCTGGCATGGCAGCTATCCCAGGTGGTTGGATCTTGGATCGCCACCACATATTCACGCAAATGCACATGCATTGCCCTGGTTGTGCATGCTACCGCTCACATTCTTTTTGAAGCGCTAACATCGCAATATAGCTGCCAAGGACCAGAAAAATGTATTAGTCCATAAAATTTTCAGCTCCACGTCACGTTTCGTCATGTTGATGAAAACGCAAAATTGCATTTTGCAATACTTCCGCTTCCCGGCACAAATTTCAAAACAAGTGACCTGTCGACAGCCAATCAGAGAGTAAATATGGCGGATAATGGCGGCCGTGCAGCCGCCATGCGTGTTCAGAACACGACCTACTGTATATACCACGACCACGGCCGCTCAATGGAAACCACAAGTGCGTTCCATTGAGCGGCCGTGCCACGACCTACTGTACAGTAGGCCGTGGTATATACAGTAGGTCGTGGTCCAGAATATCGCCCCCGAGCACGGAGGAACTAAACTCAGGTGGAGCCCTAACGTCACTCCTTGTGCAGCTAAAGTGAAGCCGGAAGTTGACGTTGCTCGTGGCGTTGCTCCGCTTTTCGGGCCAGCTCTCCTCTCTTGTTTACATTTCTCGCGAAACCACGCCGCGTTGCGCGCAACCGGGCTGCTCGGACGCGCGCGCTCCGCAGCAATACTAAACAAAATCATGTAATCGCGGTGTCTCAATTGATTATACCGTTGCCGAAGTCATGTTGAAAGAAGTTCATAAAATAATGAACTTCGCAAATTGGGCCGTGGGTCGAATCGGCTGCCTTTACTGGCTTCGATGAAAATAAGCATGCTTTATCAGTCCAGCCAAATGAGCTATTCTCATCAACCACGGGTACCGGCCGCTTCCCAGTTCTTGCGCGATATTAAGAAAGAAGGTCACCTTTATCGCTGCCTTATACTTGCTTTTCTCTGCTTGGAATTCCTGGGGCTCTCAGACGGTCTTGCGAGCTAGACGTCTGGCCATACGAAAAAAATGTACGCGTTCTCACTGCACTGCAAGAACGCACTGGAGACACGTACGACACACCGACCTATTTGCGATCCATTTGTAGTTTATGAGCACAAACACATTCTCGTTTGAGGAATCGTCATGCTTTATTGAACAAAGTTCGGGTGGCCGCGCATCACTGCGACAGCGCGTCGGCGAGGAGGCAGAATGTCATTTCTGACTCCGCGTTTAAATTCATCGACTGCGGCCTGAGGTGCTTTCTTTCCACGGTAAGTGAAGCATCACGCTACCTAAGTTTTGCGGTAGCCGGCGCACGGTGCCGAACAGAACCGGCCTACGTGCGGCCATGGATATGGAACAGCCGTTTGATGTGTTCGCAGGTGTACGTTCTGTGGAGCCTTGCTCACTCTTGCAGCGCATCCACTCATCTTCACTTCCCTGCGCTTCTCGCGCGCACAGATAAGATACGCCTGCCGTAGGGAGGATTCGTTCCTTAAGTCAAAGCAGCCGCTTCTTTCCCATCTTTTAGGATGAAGCGTCGGCTGGCAGGCGCACGGCGCCGAGGGCAGCAAAATGCATTTTCATTTCATTTATTTTTTCCCTTAAAGGCCCGAAGGCATTACATAAGGGGGCATAACCAAGGTCAAAGAGAAAGAATAAATTGACAAAAGAGAACAATAACAAAAAAAGAGTATGTAACAGTGAAATGTTCTTGTCACGCGTATACAATGCAAAGTAAGATTCACGGGATTGAAACACGAGAAAAAAAGAAGATATATATATGAAACACTCAATTAATACACGAGAAAAATACAGTGAAAAAGGCATCACACGGAAAACAAGTAAAAATAAAAAATAATAGAAACCTTTTGCCATCATGAAAAATGGTCATTTAGTTTATCCCGGAATGATTTGCGGTTAGTGCATGATGCGATGGTATTTGGCAGGCCATTCCATAGTGCTATCGCATTCGGAAAAAATGATGACTTTAGAGAGCTAAGGTGCGACAGTTGATGCGTGCGATGCTATGGTCATGGCTTAGGCGGCTAGACGTCCTGTGCGGGGGTTGCAGCTTTTCGTGTCTCGTGCGTGGGTGATAGTAGAAATGATGAAGAAGACAGAGGCGAGATATAATGCGGCGTGACTCGAGTGGTAATACTGGTTTTTCTTCACGATTCTGCGTAACGCCCTAGCACGTGTATTGAGGTATACGCAGCTGTGCAGGTGTGCGTGAACCTCGAACGCGCTCTGCTTAAAAGACTTCGTGCTGTCGCAAGTAATGCGAGGAACAAGCAACAGCATGTGTTTTAATATGCACAAAAGCAAGTTGCTACCGAACACGAACTATGCATTCATAACGTACGTCTACGCGCCGCAAATGCACCATATGCGCTGTCAAAAGCAGCAGTCACTGACCTGCAAGGCGTTCATTGTACAGATTCTGAAACGTATTGGTTTCGGCCTGCGATGGCACGTTAGCATGATTCCGCCAAAGAGGGCAATATTTCCCGCGGATATTCCTTGGTCCGTTGCCATTTCCGTGGCGCGGTACATTGCGTACAGCGTTGCATGCACGTTCATTTCACGAACTTTAGTTCTTCCTGTCTTACCTGGCCACAGCAACATCCGGGAGAGCACGGTCCAGATAACGCAGCGCAACAAAACACGGAGACCAACGCGAACCTGCCCACACGGCTCCTGTGCTACGGTACGAAACCTACGGAGCAACACGTGTACACGTGTGAGCGCGCAGAACTAAATGTCGCCATTGTGGCCCGAGAGGCGTGGCCGCCACGACAAAGAAATAAAAAATCAGCAAAAAAGGGGAAAGCCTATTACGTCATTTCCTCCACACTTTTCGCCTAGCGCGCGGAGTGGGTAGGGCCCACGGAGGAAGGAAACTAAGGAGAGGCCCTGCCCCCTCCGCGCGCTAGGAGAAAAGTGTGGCGGAATTGACGTAGTAGGTTCTCATTTTTTTGCTGCTTTTTTTTGTTGTTGTATGGCCACGTTTTTTGGGCCACAATGGCGGCGTTGTTCTGATTTTGAGCGCTCACACGTGTTGCTCTGGTAGGTTTCGTGCCTTGGCAAAGGCGCTGTGTGGGCGGGTTTGCGTTAGTCACCGTGTCTTGTTGCGCTGTGTTACCTGCACCGTGCTCTGCCGGATGTTGCGCGAGCGTGCGCGAAACCACGCGCAGCGCGGCGTGGTTTCGCGAAAGGTGTAAACAAGAGAGGAGGGTGGCACAAAAGGCGGAGCATCACCATGAGCAACGCCAACTTCCGGCTTCACTTTTGCTCCACAAAGAGTGACGTCAGGGCCTCTCCTTTAGTTTCCTTCCTCCGTGGTAGGGCCTCTCCCATGGAGGCCTCTCCTGAGTTTCCTTCCTCCATGCCCCCGAGGGCTCCGTGGCGCTGCGCATACGTGAGGTGAGAGAAGGTGAGAAAAGATCGCAGGATGCGACGTCACATTGTTGCTTGTTTTTACTTTTTTAAAAGAGCTACTCTCGAACGTAGATAAGCCCTTGCCGTCGTGTCGGCTGCAAGACGTTCTACGCGCGCTTTTGTGCGTGTCGAAAGCGCATAATCAGAGTCCGTATAACGTGCGCGATATTCGTGCGAGGTTAGAAAAACACCCACATAAGCACAGCAGAGAAGTGGCTACGTGAGGCGGTTCAAAACAAGTAATTGTTCTCCACTTCCGGCGGCGTTTTCTCTACTTCCTTTTTAAATAATAAGATGTTGATCCATAAATATTCTCATAAACAACGGTTAACTTATTTATTATTCGCTTTTGCTTGCAGTTTGGTTGTTGCCTTGGCTCTCTCCCTTAGTAGATCGCTTAATTTCTCAACTCCTTGCGATTTTTGTTTCCAGTTGCCAATTTTGCACGAAAAGCGCAGTACGTCTAGAATCGCAGAGTCCTGCGCTCTACGCGGTTGTATGGGACTGGCGGCCGCACAGCGTTACGCAATTCGCGGAGCTGTCAAAACTGATCAACAAGGCGAAAATAACTGATATTCGAAACTATAACATGAGAAAGACTGAAGAAGCCGTAAAAAATGAACGCAGCCTGAAATCAGTAAAAAAGAAACCTGGCACAGGACAGATGTATTCACTAAAAGATACGAAGGGTAATATCATCAGCAACCTCGAAGATATAGTAAAACCAGCGGAAAAATTCTAAGCTGACCTGTATACAGTACCCAGAGGAGTCACGATAGCTCACTTAGAAACAGTAATGAACAGGATACAGAAACTCTCCTATAACTAGCGATGAGGTCAGAAGGGCCCTGCAAGACATGAAACGATGAAGAGCGGGAGGAGAAGGTGGAATAACAGTCGATTTAATCAAAGATGGAGGAGGCATAATGCTTGGAAAACTGGCGACTCTTTATACGAAGTGTCTATCGACTGCAAGGGTCCCAGAAAACTGGAAGAATGCAGATATTATACCAATCCACAAAAAAGGAGACGTTAAAGAATTGAAAAATTATGGGACCATTAGCTTGCTCCCAGTATTATATAAAATATTTACCAAAATAATCTCCAATAGAATAAGGGCAACACTGGATTTTGTCAACCAAGAGAACAGGCTGGCTTCAGGAAGAGATACTTCACACTGGATCACAGCCATGTTATCAATCAGGTTATCGCGAAATCTGCAGAGTACAAAAAGCCTCGCTATGTGGCTTATATAGATTACGAAAAGGCATTTGATTCAGTAGAGATACCAGCAATCGTAGATGAACTACGTAATCAAGGAGTACAGAACGCTTACGTAAAAAGCTTGGAAAATATTGCTACATTCATGTGGTATTTGTTTGAACGAGGCGCGTAGGCGCCATATAACTCCAGAAAAGAGGCGGAAGAATGAACTGGGCTCGCGCTGTGAATCTAACCGGTCAGCTCTGCAACCGTTGTTGTAAATATAATCTGTAAATAGTTCCTCGTCTTACTGACCGTCCTTCGCGTAAGAATATCTACAGAGATTCTAGAGCTACCTTAATTCTACACAAGAAAAGCAGGGAGATACCTATAGAGAAAGGGGTCAGAGAGGGAGACACAATTTCTCCAAAGTTATTCACTGCCTGCTTAAAAGAATTCAAGCTATTAAACTGGGAAGGCTTAGGAGTAAAGATCGACGACAAATATCTCAGCAACCTTCGGTTTGTCGATGACATTGTTCTATTCAACAACAATGCAGACGAGTTACAACAAATGATTGGAGACCTTAACAGAGAGAGTGTAAGAGTGGGGTTGAATATTAATATGCAGAAGATGAAGATAATGATAAATAGCCGGGCAAACGAACAAGAGATCAGGATCGCCAGTCGGCCACTAGAGACTGTGAAGAAGTATGTTTACCTAGGTCAATTAATCACAGGGAACCCTGATCATAGAAAGGAAATTCACAGAAGAATAAAAATAGGTTGGATCGCATACGGCAGACATTGCCAGCTCCTGACTGGAAGCTTACCATTATTATTGAAAAGTAAGGTGTGCAATCAGTGCATTTTGCCAGTGCTGACATATGGGGCAGAGACTTGAGAGCAAGTTAAGGACCGCGCAAAGAGCGATCGAACGAAGATTGCTAGGCATAACGTTAAGAGAGAAAGAGAGTGGTTTGGATCAGAGAGCGAACGGGTATAGACGATATTCTAATTGACATCAAGAGGAAAAAATGTAGCTGGGCAGGTCATGCAATGTGCCGGTTAGATAACCGTTGGACCATTAGGGTTACAGAATGGGTACCAAGAGAAGGGAAACGCAATCGAGGACGACAAAACACTAGGTGGAGCGATGAAATTAGGAAATTCGCGGGCGCTAGTTGGAATCGGTTGGCGCAGGACAGGGGTAATTGGAGATCGCAGGGAGAGGCGTTCGTCCTGCAGTGGACATAAAACAAGCTGATGATGATGGTGATGATGATGATGATGCTGCTGATGATGATAGAGGTGGTGGGCCCCCCCCCCCCCCGAAAAAAAATCCTGGGTACGTGCCTGCCCTCACACTTAGTTTCTCTATTTACTATAACTAGGTTGTGTCGTACAGAAGTCTAGCATCAACTTCCCATTACAATCTTATCCATCCAGATCCTCGATGTGGCCATTCATGTCACCCAGCAGACAAATATCGGTACCTTCTCCAAACTGCTTTATATCGTCATCGAGACACTTCACTAGATCTTTGTTCTCTTGCCTGTATTTGTCCCCTGTCCCTAAATAAACTACTCCTAGCCATTTTTACCGGCAATTGTACCTGATACCCAGACTTGTTCTTTGCAAGGTAACTTTATTCTTTGCCAATTTGTTCCTTGGTGTATGATACCTACTCCTCCTCCCTTCCTCTCCGTTGTTGTTCTATTGCTCCCTTCCCAGACGTAGCCTTCAATAAGCGGTGGGTCTTCTAGATCCCTGAGGTGTCTTTCGCATAGCGCGTATACACCTACTTCTTCGTCCTTTAACTGCTGTTCTATTTCTAACCACCTCGCTCTCTTTCTACCGCCTTGCATGTTTATGTACCTGATCCTGGTGTTAAATTTATTTGTAGTTTTCTTCCTGGACCTCCTAGTGGCCATTTTATTGGCGTCAGCCTCTATTGTTGCACTTTCTACACTGTTTCTACCTACCCCTACGCCCTGAGGCGCAGTGGACCTCCTAAAAAAGCTACTGCCCGACCTGTCAGGCGCCAGCCGATCTCGGCTCCTAGCCTTCCATTAAAGTGGATGCCATCTCGTGTAAAGCCTCCGCCAAAGCCTGCTCTATGCACTTCTCTGTTTATGTCTGCCACTTCAAATCCTTTCTCCTGGCTTAGCTTTCTTATTTCACAATTTACAGCCACAGCGTCCTTGGCAATTGCTCCGTTCCTTCCTTGCACCTCGGGCACTGTGCATACCACGATCTGTACTTGCTGTGCTATCGCCCTTAAATCGTCAACTCCCTCCGCTAATCTTTCCACTACTTTTGCAGCTTCACCATTGAACACATCATTTAGCCCCGCCGCTACCACTACCAAATTGCGCTCCGCAACATTCTCAGAAAGCTCGCTTTTTGTGTCTCTCAGTACTGCGTCCATTGTCCTGCCTGGGAACGTCCCGACTGCTACCCGCTTATCACCCTTTGCACGCTCCATTATAGCTCTTTTGCACCTCCTCATATTTGAATCACCACCGATAAGTACTAGGGCATTCTTTCTCTCCCTCCTAACTTCCAGGTTGAGCTTATCATTGGCTATGAGCTCATTCCTTGGGGTTAGCTTGTTCCCCTCCTCTCCTCGCGCTCGCTGGCGCCCCTGTGGCTGCATGCAGCGTCGCCTCCCGCGGGGCGTGTTGCGCTGCTTCGCTATAACTACGCCGATTCACCGGCGGCGAGCTGACTACCGCTTGCTCTGCCACCCTGCCCCCGACTTCGCATGTAGGGTCTACCCTACTTTCTGTGCTTTTGCCTCCGGCTTGGTGTCCCGACCCATCATTCCCCGCTGCGCGCGTCTCAAGCGCAGCGGAGACGCGCGCTTGAGACGGAGACCCCATTCATGGATGGAAGGATGGATGTTATGAGCGTCCCCTTTGGAACGGGGCGGTGGGTTGCGCCACCAAGCTCTTGCTACTATACAGCCTAATATTCTACCTAGGTTAAACAATGAAAAAGGACACAAAAAGACACTATAAACTACCACGCCCAAATTTTCTGATCCCCTATTGCGAACTGTGCTTTTGTACGTCTCCGTCTTTTGTCGTTTCCCTACTTTTCTTTCACCAATCCTCCAGTCGCCTCTCACTAATGTCTATTGCGTCTATTGCGGACATGTTTGCTTTACCACTGCTCCCTCTGAACCCAAGGGCTTCAAGGAGGCCAGTGGTGCCTAAATCGACCGCTGGGTAGACGTCTTCACATTCTAATAAAACATGCTCCGTAGTTTCCCTAGCTTTACCACAGCAAGCACATGCTTCTTCTTCCTTCTTATATCTCGCTTTATAGGTGCGTGTTCAAAGGCATCCTGATCTCGCTTCGAAAAGTAATGAGCTTCCCTTTGAGTTATCATAAATGGTTTCTTTCCTGATTTCGTTTTTTTCATCTTAAGTAGTTACTCATGGCAGGTTTCTTTTCCATTGCTGCCACCCATGAGATTAATTCAGCTTCTCTGACTTTCCGCTTGACCTTTGTTGTTGTGTTGTCCACGTCCTACAGGCCGCATACTTGGTGGTAAGCTTCCTAGTTATTTTCCTCCACTGTGAATCAATGTTTTTTCCTGTACAGATACCTGAACACTCTCCCAGCCCATTTGCATTCTTCCATATTCCTCAGCCGTTCTTCATACTCAATTTTACTGCAAGCTTCCCTCACTACAAAACTAGTCCAGCCCATATCACCCTGCACAGCTTCATTTGTAGTCTTCCCGTGAGCGCCCAATGCGAGGCGACCCACTGACCTTTGGTTCCCGTCGAGTCCTGATTGTACCCCTGATTTATAGCAAACAACCGCATTTCCAAAAGTAAGTCCTGGAACCATTACACCTTTCCACATACCTCGGAGGACCTCGTATCTATTAATGTATCCCCATAGCGCTCTGTGCTTCATTATGGCTGCATTTCTCTTCCCCCTTACTGTTATGGTTTTTTCCTGTGTTTCCATATATCCATTGCCTTCGTTTATCCATATACCAAGGTATTTATATTCTGTTACCCGAGGTATTTCTTGGCCCTGTATCTCCACTGTCTGTTCACTGTTTTCATTGAATACCATAACACCTGATTTTCTAACACTAAACTTCAAACCTAAATCGTTGCCTTCCTGTCCACAGATATTAGCCAGACGTTGCAAATCACTTTGCTTGTTAGCTAGCAACACAATGTCGTCCGTATAAAATAAACCTGGGAGTTGCTGCTCTATTACTGTACCCGCCTGTTTGTATGAGAGATTAAACCCGATGTTACTTCCTTCTAGCGCCCTCTCCATCCTTACCATGTACGTACATCATAAACAACAGCGGGGATAAAGGGCACCCCTGCCTCAGTCCCTTGTTGATATGAACTTTCTCCTCGCTCCTCATCCCTTCCCATTCAACGCAAACGGTATTTTCTAGGTAAATCGCTCTCAAAAGCTGTATACAATCGTTACCTAAGCCTTCCCCTTCCAGGATATCCCACAAAATGTTGCGGTCCACGTTGTCGTAGGCTCCTCTAATGTCTAAAAAGGCCATATGCAACGGTCTGCTTTCTGCTTTTGATATTTCAATGCACTGAGTAAGAACAAACAAGTTGTCATCCAAACGCCTACCTATTCTGAAGCCATTCTGAAGCTCTCCCAAAAGTATGGGGCGCGAACGCCTCTCGCGGAGAGCCGAGGCGTAAATCGAGGAGGAAGAGAGAGCACCACGGACGGTCTTCGCGGCACCATTGCGCGGGCATAAAGCTATGGGCTGGTCATATTCTATGTGGTCATTCTCAAGACGGTGTACTCTCAAAGACGGTGGCGCCAGATTTCCCTCTAGGTGTTATATAGTGATCTTAATATGAACCTCTATGGTCGTAGCAGACGGAGCGGCAGGTAACGGCGGCCTGTCCCTTCGGTGTTGTGTTCGGTGCCCGGGCGAGTGGTGAACTTGGAAAGTTGTCGCGTGAATTTTGCTGCCTGCTGTTACAATGTCCAAAGCGTTGCGGCAGCTGTCAGCGGCACAGGTATGCTTGTCGCGTTGTAAATGCGTCTTTATTGTGCACGTGCGGTGTGTCACAGTACAATGCCATGTGAACGCATGTGGGAGCTTGGTGTGAAAAGTATTGGGACACTGCTTACTCAAAACGCTGTATGCATATCTCTTCTCGTTAGCAGTTGTGACGTCGGAGAGAATACTTATAGAAACCTATATTGTTGTTCTGTTCATGTTCGCCTTTGATAGCACATGTAATGGTTTAGGTTCTCGCTTGGACTGTTCGGCAATTTCTCTTTCGGAAATCTTCAGCTTATTAGGGGGGGGGGGGGGTGGAGGCGCTATCCGCAATTTTGCCGGTCTTTATTTCGTTATCCCGAATATGTGGGTTCTTCAAAGTAATGCGAAAATTGAAACGATCATAAACTATTCAAAAAAAAAAAAGAAAAGGCAGTTGTCCATACATGTTTTCGTTTGATCTCATCAGCATTCTCGCACCAACGAGCCCATGAAGTTAACTCATCTGGAGAGCCACGAGATGAGAGGCACACGGTTGTACATTTTATACTGGGAACAACCATTTATTCACAAAGTGGTACCGCGATCAGTATCAGCCATGCGACGGCTTCCACAGTTGAAATACGTCTCTCACGCAGAAACCAGAACGTATTCTGCGACAATCACTTTCAGCGATATAGGCACGTTTAGTAATTAAAACGACTGATTACCCGTAACGTCATCATAAGGTGCCAACACGTGCTTTCGGAAGCTTTGCAACACAAGAGAGAGCGCACCGTGCGAGTGCAGAGCGGCTCGGGTGCTGTTTTCGGGTGTATCGGCTGCAGTACGGCTTCTGTGCGCTAACTAGGGTTGACTACGGCCTTTTTAATTAGGTAAAATAAATTGAAAGGAGTGGGAAATGCTTTATTTTAATTATTAAATTGTGCTAGAACTTGTGTGGCTGCAGAGTAAATTTTTGATGATTTTACAAAGCGACACACTTTATCGCGGACAGCCAATTTTCTATGCGAACACACCCTAGCACACTTCGGTGGCCCACGGACGACCCTGCTTGCAGCTTTGACCACCCTGCTGCCCCTTGGGCACTGTGGAGGTCCTGCGCGTCACCTGCTTTATTGTAATTTCAGATGCTCTCCTGAAGCCTCCTTTTACCAGTTACATGTGCCCTTTGGAGGAGTACTTGTAAAAAATACAATCTATCATTGTGACAAAAAAGTGCCCTGCGACTTCTAAAGCGTACACCAGTCCGAACCTTGCCCTTTGTTCCTGCGTCTGTGTGTCAGCCATCGTGCACCACCAGAGTGACATGTCTCCCAGTAGAGGAACCATGCGAGCAACGTGTTCTTCTTAATGCTACTGTCAGCTGCTCCGAGACACTGTCGCTGAAACACAAGCCGACACAATTGCACTAGCTGATCAAAATTCAACAAATAGCACTGCGCAAAAGCACGTGCAAACTGCCATCAACAAATACTATGAATTACCATCTCTCTTCCCTCAACTGCACTTCACCACCAACCGACTGCGAAGAGATGTTAGTTTATTAAGTATATATCAGGAGCACCCAACAACACCGTGACGTAAAATTGACATAGACCGGAACTACTAGATAGTGCTATTCATTTTTCAGTCTTGCTCGAACAGCCAATCAGTCTGCACCTGATGGCAAACGTCTGGCCAAGGCGATATTATCGCCGAAAGTGATCGTTGCAGAGTACATCCCCCGAGTGGCACGGACACTTGCGCTCAGCATTAGCGCAGTCATGCTGCAGGTGCCTCCAAGGTTTCCAGATAGTTCCAACGGGGGACGTCTTGTGATTTGCGCTGCCCCTCCGGCCTCCACTGAATGATCAGGTGACGTGCACTTGGTGGGTGGTCACAGCTTGTTGTGATTGCAGGGAGTTCCACTTGGTTTGGAGCTGGTGTCGACCGGCGCTCGATTTAGTCATAGTGGTGGCGTGTGTCTTTATGGAGTTGACACCGTTACCATGGTTGACCCACACGGGTTGTCAATGTTGCCAAGTCACTATTTTGCTACTCTGTCAAAGTTGCAAACAATGACCTTATCGCCCTTCTTGTACCGTTGTCTGTGTTCCGTGACACTGGGCCAATGCCCAAAGGGTGTAATAGCCTCCTCTTCACCTTTCATGGGAATGACAAGATCGAGTCTTACCTTGATAGGATAACTGAGCATCTGGTCCACTGGGGATGTTCCATTTGGACGCACTGCATAAGCAACCATTGAGCGAGCTGGAGATTGATGTCTCCTCCTCTGTCTTTTTGAGGCCATCCTTCGCTGTGCGGACTGCTCCTTCTGCCAAGCCATTAGATGCTGCATGGAAAGGAGCAGTTTGGTGATTCTTGATTCCATTCGGAGATTCTTTATTTATTTATTTCGAATACTTTCCTGGCCCAAAGGCATTACAGAAAGGAGTAGTAAGTGCAGAACAAAAAATAAATAAATAATTATACAGTAATAGGTTTTAAAAAGTGGCCGAAAATACAGTACAGAAAGAGTGCTGCATAAGCTGTCAGCATTACAGGTATGCTTGTCGCTTTGTAAATGCGTATTTATTGTGCAAATGCGGTGTGTCACAGTACAATGCCATGTGAACACATGTGGGTGCTTGGTGTGAGACATATTGGGGCTCTCTGCTTACTCAAAACGCTGTATACACATTTCTTCTGGTTATTTGCGACGTTGATGAAAAAGAAAGAGAGCAGTGCATCAATATTCAGTAATAGGTTTTAAAAAGCAGGTATACTTGTAGAGTTGTAAATGCGTATTTATTGTGCCTATGCTGTGTGTCCGGCTTCCTGAAATTGTCGACATCAGAAATGGCAGCGATGGAGGGAGGAAGGTTGTTTCAGTCAGCACTGGCCTTGGGAATAAAAATGATGGCACATTTTCATTCTAAAAAATGGAACACAAACTTTAACTTTGAACCTATGATCGGAGCAGAATGTAATGAAATTTAATGTAATGAAATGAAATTGATTTCATTTCCTTTGACAAATTCTTGGGAGGGCTCACCAGGCAACCAGTCTTCCATTGTCTGTAACAATACACCTTGGTAATCCAAGCGTTGCAAAAAATTTGCTCAGAAGTGGCATTTGTCACAATGAGCCCTGCGAGCCATAGTACCTTTGAATCAATCACCACAAGAAGCATTTTCCCCTCGAAGCATAGTCCAAGTGCAAGCGCTCTCAGCATTCCTGCCGTTCTGACCAGGACACTGATGCTGCTTTATGTGGCATTGAATGCTGAAGGCACTCTGGGCCCTATCGAAAGCATCTCTATTTTGGCATCTATGCCAGGCTACCAGACAAGGGATCTTGCTATGCCACTCATGATGGCCATACACTGGTGAGCTTCATGGAGCAGCTTGAGGATAAGCTGGCAGGCAGGAGGGGGCACAGTCACGTGGTTTCTCCAGTAGAGAAAATTTCGTTGCACACTAAGTTATTACGCCTGTTCCAGAATGGCTGTAGCAACTTGTCTGGCATGCTTTGTGGCCAACTGTCCTTTACCCATTGTAGAACCTTGCTCAGGCTCTGGTCACTGTTTGCGAGGCCTTGCAATTGCTTCACTGATATTACCAGCTTTTCAAGTTTGTAGATAGAATTTGCCAGCTCTGGTGGTTCTGTTGGATCTTTGTATGTCTTCAGTGGCAGCCTGCTCATGGCATCAGCATTCCCACTGAGGCATTTTGGACGGTGCTTGATGCTGTAGTTGCAGGCTCCAAAGGTAAGAGCCCAGCTTTTAATTCTTTTTGTGGTCATATGTTGGAGTTGCCTTGTCTGTTCGAAAGATCCCCACCAATGGTTTGGATGAGTCATTAGCACAAAATGACGGCACAGAAGTGTATGACACCAAATATTATGGCACGGGCTTCATTTTCCAGCATAGAGTATGTTTGTTCTGCTGACGTGAGGGTGCAAGAAGTGAATGCCTGTAGCGATTCCACCCCATCTTGCTGATGCGGCAGCTCTGCACCCACACCGTAGGGTGATGCATTACAAGCTCCTCTGATGGATTGTAGTGGGCTAGAATCTTGGCTTACATTATGGCTAGCTTGCTTTTGGTAGAGGCGTCGTTCTCCATCTGTCCATCTACGGTGGGTTTTCCTCTGTAAGAGAGCATACAAAGGTGCTAGTGCCATCAACATGTTGGGTAGGAACTTACAGTAGTACAAAAGGAATCCAATATAGAATTTTAGTTCCCCCGTATGTCTGGGTTCTGGTGCTTCAATGACGGCTACTGTATTCTTCTTTGCAGGCCGAAGTTCAGCTGCACTGATCTCATGACCCAAGTGCACGAGTGATGGTTTAAAGAACTTGCACTTCTACTGTTTCAGCTTCAGACCCGATTCTTTGATCCTCTGCAGGACATTTTGGAGATTCTGCAGATGCTCTGCATCAGTCTTCCCAGTCCCGAGAACAACTTCCAGGTAGACGGAGGTTCCTGGGATTCCTCAAAGAGCTTGTTAAAAAAATTAAATTATGGGGTTTTACGTGCCAAAACCACTTCCTGATTATGAGGCACGCTGTAGTGGGGGACCGGAAATTTCGACCACCTGGGGTTCTTTAACGTGCACCTAAATCTAAGTACACGGGTGTTTTCGCATTTCGCCCCCATCGAAATGCGGCCGCCGTGGCCGGGATTCGATCCCGCGACCTCGTGCTTAGCAGCCCAACACCATAGCCACTAAGCAACCACGGCGGGTTCAAAGAGCTTGTTAGATTCTTCATTGCGGAAGAGTGCCAGGGCAGATGACACACCAAAGGCTAAGAAGCGGTTGTATGCGAAGAGACCTCTGTTAATGACCAGTAGTTTTCTTGTCGCCTAATCTACAGGTACCTGATAGTAGGCTTCCTTCAAGTCTAGCTTGGTGAACTTGACCCCACCTTGCAAGGATGCAAAAAATGCCAACTTTTGCAAGTAGGTATTAGGGTGTAATCACTGTACGATTCACACTCAACTTGTAGTCTCCACAAATCCTCACGCTTTTTTCACCTGGTTTCAGCACTGGTACTATGGGAGATGCCCCTGGCTGCTGTGTATGCGCAGCCCAGCCAATCAGAAC
Source organism: Dermacentor albipictus (assembly GCF_038994185.2). NCBI lineage: Eukaryota > Metazoa > Arthropoda > Arachnida > Ixodida > Ixodidae > Dermacentor > Dermacentor albipictus. Next base: position 8,098,404 of record NW_027225570.1, on the reverse strand, counting down.
TTCAGCAGCAGACGAAACGGACATGTCCACTAGGTGGACTCTTGCAGGATACCTTCCCTCATTTCAAGCAAAGACTACCTACTGCTTGCTTCACCACCTTAGAATATGCGAAATCATAAGGCAGCGATTGCTTCAAGGCTCACAGTTGATAGGCCCAGAAGACGTGACCGGCTTTAAATCTAGGAAATACAGGCCTGTGGCGTCAGGAAGTTCATGAGTAAAAACGAGCCCTTGGCCTTGGTTGTTAAAAGCTTATAAAATAAAAGCAGGGGATGTAAAGTCACTCTTATTGTTTAAAAACATTAAAAGATCATCAACATACCTAAACACCTTTCAAACCTGCCCCTGCGATAAAGGTAAAGGTAACATTGCGACAAAGGTAACATTTTGCACAGCTCTTCATGCACAATGGTCCTGATGGTCTCCTGGAGGTTACCGGAGCCCAGTAATTGGATGGCGCACTGCGACGTGAGCACTTGGCAGTTATATTGCCTAGTTCACACATTTCCAAAGTTTTCTCAATCGTCGTTGCATCTGTCAAGAAGTTAGCTACAGTCTTTGGTGGGTTGCAGATCAGTCCAGTGAAAAGCTCTTGCTTTACGCCTCACATCAGGAAGCAGATTTCTTTCTCTTTGGACACTGCCAGGTCAGCATGCCAGAAAAGACGGGTCATCCTTTCCATCAAAATGGCAATAGTCTCATTGGGTGGTTATCCTTGGGTTTCCAGCAGAACTTCGGCCCTTTCTTTCTGGACAACGCTCATGAAGGTCCTCAGGAAGTTACTGCGAAACAGGTCCCACATTGGAAGGGTGGACTCCTGGTTCTTGAACCAAGTCCTAGCGGCACCTTTGAAAAAGGGGTACACATGGCGTAGCTTATCCTCAGAGGCCCAGTTGTTGAAGATCAAGATTCCTTCGAAGGTTTCAAGTCAGGTTTCCGGATCGTCTGACATAGTTCCATGGAAGGTAGGGGCTCTCTGGGTTGTTGAAGCATGATGGGTGACGCTAGGGCTGCCATTCTGGTTGTTGAGCTGGCCACGGTTTTCCTGGTCATATCAGGCAGAAGTCCATGTTTCGGGGGCAGTCCTTGCAGCCTGCGAGTAGCTTGCTGGTCTTGGGCGACGTTGGTGTTGGACTTGTGCTTTGGGCTTGGATTGCGGCTTTGTAGGGGCGTTTGGTACTTGAATGCACTAGCAGCTCCACCACGTAGTAGTGATGGTGAAGAAAGCAGCAAAATTGGGAATGATGAAACTAGCGTTTTATTAGGCCAACTTGTGCCCTCAAAAACAGGCTACACTGAAAGAATGGTGACAGTGGCGAACACAGTCGGCGATCGGCAAAAATCTGATCTGCCGATCAAGCACGTCTGCTTTTATACACGAGCCCCTCGAACATTCCAGAGTAATTGATGGTGCCTGCATGTCTTCCAGAAATTTCAACACCATTCGCATCACGCATACATGCAATCAGATGACACAAGGTTTGGTGACAACAGACAGTAGATCGAACCATTTATAACATTAGAGAAACTTCCGGTGCATGCGGGTGCGTCCCGTGCTGAGTGATAACATTCGTTAGACAGTGAAAAGCGGTCACCCAAAAAAGATAAAGAAGCACACGTGTCAATATTGCCAATGATTGATCTGTGAGTGAACTGTAGCATGGATGCAGTACTAGCGCCACGCTGGCATAGCTCCTCAGAGTTAATCACTTTCCGACTGTGGTTAGTTCCTGTAAGGAATCGTGCATGTCATCCATTAATCCTCCTCCTTGGATGGATCTGCAGATGTTTCAACTAAAATGAATGCTGCTAACACTTGATCAGGGGACTCTGTGCATCAAGGACCAGGCTCACATCCTGCCCATCGTAATGCTTTAATATGGTTAGCATTCGTGGGAATCAGTTTGCAGTATCTGTTCATAACCTCTTCCTGTTAACTTGGGTCGCTGGGTTTGTGCCACTAGGCAGTGAGCTTCTGCTGTGCCCAGCTAGTGCAGTAAAGACATTTTCGAGATGGCTGTCTATGCCACTGGCATGAAGTCCCCCGTGCTCCAGTTGCCTGCTGCCATGGGCCCCACTACTTGAGCCTGCTCTCATGACTTTGCTGTAAACCTCTGTCCAATGCAGGTGCTAAAAATAAACATACCATCTGTATCTTGTACTGGCATGTCTCCAGCTCCCCTGCTTCAAAGAAGAGACAAAGAAAAGGCACTCGCTTTCTAAACAAATTTGACAAACCTGCACTGCAAAATAATATGCACGAGTGCTCAATCTCGGCAGTAGGTGGTAGGATGTGAAGCAGGCACGACTTGTTCACACCAATTAAAGCAATGGAAGCTCTGATGGGGACAAGTAGTACTCGTCCTTGGTGACATTGATACAAATTGGTGTGAACAGTTTGGCCCAGGCTCGGGGGCTAAAAGGTTAATCTTTAGACCCCTTCACCCACAAATGGCTTCTCCAATATACCACTAAGCAGCTCGGGGATGTCATACCATACAACTTTTTTTCTGCCACGGCATGGATCACAAATATAGTATTTTCAATGCTTGCCTCAAATAGCTTTTTGTGTGTTTGGCACACAGTGATGCAAGTTCCAACCATCTGCAAAAAGATGTTTCTTGGCAGGGTGTTTCTGTATGCATAAACAGTCTTAGACTTACTTTTCCTCTTTGCTATGCTCGCCTAACTTGCAAGAATTTTCTATGTACAAGATAATGACATAGATCAACAAAGTTGTGTGAGGTTGGAACAGAAGATGAAACGGGAAGGGGAGGTAATTTTTCCAACACGCAGCCATAGCTGTGATCATTCCAGTGCTACCATTTCTTTGGCAGAAATGTTGCTGCATGCTGCTGGCACGGCGTCACCAGTGTACAACTGAGAATGGCTACTTCCACACTCCAGTGATGCTGCAGGAGGTCATTCAATCACTCGGCATCCAGCAAGGCCAGGTAGGCGGTCACATTGAGGTGGTGCTCCAGAATGGATCCAACTGATATGTGGGATGCAGGACACAATACTGGAGCCGAACTGAATTTTTGCTAGTCAAACTAATATTCATGAAATGCGCAGAACCCCGACACAAGAAAATCTACAGTGGCTGTTTCATTTTGTTTGAAACAAAAATTTAACATTGCTCTATAGTGACAGTACCTTTACAGCCAAGGGTGCTTTTGATGACGACTGTTTGGCAACTACCTCACCCCAGAGTCGGTCACACCATTTAGTCTTATAGCAGCAGCTGTGAATGTGAGTGGGGTGACCATAATGTGAGGCTGCACTGGGGTGTTGTAGCCATTGAAAGGGAGATGATGATGGGGACAAGGAACTCTCAAGGGACGATCTCATCTGGCATCCAGAGCAGTGGGACACTCATGAAGGAGGGCTAGAAGAGGTTCTCTGAAACTCTTGCTAGCTCTCTTTCCGATAAAAGAAGTAAAACTATATGTTATAGCTGGGCAACTTTGTTTTTAATATGAATCGTATGCGAAGAGTAAGTATTGAATATTCAGTCAAATACTGAATAGTCAATTGGCAATGTCTATATTGATGGCAGGAATATTTATTCCTGTATAATTAGATGCTACACCTGCCCTGACTTGCGCAAAGGAGAATTGTAGAGGCTTACTACATTACCAAAGCAGGAGATAAAAGCATTAGCACAGCGTTGCTCAGCCTAACAAAACATGGGATAAATTTTTTAGATAAGCACCTATACTTGTAGGCAGTACACATTCGCTTAAACCATATGATTATTGGTGCTTTTTTGACATGGTAAAAAAAGCTGTGTTATGTTTCAATAAATTTTCCAGTTGGCAGTACAGTGCTCGTCCTATTTTGTGTGTTTTCGATTGTTGTCTTTGTCTTTGCACTGCTTCAAGTTTTATACAAGAAATGAGTTAACCACCAGTGATAAGGATACATTTTATGACTGATTTTTATTGAAAAGGCTGCACAAATACCTTCTCAACATCTTAGAGCCTGGTTGCAAGCAAGCTTCACAAGAATGAATTTCTACTGTGTAAATGCTTAATGCTTAATAAAAATATGCTTAATAAATTATTTTTGCAAAGGCAACCGCAGAAGCATTGCAGAAAAAGGAGATGTGGACAGGAAAGACGCTCTTTTGCAACAAAGTATATTTTCAGAGACAAACCATCAGGAATTTTATTGCGCCTGCACTGCCGTCGATGTAAAAAAAAATACTTTTTTGCTTTTCTCACACCAAACTAGTAAGACTAGTAAATCATCGTGTCTCAAGTCATCTCTGACCAAGTCTTGTGCACACAAGGTCGGTCATAGTTTTGACCTACAGATGTCTCATCTTAAAGCCTCGGGATTCTCTTTGAGTGTGCTAATCGCAGTGGGTTCAACTCTTTTAAAGAAGCTCCAGGCTCCACCCAACACTATGCCATGCCAGACGCCATGTAAGTTTGTCGTGATGCCATATGTCCACACGATTTCCCACAACCTTAAAATGATCGGGCAAAAACACGGCATTGACCTCGTCTTCACAGTTCCTCTCAAGCTTTCTCGGTTGTATGCCCTTTCCATAAGAAGAACAAGACTTGTGAAAATAAACACACGAAACCCCTCGCCTCCTGTTCCATTGAAGTGGTATATAAGATACCTCTTGACTGTGGCAAAGTTTACATTGGGCAGATGGGGCGCTGTCTAAATGACAGGCCAAGAGAACATTCATCTTTAAAGGCGCTGAGCAACTCAGCGTACCTTCCTGTGCACTACAGGGATTGTGGCTGTAAACCCCTTTTCGATAAAACCGAGATTATATGCAGATCTAAAGGCAGACTCGAAAGGGAAATCTTCGAGGCTGGTCACGCTCACGCTAACCTTTGTATTAGTGCCCCATCAGTGGTTCTTATGGATAATGAATTTACGTTCTTCGCCCTTGGCTGAAGTTTCTATGCCCCCTCCTCTGTCAGACTACTTTTTCTTTTTTTTTTTCATATACCTCACAGGCTCCCGAAGGAGTATTGCGTGAGAGTGGCGGTACAGATAACAATTGCGGAGCAAAGACGTAGTTTTTGTTACATAAATAGGAACAAAACGAGAATCAAATAATAAAGAACGCGAAGTAAACCAAGATAAAAAGCAAGGAAGGTAAATGAACAGGTGTTAGCTTTTCAGTATACAGTAAAGCAAACAACCTTAGAACAAATGCTTATGTAAATAAACAACGATGAAGTTAAAAGTAACAAAACTAAACAGATACATGTTTTTAGCTAAGTACTAGCCAAATATGCAGTGATTTCTTGTCTGAAGGTTAACGGGTCATTAATTTTAGCGATGTTATCAGGAAGACCATTCTACAGTGCAATCGCACATGGCAAAGCTGAGCAGTTGAATGCATTGGTGTGACCTAAGATGCATTGGAAACAGATGATTATGCAGGCGTCTAGATGTGCGGGAGGGACGAACGAGTGGTAAAGTAGATGGGCGTACATTATGCATGATTTTGTGCAGAAGACAAAGTAATGCTATATTCCTGCGCGATTCCAAAGATGAAAGTGACAACGACAGCTTGATGTTAGTTACGATCAAAAATGGGCTATAATCTCTGGCAATGAAACGTGCAGCACGGTTTTGGATCGACTCGAGAAGATGGATTAGATATGCCTGATGAGGTGACCATATAGAAGCTGCAAATTCGAGCTGCGGTTGCACTAATGTTTGGTAGGCTATCTTTCTAGTGAGGGAAGGAGCGCTGCGAAGGTTACGTTTTAAATATCTGAGAGTGCGCGATGCTTTAGCCGTTATTTTCTCAGTGTGGGGTGACCATGAAAGGCTAGGTGTTAGAATAATTCCAAGGTACTTGTATGAAGATGTGCGAGTGACGATACTATTACCAAGTGAGTAACTGAAAATGGAGTAGGACTTTTTGCGAGTAAATGTCATCAGATTGCATTTGTTAGTGTTTAGGGTCATTTGCCAATCCAAACACCAGTTAGTGACGCATTGAAGGTCACGTTGAAGAGCAATACGATCAGCGGGGGATCGGATTTGATGGTAGATAACGCAGTCATCTGTGAATAGTCGAACACTGGATGTAATGTTAAATGGCAAGTCACTGATGAAAATCAGGAAGAGTGAGGGTCCAAGGACACTTCCCTGAGGTACGCCTGATGTTACGTTACTGAAAGGAGAAGAGTACTGGTCAATGACAGTGGACTGCTTTCGAAAAGACAAGAAGTTTCTTATCCAAGAAATTGTTAGTTCGTCAAGGTTTAAGCATGAGAGTTTAGAAATGAGGCGACAGTGAGCCACGCGATCAAATGCTTTAGAGAAGTCGATGAATATTGAGTCAGTCTGAGCATTGTCGTCCATATTTTGAAAAAGATCCGTAGTGAATTCAATTAGTTGTGTCTCACATGAAAGGCCTTTTCTGAATCCATGCTGATGTTTAAAAAAGAAGTTACTTATTACATTCTAAGTCATGAATGACATTAGTAAAAATGATGTGTTCGAGTAACTTGCAGGGAACGCTAGTTAGTGATATGGGACGGTAATTACTCACATCGCTCTTTTCACCTGACTTGAAAATGGCTATGATTTTGCCGACTTTCCAATCATTCGGCAGCTCCCCTGTTGACAGTGACTGCTGAAATATATGACTAAGGATCGTACTGGAAGGGACTACTGTATGCTTTAGGATTTTCATGTTGATGCCATCAAATCTGGAACTACTCGATAATTTGACATTGGTAATCAAAGTAGCAATTCCAGCGGCTGTTACGGTAATAGGAGTCATATATTGGTAATCAGAGTCTGCCATTTTTGGCATATTGAAATGGTCTTCCTCTGTGAACGTGGAAAGAAAGTAGTTGTTAAATACAGATGCGCAGTACTCTCGCGGTATGGGAAGACCAGTGCTATCCACGAGTGTGGGAGTGTCAGTGCTGTTTGAAGGAGATATTGTTTTCCAGAATTTCTTAGGATTATTTTTTATCAGTGACTGAAGGTCATCGGAAAAGAATTTATGCTTTGCACGACGAAGGGAACTGCAATAGGCTTTTTCGCAGGCTTTATGTTTATTCCACGAACCTAACGTGTTGACACTTTTGGCTGCCCTGTATAAACGTTTCTTTTTGTTTTTTAACTCATTCAAAGTTTTATTAAACCATGGTTTGGAGCAGTTGGTGCGAAATGAGATCTGAGGTATGTATTTATTTTCTAAACCTAGTAGTTCATCTTTAAAAAGGCACCAGTTTTTGTTGACTGATTGTTGAGAAAATGTTGCGATAAATCTAGATGAAAAGCTTTGCAAATCTCGGTTAATGGCATTATAGTCTGCTCTTTTATAGTCAAATATTCATTTTGTTGTTAGATTACGTGTACATGAAGGTATGCGAACTGTAAATTCCAATGACAAATGATCACTGAACCCATCAGTGACTGAAATGGTGCTAACTCTATTAGATGCTGTTGTTAGAACAAGGTCTAAGACGTTAGTAATGCGCGTTGGTTGGAGGACTAGTTGCTCAAAAGAAAAATTAAGGATGAGCTGTACAAAGTCATTAGATGCACGCGAATTGCCTCTTAAGTTAGGCCAATCTATGTCCGGGAAATTAAAATCGCCAAGAATGAATATATCAGCTTTAGGGAATTTAGAACGAACAGCAGTAAGGCTCTCACGCAAGTTAGAAGCGAAGTTATCAGTGCTGTCAGGAGATGTGTAACATACTCCGTAAGGTGACTTTGATAGTGTCAATGTTATACAAACCCACACTATCTCAATAGCGGAGGGTATCGGTACTATAAACGAAGTGATGTGCTTCTTCATTGCTAGTAAGACACCACCTCCCCTTCGATTATGTCTGTCTTGGCGATAAATGACATAGTCCTCCGTATCACGAAAAACTTCGCTGTCATTCACGCCGCCACAAAGCCAAGTTTCCGTTAGTGCCAAAATATCACAGTTACTATTTTCCAAGTACGATAGGATTTCGATGCATTTAGAAATTATACTATGAATGTTAGTAAATGATAAAGCTAGGTACGAAGGGTCGATGTGTTTATGTTGTGCAGCAGAGGGGTTCTCAGACGCGCATGTTATCGGGTTAAGTTCTAGCTATCGCGAAATTGGTACCACGGTATCGGACAGCGAGTCATACCTGTAAGTAGTGTTATCTACTCGCAGTTTGTCGAGGGTTAACTTCAACGGTACGCCCTTGGTTTTCGCGAAGGCAATGAGCTTGCGTCAGGCGATGCACGTTTGGAGGGAAAAATATTCGTGAACAGCGAATTTCGTGCCTTTGAATTTATAGCCATATTCTATTATGCTTTGTTTATCTTTAAAAAACGTAAATTTAGCAATTATTGGCCTGTTCTTCTCTCTGTTGAACTGGCCAAGGCGGTGTGCGCGTTCTATTTTGGTGGGTTCGATGGTGATACCAAGGTGTTCTCTGCACAAGTTGATAACTTTAGATTCCGATGATGGCCATGATTCGTTTCGATCATCAGGGATGCCAAAGAAGAGTAAATTACACCGCCGAAGTCTGTTTTCGGCATCCTCGCAACGCATCTCTATTGTTTTAAGCTGCCTCGAGATAGTATGGCATTCTTCAGGAGACTCGGGTTATGACCTATTGACAAAACTTTTAATCGATTAGAGATCACCCTCAACAGTCTGAAGCCTTGCCATTGTGCCACTGTTGCTATCACGTACCTGCGATACATTGGTGGTGCAGGTTGAGGCATCTCTCCTTTACGCCTTTTTGCTCAACGCTTCTGCACACCCCTTTACAAAAATCGTATCAAACTAACTAGCCGAACAGCTCAACAGCTTACTATTCTAATGCTAAATAAATTATTGCCGAAAAAAAAAATCGCAAGTAGTGAGAAAAAGAGCTACTGATGGACCTCTGTGCCATGAACACATACAAAAATAGCCCACTGCAAGCAAGGCACTGGTTGTAGCGTAAAAGGAAAGAACTGCTACAGGAGCAGACTGCCAAAGACACCCACAATGTAAGACTAATACAAGCAAAAGATGGCAGCTTGCTGTTCAAGCTTTCACCGTGAAACCAAAAACAAAGTTTACAGTGCCCATTTGGTTTCTGCATTGCTTCAAAAGCTTCCGTCATTGTGTGACTGTTACTTGTGATGTGTTGATTAGAAGACAGAAAACACTAATAAGGTTTTATGCTTTCAGTGCTGCTTTTTTTTTTCTCGGATATTAGTATAAATTGAACACAACAGTTTACTTTTGTTTATTCAGAAAAGAAGAAGTAACTCAGCTAATGGCAAATGCACTCTTATTATTGTTCTCACACTCCAATCTTCGTTTTCTATTGCCTGTCCAGTTTCATTCTGATGCATGCGCTTCCGCGATAGCGCTGTCGTGTCAAGGTCAAAAAGAGAGAGAAAAGGAAAAACCAGCTCTATACATACAACAGATGGCGATGAGGTCCGTGTACCAATACGTGACATATTTGAATTGCTGTGGTGTAAAAGAGAGTCCTGGACCCACCTACTTTGTCGGGTCGGCTGATGCGCAACCTGCCCACTTCCGCAGTGGGCTAACCAATGCCCAGACTGAGCAAACCGAGAGAGATGCCTCTAGCAATATATGGTGGAACTATGTCCGAGTGGAGAACGTGCCGGTACGTCAGTGGCACTGAAAGCGTTAACATTCAGTTGTTGCAAAATATTTGGTTTCAAGTATTCAAAATATCCCAAATAGTTCTTTCTTGAATACAAATACAAATAGTTAATGTGTAATGTTCGATTTGTATTCAAAACTTCGAACATTCGCCCAGGCCTACTATATATACTAATGTAGCATGCAGAATGAGATTCCACCTTCTGTACATAATCTGTCATCTTGCTACAGCCACTGTCCTATAAGCAGCTTTGAAAATTGTTTATTCTTTTTAAATGTAAGCTAGCACTATGTTTGTCTCAATAGCCTTGCAAAATTATTTAAGAGTTCCATAGCTTGCGTTTTATTACTTTTGTATCATTTAGATACCCAAATTTTCTGCTAGGATAGCCAAAATGTCTGCAGAGAAGGTTATTTTTTCTGCAATGACAGCTGCTACGGGAAGTCTTGTTACTGTTCTACCCCTGCAGTCGCCTTTGTTTGCGCTTAATAAAATGTTACAAAAATGATTAAAATGTACCTGGTAGCTTTCTGTGGGCATTTGTGCCCAATGAATGCTTATCTGATACATGAATGTGTGGCATTGCATCAGCTTCATCTCTGAAGTTGTGGGACCAGTCAACAAGTCTGACTTTTGTGCAGACATTTGTGGACCTGACCTTTGGAGCAGGTGGACACACCAAGCACATTCTGGCAGCTGCCAAGGGTGTTCGAGTGTTTGCCCTAGACCGAGACCCCATAGCGTACAGGAGGGCGCAGGACATGGCCAAGCAGTACCCGTGAGTGTGGATTTAATACCTCCATCAACCAACTGCGAAACCTTTCATTTCTTATGGCAGGCATCTGTTTTAACAGAACAAATGTTGGCTACTTAATGAGAAAAGAGAATTGGTGATCCCTCAGATAGCCTTAGAAAATTTTTGTTGTTGCAGAGTTCAACTGCTGTAGCTAATGATTATGACAGGGTGTGAATTTTGACAAAGTTGGTAATGTGAACATCATACCTTACTGACGAAGCAGTGCACTGACACGGACACAGTGAAGGCACACAAGAAAAGACGACACTCGCTACACTCGCAACTATTTTATTTCAGAACACATACTTCATATTTATATACCTGTGCACCCTCAGGCGTCAAAGAAAATCAAGGCAAGACTAAAGGCATCTTTAAAAAATCATTTGCCCGCGCATACTCGGGCGTCAAAGATATGGCACCTATCTATCACGGTGTGCAATCCTATCGTAATTTGTTGCAACGCTAACAACAATTTTTATTACATAATTTTTTCTTTTCTTTTTTTTCTTCTTTTAGTGTACTTCCAAAAAGGCAACCTCACCATGGCTTAGATGTACAGATGGCTGACTGATACAACCCTCTCCCCTCTTGTGAATATGAAAGGCTTCAGTTATTTCCCTGGTTAGCTGATCCTTATGGTGCGATAAAACTGTGGTACTGTATTATTGTAAAGCGGCCAGCACCCATGTTGTGAGCAGTGCTCCTTAATGTGGGAATGTATGTTTCCCCCCAGTGACCTTTTGTGCTCCAAAAGTCTTGTGTTTACACACCGACCCGTTTCATCACACAGTGTATGAATGTGCTTTCCAGGACAATGACTGCTGACAGAAAAGAGCAACATGTAAGGAATCTAGTGAACTTTCGCATAAAGAACGATTTACGGTTTCTGACTTCTGATAAGGAAGGTTGTTTTGTAGTCGTGCCTGAAGGTCTCTTCCAAGAGAAGGCGATGACAGCGGTCAGAAAGAATTTCGTACGTGTTGACGTAAAAGCTAGAAAGGTGAGGGATAAAGCACTCACATTACTGGCAAGCAACAATTTTGAGCGACTTGCTCCAGCAGTTAAGCGCTCGTGCAACCTACACCTCGAATTGTTTTTCGTGGCAAGAACACATAAGGTTGGCGTTGCGTTCAGAGCCATAGTATCAGAAAGGGACTCGTGGCAGTTAGTTGTCTCTTCATTTCTTCAAAACCACCTTAATGGCTTGATAGTTACCGATTCGTTCGTTTTACCAAACTCTGAAACGTTAGTAACATACTTAAGCACGTCTAACCCTGGAAGATGTGAATTCTTCAGCATAGATGTACAGGATCTGTATTACAATATTCCGCGTGGTCCCTTATTATCGAGGGTTAGGCATTGTGTAACAGAAGACAACGACGAGATGGAATTTGTCAGCAGATGTGGCGTATCAGTTAATACATTTCTTGAATTATTAACCTTTTACCTTGAGTCCACCTTTGTAATGTGAAATAGACAAAACAGACAAAAGTCAGGTATATGTATAGGCTCAAAAGTAGCTCCGGTACTTAGCACAATTTTTTTGGGTAGCATAGACAAAACGATAGATGCAAACTTTAAAGGCCTAGCAGTAAAAGTGTTCCACTTTGTGGACGATTTTTTGGTTATAGCAGAGTCCTTCCATTTTATTTCTGGTCACGAAACTGCCGCCTCAGTTTCATATAGCGCCAGCACCCGCCGCTAGAGGCGCAACCGTGCATGAGAGGGCATGCGAACGCCGCTACCGCTGTGGTTGTGTGTGGGGCAGCCTTGGTATCCTAGCTTTCTCAACTTCCTAAACCACCGCTTTAGTTTCACGTAACTATTTTTAACATTGAATATAATTAAATTACTGCCTGAGCGCGTCTTTTGCCATGATATGAGCCCACGGGACGAAAAAAAAAAGCCGCTCATAACATGGAGCTTGCGGCGGTCTCAGACCAAAAAAAAAAAGAAAAGAAAGATCTGGAATTTTAAGAGCCAGAACCGCGATACGATTATGAGGCACGCCGTAGTGGGGGACTCGGGATTAATTTTGACCACCTGGAATCCTTTAAAATGCACCTAAATTTAAAAAAAACGGGTATTTTGCATTTCGCCCCCGTCGAAGTGCGTCCGCTGTACACGGCCGGGCGGTCTTGGTCCGGATTTATTCATCATTGCCGTTCGCCTTAACGCTTTGGTGGGCTCCGCTTTTTAATATTTGCTTTAAATTAAACACCGCGCATTCGCAACAAAACGCCAGTGGTCCCACTTATCACCAGATGAGTAAGCGCCAACTCTCCGCTGCGCATAGCGCCAGATTGTTCGCCGAGCACAGCTGTTCACTTTCTGTTAAACTGTGGCAGAGAAGGACTCTGAATGTGGGCAGTATCTTATAAGGAGATCAAAAGAAAAACTGTTATTGCAAAGGGCTGCTACCGTAGAATACTTAATGACAAAGAAAAGGGAACTGAGCTGCTCTGTGCGCTGAAGATTTCTTGCAAAGTGATGCCATTTCTGAATAAGATTTAGGTAGGATTAATGCAAGACGAACTTCGCTACTAAATGTCTTCGGTGCGGCTTTTAACAACGGATTAAGGCGAACCTGAAGTGTTAGGACCTGCACAGTTGAAACTAGCTGTAATTAGGCAATTGCCTTGGCAAGCAGTCGTTTAGAAGCGTCAGTAAGACCAGCACTTATTCACGCTGCTCGTGGTTTCGACGCAGAAACAACGAGACTAGGTATTTTGGTTCTTAATTCGCAACTATTTACAAGATGTTAAAATGTTGCATGCACCGGTCCTGATATTCTTATCGTGGTCGAAAAATGAAAAAAAAAAAACTTTATAATTCGATTGAGAAAAGAAATAGAACGTGTTGGTGCAAAAACAACATACAAGCACGATCATTTATTTATCATGTAAAATAAGTGGAGTTCATCAAATAAGTTCATCACACACTGATCAATAATCAATTTCTCGTGATCTGAAAGGCTTTGAAGGTTCTGCTGTTGCCGTTTGTACTTGGCAGACTGCAATCGGAATTTGGCAAATTTTCCTTGGCATTGTTGAAGCTGCTGTTTCGCGGCTCAAAGCTGGCGCCTCAACGTCTGCACTTCAGCACAGCTGGCACAACCAATCACACGGTCTGTTTGAGAAGCCGAGTGCGTGTGGTGGTTTTCCACCGGGTCACTGAGCGCCAAGTCTGTAAAAAAAAAGAAGAATGAAGTTATGCAGTTTGACATTTTGCAGGCTCTGCCGATGCCCTTCAAACTGACGGCAAGAAGTCAGCAATTTATGGGTGCAATCATAAAGCAAAAGAGTAAGCCACACCTGATGGCGCGGACGTAAACAGGACTAACATACCGTCATTCCCTGATGCAGCATCGGTCCCGTCTGAACACGGCGCCGGCGATGATCGGCGCTCTTCAACCGTACCCGACAACTCACGAGGTCGTTTGCGTGAGGGTCGAACTGTCGACGAGCGGGACCGAGGTTTGGGCTTCGTCAGGTACGCTGGAAGGCCTTCAAAAATCCTTGGAACGACGTTAGTCTTCAACGTCGGCTTCTCATGCTCCAGGGACACGTCGTCGCCGTTGATGTTGAAATTGTACGCAGTGACAATGTCCGAGGCGTCAAAGTGTTTCCCGCACACACCCGTATACTTTGATTTGAAATAAAACCGCCACTTTCTTGCCGCGGTATGGCCCGCTTCCATTTCTCGCGCTGCTCCTTGTTATTAGGTAAACAGAACGACGACACCTTTTCGGTCGTGCCCTTGTAGCCGGAACGGCACCCCGGCACTCAAGACGTGTTCGGCATCGTTGTCACACCCCGCCACTTCAACCAAACAGCCCAACACTCGAAAAATAGCACAGCACATGCATAGAAGACACCCGATCACTGAGCTCGCCTCGCACTGCGCACGCGTTTCGGTACGCGAACGATTCCCTCTGTGGCACAGTGGCGCCGCGTCGCGGCACCTTTGGGCAGCATATGAACCTCTCCCATAGCGTGACGGCGGAGTTTCGTGACCAGAAAAACATGGAAGGACTCTGGTTATAGTTGAAGATAGTGTTCTGGATGTAGGAGTGAATGAAGTCTTAAAAGTGTTCAAGGACAACAGCCAAGGACTGGCTTTCACTGTTGAGTTGCCGAAGAATGGCAAGCTACAGTTTTTAGATTTGGCGTTAACTACCACACCGGACCACGTTTGCTGGTCATACAATCCACAATCAAAAAAACCCTTGCTTAGCTATAATTCGGGACACTCAAAAATTGTAAAAAGTGGCATAGCTTTCTTGTGTCTGAGGGCGGCCTTAACTAAGTTTTGCCCGGAAAAAATAAAACAGACTTTCAGCCAACAAGTTATCAGACTAAAGAATGCAGATATGAAAAACGTGTAATGTGTACATCAGCCTATAAGTTGATTCGTTATGTGCGCAATGGCTATCAGAAAGAGCACGACAGAAGAGAGATTGACAGCAAAAAAATTGTTACTACCATATGCACACAAAATTGCGCAGAACTTAAAAAACGTAGGTGGCAGATATGGTCTACGAATAGTTTTTTCAGCACCGAACAAACTCAGAAAAATATGTGCCGGACTGGATCGTATACCCCTGACACACGGGCAAAACTAAAGTCCTTTCCAGTAAACCCCTTTTGCTACTCTGAAGGACCCTTTGCAGAAAGGAGTTGCGCCGATGACACACGGCACCGCACTGAACTTCTTTAGGTAGTTCCTCAGATGAACGCCGCAAGAAAAATAGCGCTGGCTGTTATAGCCGCAAGAGAGAAACTGTTGTGACGCGAAGCGCCAACTGATAAGACAAGACGATGCATTGACGGGGAACCACGGAACTGCCTTTATTCTCATGGCAATCGCTTATATACACTTTATATAATTGACAGCGCCCCCTATACACAACACATTCCCCCTCATTAACAAAAAAAGAAAGGAAATAAAATCAATCCACTTTCGCGCACTCATTTCACATCACATGAAAAGAACGACGTTCTTACTGTCAGGTAAGCTCGTAGTCTTGATATCGTGCTGGCACTCTTCTTGTTCGTTCCGGCCTGGTGCGAGATGGTGCTGTGGTTGTGGCCAATTGCGATCGAGAATTGTCTTGCTGATCGGGAACCTCTAGGATAGACTCCGTTACTGTGGGCTGTGCACCGTCAGAATGGCTGGCGCTTCCCTGGGTGTCTTCTGATGGCACCATTTCAGATTGATTCTCGACGGCGGTAGGGGTATTTTGCTCCGCCATCTTCCCTGTGTGAAGATCCAGGTCGCAGGAAAACCCCGAGGCCGCACTGCGTTGCGCTGTAACCGCGTCAGCTAGTGCCTGTCCTGTCCCAACTTTACCAATTACTGTTAGTTTTGATGCGTTCCATTTCGTACCGTTTGCCAGCAAAAACGAATTCGTGCCCACTCGTCTCTTCACCTGGATCGGCAAAGAAAACCTGTGTTTCGTCTTTGGTCCGCCTTGCTTTATTTTTACGAAATCTCCTGGCTCAATGGTAGACGCTCTGGCACCTCGTTTTTCATCGGTGTACTTTTTTTGTTCGTTGTTGCTGCTCCTTAACGCGCTGTTTCAACTTTTCCATGGCGGCACGCGGCTCCTCGAAAAATTCCCTTTCTGGGAGGCCAACAACATCCAATCTTGTTCTGGGTCTTCTTCCATGCAGTAGGTAAGCCGGTGACGCTCCTGTAGTTGCATGTGGGGTGGCCCTGTAAACACCCAGGTAGTCCCAGATTGCCTCCTTCAGTGGTCTTCGTTCCAATGCCGCAACCTGAATATATTCCTTGAGAACGCGGTTGAACCTCTCAATCTGACCATTGCATTGCGGGTAATACAATGTTGCAACACAATGCTGGATTCCCCGATCTCGTAAAAACTGCTCAAAACATGTCGACATAAACTGACGCCCATTGTCAGTCACAATGCTTTTCGGGTACCCTTCTCTCGCAAAAAGTTCCAAAAGCACTTTCACTACTGCCTGTGCAGTGATTGTGGACACAAATGCCACCTCGGGCCACTTGCTGTGGTAATCAACAATAGTGATTGCAAACCTGCACTCCGGAGGGGCTCGCTCCATCGGCCCAACGATGTCGATTCCCAGCTTTTCCCACGGCTTCTCGGGCCACTTTACTGGCTCCAATGGGGCAATTACGGTTTTTGCCGATTTATCTGATGCTTTGCAGATAGCACAATTGCTAACCAGCGATTCCACATCCCTGTCCATTCCGGGCCACCAGTACTGCTCCCTTAACCGTTGTTTGGTCCTTACAATGCCTGGATGTGATTCATGTGCCATCATGACCAGCCTGGAAGTGAGTGTCGATGGGGGAACGACCCGTTCCGCGCGAAACAGTAGCCCGTCTATCACCGACAGCTCTTCTTTTATACGAAAAAAGGACCTTAAATTTCCAGCTAAACAGCCCTTTTCCGGCCATCTGGACGTAACATGCTGCGCCACCTCATTTAATAATGAATCATCAGCTGTTTCTGCTTGCAACTCACTCTTAGTGATCATGCTGGAAACCACAGCAACTACTTCCTCCACCGGTTCGTCCTCTGCAGAGGTCAAAGGTAACCTAGAAAGTGCATCCGCAACGACATTGGTGTTCCCCTTTGTGTACTGCACAGTGAAGTTGTATCTCAAAAGTCTAGCACACCAGCGTTCAATACGCAGTGGGCGTCTTCCAACCCCATTTGTGGACAGCAGTGTCACCAAAGCCTGATGATCAGTTCGTAAGACAAACCTGCGGCCCCACAGATAAACGTGCCAATGTTCGCAAGCCCATAAACATGCCAGCGCCTCTCGTTCCCCGGTAGAGTACTTGCGTTCTGTAGGAGTTAGTGTCCTCGAAGCGAATGCCACTGTACGTACTTCTCCGTCGACTACCTGCTGGAGCACAGCTCCCAGTCCATATGCCGAGGCGTCAGTGGTCACTTGTACAGGCAAAGACTCATTGAACATAGCCACCACCCCGCATGATGACAGCATCTCCTTGATCCTGCAAAAGCTCTCCTCGGTGCTCTGATCCCACACGAACTTCTGTCCTTTACGAAGAAGTCGTCGCAGCGGCTCCACCACCTCTGCATAATTGGGAAGAAAATGTGAGTAATAGCCTACGAGCCCAAGGAAAGACCGCAGCGAGACTACATCGGCAGGCGTTTGTGCTTTAATCACAGCATCCACCTTTGACTTGAGTGGGGCAAGACCACTTGCACTCACACGATGACCCAAAAAGGAGAGTTCCTTGACAGCGAACAAGCATTTCTGGTTTAGCTGCAGCCCCGCCTCAGCGATCCGATGCAATACCTCGCGAAGGTTACGGTTGTGCTCGTTCTTAGTCTTTCCAAAGACTATGATGTCGTCGATATAAAACATCACGCCCTTGCAGCCTTTCAAGATTTCTTGCATCATTCGCTGAAACGCGGCTGGTGCCGATGCGAGGCCAAAACACACTCTGCGGAACATAAATAAGCCTTCGTGCGTAATAAACGTCGTTAATTCGCGACTATCTTCGGCTAATTCCACTTGATGGTAGGCTGCAGTAAGATCCAGTTTCGAGAACCATGCTGCTCCGCTCAGCGCATGCAACAGTTCCTCAGTGTGCGGCAAAGGGAATCCATCAATGACTACTGCTTTGTTCGGCTCGCGTAAATCGACGCATAGACGAATAGTTCCATCCTTCTTCTGCACAACCACTATAGGAGACACCCATTCCGCAGCACTGACCTTTTCTATAATGCCTGCATCCAATAATCTTGCCAGTTCAGCCGCTACCTTCTCTCGCAGCGTCAGGGGCAAACGTCGAACCTTCGCTGCTACTGGTTTTACATCTGTACGCCGCTTCACAGAATGTACGAAGTTTTTCGCTAATCCCAACTTATCAGCGAAAAGAAAGGAAAACTCACATAATTCAGGAGGAAGCGACTGGGGGCTGACCGTGATTTGCAAACACTCCAGTGTAGAACCGATGATGTGCAATTGTAGCTGGTGGACCCCATCCAGTCCTAGTAATGCCATGCCTTCGGGAACAACGTAAAATCGAAGGCAAGCCGAGTTGTTACCGCGTACAACTCTGGCTGTGAACCATCCCAAGACCGGAATTTTCTTCTGTGAAAAATCCCGCAGCGTCGCTGAAGCCGCAGTCAAAGGAAAGCTGTTGGCGAACTTGGCTCGATAAACGTGGTCTGGCAAAATAGACACCGACGACCCAGTATCTACCAGCAACTGGAGTGGCTCGTTCTCAATAACGACATCAACGACCAAAGTCCTTCGTTCCCCTTGTCTGACCGCCAGTACAGTGAGCACGTCCTCCTCGCTAGCGCCGTCGTTTCGGACCGTCCGCACGTCCCGCTCTGCCGACCTGCCACAGATTGCTCGAAAATGTCCCATTCTGTGGCACTGGGAACAACGTTTCCCCCGTGCTTTGCATTCCTGTGAATTAGCTAGGTGCCTTGTAGAGCCGCACCGGTAACACTTGCGCACCGGCGTCATTGCCGCGTCGCTGTCTGGACTTTTGCCTTGAGATACATGCTGCACTATGTCCGTTTGTGACGACCCTTGGTCATAGATCGCAGCCCCCTCCGCTGCCTGCTCGTACGTCTGTAGCATTTCCACTGCCTCTGCGAGCGTAAGTTGTGACCCCTTCACGAGCAATTTCTGTCGCAACTCAGTGCTCCGTACTCCATCAACAACCCTGTCTCGCAGAGCCGCTTCCAAGAATTGCCCGAAGTCGCACGTCTTTGCTAACTGTCGGAGAGCACTGACGTACTCTCGTATCGGCTCGTTCGGCAGTTGCCGACGTAACGTGAATCGACGTCGCTCGACCAGTACGTTGACGGTGCTTGAGAACTGCCGCTCCAATAGGCTCAACGCCTCCGTGTAACTATCCCCTTCACTTGCCTCCGTCCTGTCTTTTCCTGCTGGTTTGCTTGTCTCCGGCCCGGCTTTTGTCGTGTCTGACGTTCGTGCCGGCTCTGGGCCCAATGTGCGAAAAACACGGCGTCCCTCGACCCCAAGGCATTGCAGCAGAATGGCCTTTTTCCGTAGTGGCGGTTGCGCGTCCATCCCCGTCGCTTCAAGAAAATTTGTGAAATCCTCGCGCCACTGCTCCCATGGAATCGTCGCATCCCCAGGAGTCTCCAGGAAAGGCGGTAATGGCGGTAGTCCGTACGCTGCCATTTCGTAGGTGACGCCCCTTGGAACAGCACGGAGCCAGGTAAGGGAAAACAGTTCGTCGCTAGCTCGCTAGCTTTGCCGACTGCGCCAGATTGTTGTGACGCGAAGCGCCAACTGATAAGACAAGACGATGCATTGACGGGGAACCACGGAACTGCCTTTATTCTCATGGCAATCGCTTATATACACTTTATATAATTGACAGCGCCCCCTATACACAACAGAAACCATTCTTAAAAAGCTGCGTATTTAATTACACTTAGCTACTGTAGAACCTAAACATATATTTTTTTCATTGTTGATGGCTAATAATGCTTATAGTCGTTTATTTTATTCGCGGTTTTGCATTGTTAGCAGCCATTTAACTTGGTCCAGCAACTATGTGCAGCGGGTGTTTTGCTGTGCGCGTGCTGTTTATTTTGGTGATGCGCCCACGTTCCTGTCGTCCTTTTTCACATCTTTGTCGTCCATTCCTTTGTGCACGCAGGCGTAACGCGTTTTATTCAATATGTTATTCCAACAAATGTGGTTTCTTCTGGGTATTTCCTGCGGGCGCTGATTTGCAGTCTCCATCTCGCGACGTGAACACACCACATGCGCGCAGCAAACGACGACGACACTGCCGGAATTCAACATGGCAGCGCTGGCGACGTTATGCGAGCATTTGAGAGTGTAGCTAGAGGAAATCTTCACTATTCGGCAAATTGTATTACCGCTAACAATTAAAACATTTTCGCAAGATAAAAAAAATACCTATGGGTACCGTAGTTGTGTGGCAGGTTTCCTTCTATTGACGAGTTGTGCACGCTGTGTGCAAGAGTAACCCCTTTTCCGTTCGAAAAGTAGTTGCGCAATCTCCTTTCCCGAAAAGGAACTTTGCCGTAAAGGAGATACTCCTTTGTCGTGTGTCACTGCACTTGAACGCCTTTCCGGTAGATGTCCCCTTACCTAAAGGACTTTAGAGTGCCCGTGTGTCAGGGGTAGTAGAGTTTCAACAAAAGTAAAAGTAAATGGTCGTAAGTGCACAGTCAAGCATAAAGAAAAACTTGTCGAGTGCAGGTCATCCGTAGTCTACTGTTTGCCCATATCGTGTGGAAAAGTATACATCGGCCAAACGGGTCTGTGTGTAAACACAAGACTTTTGGAGCACAAAAGGCCACTGGGGGGAAACATTCATTCCCACATTAAGGGGCACTGCTCACAACATGGGTGCTGCCCGCTATACAATGATACCACAGTTTTATCGCACCATAAGGATCAGCTAACCAGGGAAATAATCGAAGCCTTTCATATTCACAAGAGGGGGAGAGGGTTGTATCAGTCAGCCATCTGTACATCTAAGCCATGGTGAGATTGCCTTTTTGGAAGTACACTAAAAGAAAAAAAAAATTGTGTAATAAAAATGGTTGTTAGGGCAGCAACAAATTACGATAGGATTGCACACCATGATAGATAGGTGCAATATCTTTGACGCCCGAGTATGTGCGGGCAAATGATTTTTAAAAAATGCCTTTCATCTTGCCTTGATTTTCTTCGACGCCTGAGGGTGCGCAGGTATATAAATATGAAGTATGTGTTCTGAAATAAAATAGTTGCGAGTGCAGCGAGTGTCGTCTTTTCTTGTGTGTCTTCACTGTGTCCGTGTCAGTGTGCAGCTTCACCAGCAAGGTATGATGATTACTCACCAACTAGCCCAACTTTCCACTTTACTGGTAATGTGAACCTGCAAAAGTACTCAAGGACAGGAGCATGAATTTATTTATTTATTTATTTAATTATTTATTTATGTATTTATTTGATACCTGCATTGCCTTTGCAGGCATTACAGCAGGGTCATACGTAAAAATAAGCATCATATTTGAGACCAATAACAAAGAAACTAATTACACAAAGCGCGGTAAAAATCATCATTAGAGACAATGGATACAGTCATAGGCAGAGGATCATTCCACTCTCGTATAGATCTAACAAAAAATGAATGGTGCAGGACGTCACCTTTGAAGGAAAATTCATTTACTTTGAGACTGTGGTCCCTTCTTTGGGTTATGTAGGACTGCGCTTGGATGTACTCCGTATCGATTCCAGTTTTGGAATGGTAGATATGAAAAAATTTCAACCTGAGGTTTCGTCTTTGATCTTTAAAGTCTTCCCATCTAAGTTTACTTTTGCTTTCTCTCGTACTAAGTAGACAATCCCATTACCTAAAACGAATCGTACTGCCCTATCTGTATTTTTTCAAGCATATCGGCCAGCTCTTTGGTATGCGGATCCCAGCAAACACATGCATACTCTAACAAGGAGCGCATATGAGTGAAATAAAATTGTTCTTTTAAGTTAGATGTAAGTTTGCTGAAATTTCGTCTTCGAAAACCCAAAACACGTGCAGCCTTAAAGGGAAGCTGAAAAACTTTTCGAAAAAAATGAGTTCTCTGCGGCATTCTACAGTTTTAAGTCTCCTGAACACGAATATCTGGTTCAAAAAGGGCGGAAATAAATGCAAGCGGCTGTTTTTCCAAGAAAACGCGCACCAGCGCTCAGGGCATCGCGCGAACGCCACTGTTGCCCGTGAAGTGTCCTCTTGCTACCCCAATCACCCATAAACCGTCAAAGGCAGGTCAGGACGACACGGAGCCTCTCGTACATCATACCTCAAACTAAATTGAAAAGTGCGGAACAATTAGATATTTGGCAATGGAATTGCTGCACTTTTCACAAGCGGGCAGCCGCACTCCAAAATTATATGAACGGCGCACCAATGCAACCTGGTGTAATATACCTGCAGGAAATCGGCCCCAAAGTGGTCAAGCTGCAAGGACATTACACCTTGCAAAATTGAAATTATCCCCGCGTTGCCACCTTGGTGAGCAGGACTACCGAGGCAAAAGCAGAGCAGATAGAAAATCTTCAGATCAATCATCAAATAATAAGCTTATTCCCTCTAAAAAGAGGCAAGGCAAGAACTGTAATAGTAAATTTGTACAGTCCCTTCAAAAATAGGAATGAAGATTTTAGTAAACTCTTTGTGGAGGTTCTTAAAATCTTGGGTGCCAAGGACCACCACGTGGTGCTGGGAGATTTCAACGCTCCCAACACTGCATGGGGCTACCCAAAAGACACACCCATGGGAACACGTCTCGAACACGCTGCATCCAAGCTGGGGCTGAGCCTGCTCACCCTCCCCACCATGCCCACCAGGATGGGCTACAGCCAAAGTAGAGACACGTTCCTGGACTTCACTTTCGCACGCAACATCAGGGACACCACCTGGACCAACCTAGATGAAAATCTAGGAAGTGATCACTTCCTCATCAGCATTTCCCTATCGACTCCCAAACTATGCCGGGTGGCAAAGGAAACAACCCTGACAAACTGGACAAAATTCCGACTACACAACTCTCTACCCAATGCCGAACCGGATTCCACGGGGGAATGGTCTGATTTCATTAAGGCAGCGCATGGGCAGGCATCAAAAAAGATTACACGGATGGTTAAAACACCGGCAGTGGACAGCCACCTCCTAAGCCTGCGGGAAAGCAGGCATAAGCTGCTAAAAAGGTGGTGAAAACAATGTTTGAACAGAAACCTTCTTCGCAGGATCACAGCTATGGCAGAGGAAGCAAATCAATATGCCAGTAAATTGGCAACTGAGGGCTGGATCCAGTTTTGCAGTTCGCTACAAGACACACTGAGCACTGCAACAACCTGGGCCATCCTGAGGAATATCCTAGACCCGGAAAAGTCCAAATCCGCGACCAGCAGAACATTGCAAAGGATCACGGAGGAATTTTCAGGCATGAATGAAGAAGTAATAGAGGCTCTCAAGGAAAGATATGTTGGAGGGAGCGTGATACAGTCAACAGCCCAAATTAGTTATACGGGCGTCGAAAATGCAAAACTAGATGCCCCAATATCCACGGAAGAGGTTTTTGCGGCAGCGCAGGCGGCCAAGAAGAGTACAGCCCCTGGCGTTGATCAGATTACCGACGCTATGATTAGAAACCTTAACGATAAAGTTATAGAAGCTATCACAAGGCAATTTAATGAAAACTATTGGCTTAAGGAAGAGGTCCCTGAAGAGTGGAAAACTGCAAAAATTATTACCATACCAAAACCCGGAAAGAATGATTACAAAGACGGCGCCGAATAAAACAACACACGAAGAAGGGGGACACGAGACAGCACGTGTGTTGTTTTATTCGGCGCCGTCTTTGTAATCATGCTTAACCAACTAGCCCACCGACACATGCCCCGGAAAGAAGCCATCCCTGCCGGCGCTCAGACCCATTTAACTGACGTCTTGCATGGGAAAGCTCTTTGAACGGGTCATACACACTAAGCTTCAAAATTTCATTGACGATAGGGGCTTGTTCCCCGCCACCATGTTGGGCTTCCGCAACGGCCTCTCGACACAAGCTGCGTTCCTCCTGTTGCAGGAGGAGGTACTCAAAGGCATACATAAGGAAGGAGAGCACATATTGTTAGCTCTTGACCTGAAGGGTACCTTTGACAACATATCACATGAAGTGATACTTTCTGAGCTTAATGTAATTGGCTGCGGAAAAAATGTCTTTAATTACATTAGAGCATTCCTCACGGAGAGGAAAGCTATGATAGGAATATCCCATGTCAAATCAATTTCAAATTCCAAACAAAGGTATGCCTCAAGGAGCGATCATCTCTCCTCTACTTTTTAACATCGCCATGTGTAGACTTGTGCGGACCCTAGACAGTGTCCCGCTGCTGGGTTATACTATTTACGTGAACGACATCACCTTTTGGGCCACGTGCAGGTCCCTAACATAAAAGGAGCATACCGGCCACTGCAGTTCAAAACTTTACCAGGGCCAGTGGTCTCAGCTGTGCTCCCGAAAAATCAGAGATAATACACATTTACGGGAAACGATATAAAAGTAATGAGAACATAGAAATTGAAATCGAAAATAAGCAAATCAAAGAGGTCACTGTTGCTGGGATCTTGGGATTCTGGGTTCAGAGCTATGGCAGGGCCAGCCACACCATCATAATACTAAAGTCTGCAACAAAACAAGTGGCAAGGATGAGTCAAAGAATCGCCTTCCACAAACAAGGCATGAAAGAAAGCGACGCTGTCCGTTTAGTACAGGCGCTCGTTATCAACGAACTAACATACAGCCTCCCTTTTCACATACTCAACAAGAATGAGGAGGGGCTGGTTGATACTGTTACCAGAGGCGCCTGTGGTGTTGACCGCAGGTGGAAGTCAGACTCCGGCCGTCCCGAAGTAAAAAGCCGTTTATTTAGCATATACAACCAAATATATATAATGAACAGAAGCGCCCCCTGGGGAATAAAGAACAGAAATGAATAACGAAACTGAATATAACATACTCCCTCCCTTATTTTTAGTGGTTAGTTGTTAGTAAGTATTAGTAACGAAA
The DNA here is from genome assembly GCF_038994185.2 of Dermacentor albipictus. NCBI lineage: Eukaryota > Metazoa > Arthropoda > Arachnida > Ixodida > Ixodidae > Dermacentor > Dermacentor albipictus. Next base: position 8,073,380 of record NW_027225570.1, on the reverse strand, counting down.
ACCTCAAAGCATGCACACTATACTTATTTACACGTATTTACAACCTATGTACACAACGACAGAACACATATTTACAACACAATGTCAGACCGCGAACTAATTGGTCTGATAGTCTTGGAGCCAGGCCGGTGGCCGGCGCTCTTGGGTCGGCCGCGTTGGACGTCGCACTGGCGGCGGGCTCGTTGACTGCTGCTGCGGTATGCCAGGACACAGTGCCTGCGTCCTGGAAGAAGGAGGCTGTAGCACGGCAGGCTGCAGCACATCGGGAGACTGCGGCTACGGCGTGGCAGGCTGTAGTGCCTCAAGAGACCGCGGCTGCGGCGTGGCAAGTGGACCTGGTTCCCAGGTGCCCCTCTCTGGAACCCTGGAAAGCTTGGAGGCATTCCACGTACGGCCGTCTCCAAGTCGGAAAGAGGCTGATCCCCTCCTCTTGATCACCTCAGTTGGTGAAGAAAAGGCGCAGTCTCCCTTGAACCGAACGGACGGTTTTTTGACGCGGACAAAATCGCCTACGGCTATCTTCGGCTTCTTAGCGGCTCTCCTTTTGTCCGTGTAGTGCTTGCTGCCTTGCTGCTGACGCCGAACCCTTTGACGAAGTCGCGCCAACTCCTTGGCTGGATCTTCCGCATATGCTGGTGCCGAGAAACCCACGATACCCAGCCTGGTTCGGGGCATTCTACCATGCAGCAGAACTGCTGGGGCGACCCCGGTGGTGGCGTGCGGAGTACAGCGGTAAATGGCAAGGTATTCTGTGACAGCTTGCCGGAGTGGTCGTCTTTCGAGGAGTGAGACTTGAATGAAGTTTTTCAATGTGCGATTGAAACGTTCTATTTGCCCATTGGCTTGGGGATAGTATACTGAAGAATGTGAAAGAGTGATGCCTCTGTGTTGCAGGAAAGTTATGAACTCACGCGAAGTGAACTGAGGTCCATTGTCACAAACGATCTCTTCCGGGTAGCCTTCACGGGCAAAAACACTTCGTAAAAAGTCTTTCACGGTGCTCGTGGACACTTCGCTGCAAAAATGCACCTCTGGCCATTTAGAATGGTAGTCAGCAAGTGTTATAGCAAATCTGCTGTTGTAAGCTGCATGCTCCAAAGGACCAAAAATGTCTAGGCCAAGCTTTTGCCATGGTCGCTCAGGCCATTCAACGGGTTGCAACGGTGCTGGTGATGTTCTGGCGGACTTATCTGCCTCCAGGCAGATATGACAGTTTTTTACTGCGGTTTCCACTTGCGTATCCATTCGTGGCCACCAGAACCGCCCACGCAGTCGCGCCTTCGTGTGCGTGATACCCGGATGTGTCTCGTGCGCGGTGCTGATAATCTGAGCCGTGAGGGAGGACGGAACGACGAGGCACTCTCCACGCAGAAGCAGGTCATCGACAATAGAAAGTTCTTCCCGAATGGCGTAGAAAGGTTTTGCCTCTTCTGGTATGGACTTCTTTGGCGGCCAGGAACTCAGCACGAATGACTTGACAGTTTCCAGGCAACTGTTGTCGAGGGCGGCCTGCCTGAACTCCTCCTTTGTCACGCAGGCTGGCTCAATGAACGAGACAATTTCTTCCTCCTTAGCAATCTCTGCCTCCGAGGTAGGTGCTGGTAGCCGAGAAAGTGCATCTGCTACAATGTTTGTGGACCCCTTGCGGTATTCAACAGTGAAATTGTAGCAAAGCAGTCGTGCTCTCCATCGTGCAATTCGGAGTGGGCGTCTTCCATGTCCTTGTGACGACAGCAAGGACACCAGTGCCTGGTGGTCTGTTCGAATTGTGAAATCGCGACCCCACAGGTACGTGTTCCATCGCTCACACGCCCAAATGCACGCAAGAGCTTCTTGTTCACCGACTGAATATTTTCTCTCTGCAGCCGAGAGTGTACGAGATGCGAAAGCGACTGTGCGGAGCTCATGGCCACTTTGTTGCTGCAGGACTGCTCCCAGCCCACAGTCGGACGCGTCGGTCGACACAATTACTGGCAATGACGGATCGAACATCTGGAGAACTCTACTCGATGAAAGCATTTCCTTGACCCTCCGGAAACTGCTGTCTGCTTCGGCAGACCAGATGAATGGCTCATTTTTGCGAAGTAAGACTCTCATAGGCTCAACCACTTGTGCCAAGTGTGGAACGAACTTGGAGTAGTATTCTACGGGGCCCAGGAATGAACGAAGGGCGGCCACATCAGTTGGCACTGGTGTGTTAACTATGGAGTCTACTTTCTCTGGAAGTGGCGAGATACCACGTGCAGTGACCTTGTGCCCTAGAAAGGCAAGTTCTGGAACGTCGAAAAGACATTTGTTGTTCAGTTTCAGACCTGCGTTCTTGATCTTTTGCAGCACGGTCTTCAAGTTTGAAAGGTGTTGTTCTGCGGTCTTGCCAAAAATGATGACATCATCAATGTAGAACAACACGCCAGGGCAGCGGTCAAGTATTTTCGCCATCATCTTCTGAAATGCTGCTGGGGCAGAAACCAACCCAAAGCAAACTCTTTTAAAACGGAAAAGGCCATCATGGGTGATGAAAGCTGTCAGATCCCTGCTGTCAGGGTGCAAGAGAACCTGATGGTAAGCAGAAGCCAAGTCAAGTTTGGAGAAGTGTGTAGCGCCTACCAAAGCGTGAAGCAGCTCCTCTGTATGGGGCAATGGGAAGCTGTCTGGAACAATAGCTTTGTTCGGCTCTCGAAGGTCTACACAGATCCTGATGCTACCATCTTTCTTGTTAACAACAACAATGGGGGACACCCATTCAGAAGCATCGATCTGCTCGATGATATCAAGGCTCAGCAACCTCTGAAGCTCATTTGATACTGGTGACCGGAGAGAATACGGCAGACGGCGAAGCTTCGAAGTTACAGGCTGCACGCCTTGCCGTGTCTTGATGCAATGCGTGAACCCCTTAGCAAGACCCAACTCGGGACTGAAAAGTGAACTGAACTCATGTGCTAAGGCTGGCGGAAGAACTTTGTTATGGGGCTGCGCGCTTGACGGTGTGGAAATAGAACAGGATAGCGGGTCAACAAGAGTCGGCTGCGGAGCAATGGACGTGTATAAGCACTTGAGAGCAGAACCCTCAATGCGAAGATCCAAGGCTTTAATGCCGTCAAGACCGATCAGGCAAGTTCCTCGGTGAACAACATAAAAACGTAGCGACGCTGTGTGGCCTTTAAATCGAACGTCTGCCTGGAAACAACCGAGCACTGGAATTGGCTGTTGAGAGTAGTCAAACAGAGTAACATGTGGAGCAGGCAGAAGCGGAACGCTCTGAAAATATCGACTGAATTCTTGATCTGACAGGATTGAAACAGACGACCCTGAATCAACAAGGAATGTCGAAGTGACATTCGCGACTTGCACTTGAATATGAATTCCGCTACGCGCGGAACGTTGCACAGTCAAAACTTCCTCAGCACTGCTGCATGACGAAACATCTTCATGAAATTCAAGTTCACGGACTTGACCTTGCATTTGGGTTAGCTTGCGGTTGCATACCCTTAGAAAGTGGCCCTTGCGACCGCAAAACGAACAAGTCTTGCCTTGCGCTGGGCACTGCGGCGCTGACGCGATGTGGTTCCGCGAGCGGCATCAGAAACAAAGTGGTGAGCCGGAGCGGCTACTCTGTTCTCGGTTCCGCTGAGGGGGGCAGTTCCGCTGCGGCGCACTTGAGCTGCCCGCGCTCCTCGTTAAATTCTGCTCTAAGGTGGCTGCCGGTTGTGAATTCCTTTTTTTTTCGAAGAATGCGACGATGGTTTTCGACGCTGCCGCAATGAAATTGCTTCGACCGAAGCAGAAAGCTCCTTTAGCTCTTCAGCCGCCTGCTCAAACTGAAGTGCAATTCGAACAGAATTCTCGAACGAAAGTGTGGAACCCTCGAGCAGTAACCGCTCACGTACGCGAGTGGAAGCTACGCCGGCAACGAATTGGTCCCGCAGAGCATCATCTTGCGAGGCAAACGAACAATGTGACGCTAGCTCCCGTAGAGCGGCAACAAAGTCATGAACGGACTCGCCTGTGTGTTGGCTGCGGCGGTGAAAGCGATGACGCTCGATGATAACGCTGCGCGACGTCGAAAACTGGTGCCGTAATGCGGCGAGTGCAGAGTCGTATTCGTCAGGAGGGGCCACGACAGACTTGTCATCGGCGAGTGCTGCGGCGCTGGTCCCTGCATGTAGCGTCTGATAAATACGCTGGCCTTCCGCCCCCAAACAATGCAAAAGAATAGCCTTGCGCTGCTCCGGCTTGAATGCGGCGGCTCCGGATGCCAGCAAGTACACGTTGAACATCTGCTCCCACTGCTCCCGTGGCAATGACAGACGGCCGGGCGTCGGAAGGAAAAACGGTGGCGGAGCAAGCCCGGTGAAGCTCATGGTGGGCGGATATGGACGGCGCAGCGGGGCTGGGGGTACGTTCACGAAATCCTCATCGCCAATGTGGTGTTGACCGCAGGTGGAAGTCAGACTCCAGCCGTCCCGAAGTAAAAAGCCGTTTATTTAGCATATACAACCAAATATATATAATGAAGAACAGAAGCGCCCCCTGGGGAATAAAGAACAGAAATGAATAACGAAACTAAATATAACAGCGCCTACAAGGTGGCCTTGCACTTACTGGTAGGCAGCCCGACAGACAAGCTCCTTGGCCTTGGGGTATATAACACATACGCCGAGCTCAAGGCGCCAACTTTAATTTCACAAGTAAACCAACTGAGTGGGCATGGGAGCAGCGATACGATGTGGTTCACCAAAGTCTTTTGTTTTTTTCATCCTTCAGTGTCCGGTCCTCTTTACTGGCAGCGTCGCTTCAGTCCAGTTCTGTACTACGACGGAATCCCATCGGCGCTTTTCGACGGGAGTGCGCCGGCGTCAAGTGACAAATGCTCCTGTGGCCCATCGAATGCTTTCGTGATGCAGCTGGTGACCGCTTCGCAAGATTTTTAGCCCGGATCGGCATCGACGTCAACCATCGCAGAAGATATAAATGGGCTGCACCGTCGCCACCCCTTCAGTGGGCATGGGAGCAGCGATACGATGTGGTTCACCAAAATCTTTTGTTTTTTCATCCTTCAGTGTCCGGTCCTCTTCACTGGCAGCGTCGCTTCAGTCCAGTTCTGTACTACGACGGAATCCCATCGGCGCTTTTCGACAGGAGTGTGCCGGTGTCAAGTGACAAATGCTCCGGTGGCCAATCGAATGCTTTCGTGACGCAGCTGGCTGACCGCTTCGCAAGATTTTCACCCCGAATTGGCATCGACGTCAACCATCGCAAAAGATATAAATGGGCTGCACCATCGCCACCCCTTCAGTGGGCATGGGAACAACGATACGATGTGGTTCACCATCTTTAGTTTTTTCATCCTTCAGGTTAGTCCAGTCTCATCCAAGCGTTCAAATGATAGATTTCTTGCTAATGCTCCCTTGCCCACAAGTGCTGTTAGAAAATGTATGCCAGTGCTATTGTGTGCTCAAAGTGCTTTTTTCCGGAGCTGTTGAATTAAACCCTGGCCATGGCCATAGTACTCGTACCAACCCTCAAAACCTGATGCCCGAATTTGACAGTGGTGCCATACTCGCCCTTCTAGAGGATCTAAGGACCCGCTCAACAAACATTGAACAAGGGCAGGTTGAAATATTGAACTCGGTTAAGTCTATTACATGCAGTCAAGAGGAACTAGACATGAAGGTTACTTATATTTCAAACCGGCTTATAAAGGTTGAGACCAAACATGCGGGTTTTGAATCAGTCCGTCAGGACCTTAATGCTCTCAAGTCAACTGCTGAACGACTAGCCAAAGAAAATTGTTCATTAAGGGCTTGAATGAACGACCTTGAAGATAGATACTGTAGAGATAACCTTTTATTTTTCGTTATATCTGTAGGCACTGAAAGCACCGAAACATGGTTGCAGTCAGAGGAAAAAATTGTGAATATAATACAGCAAAAAATGTCAATTACCCTTTCTAGTACCGATATCGCCAGGGCCCACCGAATCGGCATTGCAGAGTCTACGAAAACGCGGCCAATAATCGTGAAATTTTCCAACTACAAAACAAAGGAAATGCTATTAAATGCTCAGTACAAACTCAAAGATACAGATGTTTCTTTGTTTGAAGATTTTAGTCGATCTACAAGGCATGCTAGAAAAAAACTGGTGGAATTTGCGAAGGCAACGGCGCCTAACACACGCTTCAAACTAAGGCACGTAAGGTTATTCTTAAACAAGAAATGCTATACCTATTGTGCTGAAAGTGATAGCGTTTGTGAACAAACTAGCGTGTATGCTACTACTTCACGTGTTGATCCCAGTGCTGCAGGTGGTTCTGATGATTCAAGATAGCTGGCTGGGCACCTTCGTCCACGTGCCCAGCCGATCTCTGGAATTCCAGTGCTGTTCACAAATATACGCAGGGTTCGCAATCGCGATGACCTTCCCTGTGCTGCCGATACCACATCGGCCGACATTATTGTCCTAACAAAAACATGGCTGAATGATTCTGTTAGAAGTACGGAAATCCTCGCTACCCAAAAGTGGTATTCCATATTTCGCTGTGATCGCGCAGTCGCACGTGGTGGCGGTGTTCTGGTCGCTGTCTCTGATCATCTCGATAGCCTTCACATTCCTACGACACTAGAGTTCGTATGTGTGCAGATCACGACTGAATATCAAAAACTTCTATTATGTGCATGCTATCGTTCGCCCTCTACTGGGATTGGTTTTTCCAGTGACCTTCATGATGCGCTGAGCGCTGTGTGTGCCAAATTCCCGAATAGTCCTGTTTCTTTTTATTCGGTGATCTTAATTTCCCGAATATTAGATGGCCTAGCACTTCGTATACCACTATCAACTCTTCGTCAGAATCGTCTAATTTTGTAAATCTTTGTTCCGACTTTTGTTTAACTTGGGTAATAACGCAGCCTACGAGGGTCACATCTTCAACATCCAATGTATTAGACTTGTTGCTAACAACGGCCCCTGATGCTGTTTCCAATATTACCTATTTGTCAGGTATAAGCGATCATTCTTTATTACATGTCATGTTGAACTTCCCTGCTCGAACGTCGCATAACAATATAAAAGTAATATATGATTATGCTAAAGGAAGTTGCACTACAATCAATAAAACACTTGAAAACTTCCTTGACAAATTTCTGGCTGACTTCAATGAAAGATCTGTAATTACCAGTTGGAAACTTTTCAGAAATAAGCTTTGTGATTTGGTGGACTTGCATATTCCTCGAAAAAAGCTTTTAACTGCCACTATCCATGGTACTACCGCTCATTAAATCGTCTGGCAAACAAAAAAAGGAGGCTTTTCTGCAAAGCTAAGTTTTCTGAAAAGCGTTAGCACTGGTCAGCACTAAAAGAAATTGTTACCAGTTACAAGAAGTCTTTTAAGGAATCGAAGCCACCCGCCGTGGTTGCTCAGTGGCTATGGTGTTGGGCTGCTGAGCACGAGGTCGCGGGATCGAATCCCGGCCACGGCGGCCGCATTTCGATGGAGGTGAAATGCGAAAACACCAGTGTGCTTAGATTTAGGTGCACGTTAAAGAACCCCAGGTGGTCGAAATTTCCGGAGCCCTCCACTACGGCGTGCCTCATAATCAGAAAGTGGTTTTGGCACGTAAAACCCCATAATTCAAGGAATCGAAGCCCTATTACTTTAATGTAACGTTGCCAACGTTTTTAACAAGCAATCCAAAAAAATTTCGGAGTAGTGTCAATAAGCGAGAGCAGTCGCTTATATCCCTCGTTGACCCTCAATCAAACCCTATTTCAAGTACTGATGTCGCTGAGATCATTAACAAGACAGTTACGTTTTTTTGATTGTTCTTTTCTCCTTGAAGTCGACCAAAGTCTCTTCAAGGTGTTTATCGGCGATGATGAAGCAGGAGGCAGGTTGGAGGTAACAAAACTTGAAGATATATTGCAACGGAAATATTTACACAGTCAAATACAGAGTTAGCAAAAGAACACTGATGCAAAACACATAGGTAAACAGCGCCTTACTCTTCTACTTTTTCTTAAGTTAGAGCCTAGGACAACTGTCACTACATACGACCAACCGAGTCTCACTGTTCTACCACTAAGTGGTTACGGCCCAGACTAGCGTTGCATCGTACGGAGTCTTACTGTTCTATCAGGTTTAGTGATTACAGCCTAGACTGAGGAACAAGCACCTCGTCTCGGTTGTTATAGGGGAAAGAGACAAAGAAAAAGGGCGGTAGGGTCGTTAGCCCATCCCACGGAAGCAATTGCCAATGAGAGTTGACAGTTTCTTAAGCCACAACCCAAAGGGATGGGCTTACTCTCATAAGTGAATCTATTGGAAAACCACCCTGTTTTCCCTCTTCCCACATCTTCTTCTCCCCATCCTATTTCCACGTGGTCAGTGACGGCCTCGTCAAACACGCCGGGCATGCATGATTTATTGAGGCCATCTCGCACCTCAGCGGCGTTTCTAGCCAGCAGGGGGGGGGGGGGGGGGGCTCGGGCGCTGGTGTCCCAACACCGCGTACCGTAGTCCCCCGCAAGGTTTTTCCTGGTAGAAAACTAATTACCGCTGGCGGCATCCGGACTCGGGTGCTCTTAAAACGACGCCGCGCCCCTCTCTACGGCGCGCACTGCATGTTGTAACACGACACAAAGCGGGCTCTCCCCAGCGCTCAAAACAAGATGCACGTGGCTGCCGTCCGAATGCGAGGGGCGCGAACCCCCAGCTCCGTACGCACCAGACGTGGTCAACAATGCTAGCAGCTGCGTCTCTAATTAGCAGGGGACTCAAGAGCCGGCGCCACAACGTCGCGTATACAACCTTTGTCCGCTCGAGCTTTGTCCGCGTGGCCCTATTATGACCATCGGCGGAATGTCAACAAAGCCCGCGTAAAAGCATTTTCTCCGAATCCGTTTTCCGCCTCTGCACCGCGCCCCCCCGCGGCGGCGCGCGCCTCGGCTCGTCACCCAACACCACGCGGGCCGTCCGACCCCTCAACAACAGAAACGGTTGCCGCCCGAGGCGCTGGGGGGTGGACGCTTCGCCATTCACAAAACGCATGGCCAACTCGCTGCACTGCAAAAGTATATACAAAACAATCATGCAGCCCTACGCCGTCCATTCTTCCTGTTCGACGATGAGCGGCCTAACACGTTCCCCCTAAAGAGTATACTGGGCTGATTTTCGCTCAGTGATACGATAAATCACTGCCGCGATTACGTAATGAACATTCTAATCACACCCTAGCCTAATTACATCACAACAACAAACACTTTCAGATAACAAAGCAAGAAGAGAGTAAAAAGAAATACACAATACATGTCATCAAACTATTAAGCACACGATTGCAGTTCCAAACTGTAAGAGCACTCTAGTGTCTCTGTGTCTTGAATCGGCACTCACAAAGTCCGCAATATACAGCGCCAAGTGAGCAGGAACATTCACGCCCATCCAGTTGGCATGGCACTATAGTATTACGCTGGCTTCCATGAGCTGTTGTGAAGCCTGGACAAAGCATCCACGTTACCATTACTGACACCCTTCCGATGTCGCACTGACACGTGATATCGCTGTAAAGCCAGCGCCCATCTTGTCAATTTTGCCCCGTGTGGAGTCGAAGTTGTAAGGTACGACAATGGATTGTGGTCGGAAACAACGTTTATCTCGGCACCAAAAAGCCAGTAGTTAAACTTCTTTAAGGCCCATATAATAGCAAACGCTTCCCTCTCAATTGTCGACCATCGTGTCTGAGTCGGCGTGAAGCGGCGGCTGGCAAAGGCAATAGGCCTCTCCTTTCCCTCCGCTGTCATTTGCGCCAAACAAGCGCCCGCCACCGTAGCTGACGCGTCTGTGAAAAGCCAGTAGGACTCAGATGGGTCCGGAGTGCTGAGCGCCACGGCCTCGCACAGGGACTGTTTCAGCGTCTTAAACGCCGTCTGAGCTTCCTCTGACCAGGGTATGCTATTGGGTACCCCTTTCTTTGTTAACCGCATGAGCGGGCTCGCCACCTCTGCACATTCTAGGACGCACTCGCGATAGTAGCCGCACAGTCCTAGCAGGCTGCGTAGCTCCTTTTTAGTGCGTGGTGTCGCCACATTCTTAATTACAGCTATTTTCTCTTCGTGTTCTGGGGTTGAGAATCTTGGTGCGCAACCTAATTTCTCGAGCATCGACTGTGTGAGCTGTGATTTGAAATTAGTGCCCTGGTCGGAACAGATCATTTCCGGAACGCCAGTACGACTAAAAATTTCAATCAACGCGTCGCAAGTCGCCTTAGCTGTCAAAGAGCGCAGTGGGACAATCTCTGGCCACCCTGTGCAAATGTTCACCAAGCATAGCGCGTACCTATGACCTTTCGCTGACGGTCTGTCTAAGGGTCCAATGATGTCTGCATTGACAATTTGAAAAGGGTGATTTGGCCTAGTGGGAGGAGTTATAGATACTCTGTCCGTGCGACGCCTGTCAGAGCGAGTTTGACAATCATGGCATGAACGACAATGCTCTAATACCTCCTTCTCCATACCAGGCCAAAAAAAATTACACCTAATACGCACTTTAGTTTTCCTTGGCCCTAGGTGCCCTCCGCATAGTGACTCATGAGCTAAACGCATCACCTCACTGCGCTTGTCTTTGGGAACAACTAGTTGTCTCACTCGGGTGCCTACTATTGAGTCCCAGTGGTGTAAGAGTCCATCAGAGACGAACATGCCGGATTTCCCACTCCGAGCATCTTCCCATCCCTTCTTTAAGGCAGCGTCAGCTAGCTGCAATCTGCGGAACTCTTCTCTCTGGCTTACTGACGCATCCCTCTCTTCATCAATTAGCTCAACTTCCCCAGGAACACCTTCCTCCTCCAAAGTAACGTTGCAGGCCACTACCTCGGCTTTCTCATTTGATCGCTCTATCTTCTGAGTAGGCTCGGCCGGTGCTACGATGGATTCCAGAGAGCTGCTGGCCCTGAATAAATGTTCCCAATCTTCCTTGGTCAACAAACAATCTGTGCCCTCGACGAGCTCATTAGTCAACGCGCAGAGTAGGTCAACGTTCTGAGGTTCCGCTGCCATTTGCGGGCTATTTAACTTTACCGGCAACGTTGCTAGCTTTGCCTCAATAGTTTTACCAAATGCAGACACCAATCGTATCGTGCCTGAAGGCTCCACAATACATTGCGGAAGCAGACTCTCGCGTATGACAGTTATTTCACTCCCCGTATCTAAAATCGCATCTGTGGATACGTTTCCGCATGAGATCGGGATCAACTGTAGGTTGGTCATGCCTTCACCTTTGTGTTTCAAGGCCTCTATCTTTGCAGTAAGGACTCCATCAGGTATCCCACTTCCCGTCTCGTCGGCTATCACCACCCTTTGTGCTCTCGGCCTTGGCTCGGTAGCCTTCTTTGGCTGGTTTCCCTTGTCACTAGACTTCGGGCAATCCTTAGCGAAATGGCCTGAGCTGTGACATACGTGGCACTTGAGGGCGCTTTTCGCCACTCGCGTTGGCTTTTGCCCCATCTCTGCCGCTGATGGCTTTGAGGCATATCCTTTGCCTTTCGCTTGTTCCAAAGTTTGCAGTACTTTGGCAATCTCAGGTGGCTTAAGCCATTCCTCGCCTTCTCGTAGCCTCACGTACTCAAGACCCTCTATACTAAGGCCCGCTTTTATACGATCCGCAACCATGAGTTCTGCCATCACTTCTACAGTGTCGGCTCCTCTTACTTGAAGGTAGTAGGAAAAATACGTTTTCACTCGCGACGCGAACTGTGACCACGTTTCCTCCTTCCGCTTTACTGCTCTCTCAAACCTCTGCAGATACTCCGCCGGAGAAAGCTTCAGTTCCATCAACACTGCCTGTTTAACTGACTCGTAATCTGTACTCTCTTCCTGGTTGAGGTTACGCAGTAGGTAGCGAACGCGCTCAGTTAGAGCTGGCATGACTAAATGCACGCGACTCTCATACGGTACCCCGTAAGTAGCAAAAAGTCTTTCTACCTCCTCGAACCATAAGGGTACATCCGCGTCACACGGCAGGCGGAACCCTTTCAGCACTTTTGCGCATTGCTCGACGGAGTCGAAGCCCATTCGCCTCCGATCGCCCCGGTCCGACTCAGCGCTGGACGACGTGCCATTGAGACGTTCAGCATTCGTCCTTGCCTGCAACAGCCTTTCGTACTCAATCTGAAGCTGTATACAGGTAGTCTGAGCATTGAGCCTTTGAATTTCAAGCTCAAGCGTTCTTGTATCATTCGGAATTTGCAAAGGCTGAGGTGCCTGCTGCGAAAATTCCTGGCTCTGACTGGGTTCTCTCACTTCATTTGACTTATCGGAATTTGGCCCATCGTTATTTGATAACTCCCGATTCCGATCCATTTCCGCCACCGTCGCACCCTCAACTCCATTAGACTCCATTGTCTCTGCGCCCCTGCGTGTCCTCACCATTTGCTCTACACATCAACTGCCATGCCAACTTGAGAAAGACGCAAGAAATCCTGCTCACCCTTTGCTGAATGCACTGTCGTTTTCGGATCTCCTCCACGGTGCCGGGCTTGGCTGCTGTGGGATCTTCTCAAAGGTGCAGGAGGTGCTCGTTGGATGACTTGATCCCTTCACCACTGGTCCAGGATTCGATGTTGTAGAGCTCGCCGATCCTGTCGACTGCGCCAGTTACGTTTTTTTTATTGTTCTTTTCTCCTTGAAGTCGACCAAAGTCTCTTCAAGGTGTTTATCGGCGATGATGAAGCAGGAGGCAGGTTGGAGGTAACAAAACTTGAAGATATATTGCAACGGAAATATTTACACAGTCAAATACAGAGTTAGCAAAAGAACACTGATGCAAAACACATAGGTAAACAGCGCCTTACTCTTCTACTTTTTCTTAAGTTAGAGCCTAGGACAACTGTCACTACATACGACCAACCGAGTCTCACTGTTCTACCACTAAGTGGTTACGGCCCAGACTAGCGTTGCATCGTACGGAGTCTTACTGTTCTATCAGGTTTAGTGATTACAGCCTAGACTGAGGAACAAGCACCTCGTCTCGGTTGTTATAGGGGAAAGAGACAAAGAAAAAGGGCGGTAGGGTCGTTAGCCCATCCCACGGAAGCAATTGCCAATGAGAGTTGACAGTTTCTTAAGCCACAACCCAAAGGGATGGGCTTACTCTCATAAGTGAATCTATTGGAAAACCACCCTGTTTTCCCTCTTCCCACATCTTCTTCTCCCCATCCTATTTCCACGTGGTCAGTGACGGCCTCGTCAAACACGCCGGGCATGCATGATTTATTGAGGCCATCTCGCACCTCAGCGGCGTTTCTAGCCAGCGGGGGGGGGGGGGGGGGGCTCGGGCGCTGGTGTCCCAACACCGCGTACCGTAGTCCCCCGCAAGGTTTTTCCTGGTAGAAAACTAATTACCGCTGGCGGCATCCGGACTCGGGTGCTCTTAAAACGACGCCGCGCCCCTCTCTACGGCGCGCACTGCATGTTGTAACACGACACAAAGCGGGCTCTCCCCAGCGCTCAAAACAAGATGCACGTGGCTGCCGTCCGAATGCGAGGGGCGCGAACCCCCAGCTCCGTACGCACCAGACGTGGTCAACAATGCTAGCAGCTGCGTCTCTAATTAGCAGGGGACTCAAGAGCCGGCGCCACAACGTCGCGTATACAACCTTTGTCCGCTCGAGCTTTGTCCGCGTGGCCCTATTATGACCATCGGCGGAATGTCAACAAAGCCCGCGTAAAAGCATTTTCTCCGAATCCGTTTTCCGCCTCTGCACCGCGCCCCCCCGCGGCGGCGCGCGCCTCGGCTCGTCACCCAACACCACGCGGGCCGTCCGACCCCTCAACAACAGAAACGGTTGCCGCCCGAGGCGCTGGGGGGTGGACGCTTCGCCATTCACAAAACGCATGGCCAACTCGCTGCACTGCAAAAGTATATACAAAACAATCATGCAGCCCTACGCCGTCCATTCTTCCTGTTCGACGATGAGCGGCCTAACAAAGACCTTTAGTGCAGCTTTTTCAAGTACTGTGACTGACATTACTGATGCTAGAGACTATGCATGTAACATAAGCTTTCCAATGGACCCTGTCAGGTTTAGTCATGACAGAATTATCAACATAATTAACATTTTGAAAATCTACTCTTCTTGCAGGCCTGATAACATTAACACCAAAGTCCTGAAAAATACTAAAGTGTGCTCCGTAATTTTTTTACTGAAGATCTGTGAGCAATCGCTTGAAACAGGAGATATACCACACGAATGGAAAGTGGCTAAAGTGATTCTACTCCATAAATTGGGCGACAGGCATTCACCCTTCAATTATCGTCCCATATCATTAACTTCCATTTCATGTAAAATCATGGAGCATATAATATTTTCTCAATTATCTGGTTTTATTGAATCATTTACGTTTTTCACGTCTACACAACGTGGTTTCAGGAAGCAGTTTTCCTGTGAAACACAAGTAATTGTCTTTCAGCAACAAGATTTATTCCATTCTTGATGAAGGTTCAGAGGTCGACATCGTCTTAGATTTTTGCAGGGCTTTTGATAAAGTGTCCCATAGTCTGCTGTTGTATAAGCTTGCTCATCTTCATATCGACCCGAATGTTCTAGCATGAATTCGTTGTTTTTTATCTAATCGCTCACAGTTTGTTCATGTTAATGGTCTTCAATCATCTTCAATGCCAGTTACGTCTGGGGTACCACAAGGATCGGTACTCGGACCCTTTTTATTCCTTGTGTACATTAATGATCTGCCTAACAATATAAAACCTTCTATCATAACCTTTGCAAATGATTGCATACTATACCGTGAAATTAAAAACACTAATGATGTCCACTTATTGTAAGCAGATCTTAACTGCGTTACTGACTGGTGTAATAAATGGAAAATGGTTTTACATGCATCAAAATGCAAATCCATGCGCTTTTCACGTCAAGGCGTCACGCCACCAGCCTCTTACAGCATCAACAATGCTTCGTTAGCCCCGGTTACTTCGTATAAATACCTTGGTGTACATCTGACATCAAATTTATCCTGGAACCAGCATATCACATACATTACTGGAAACGTGAGCCGCATGCTCGGTTACATAAAAAGAAACTTTTCTAATGCACCCATTTCAGTCAAACTCCTTCTTTATAAAACACTGGTTCGTTCAAAGCTTGACTACGCCGCGTCTTTATGGGACCCTCAAGCTAAGTCACTTATATCTGTGTTGGAAGCTGTTCAGAACCGTGCCGCTCGTTTTATCCTTCACAACTATGACCGCACATCAAGTGTCACACTAATGAGAAATACTTTGTTGCTACCATTACTTTCATTGGGCAGGAAAATTTCACAACTTTGTCTTTTTTTTTAAGATCCACAATCTGAATCCTGTATTGAAGAACGCTTTGCTCCTTCCACCCACCTATGTTTCATCGCGCATTGACCATCCACGCAAAGTGGGCGTTCCACCTTGTCACACTACCACTCTCTTAACTTCTTTCATTCCAACTACGTCATCAGAGTCGAATCACTTGCCAGCAGATGTGGCACTCGCCGACGATCTCGAGCATTTTAAGAATAAGTTAAGTGTCTGCATTTCTTCTTCATGACATGTGTGCCCTTCATTTCGTGGTCCCTCACGAACGCTGTGTTGCCGATTTCTAGTTTGCCTTGTTAGTTGTTTTCTTTTCTAGTTTTTTTAGCTTTCCATGGATGTGCACAATTGCTGAAATCTGTAAATCTGTGAAATCTGTAAAACTCAGTGCAGTGAGCTATGTAATGCTATGTATGCAATGCTATGCTATAATGCAGTGATGTGTAATGCTGTGACCCATGAATGCATTTACATTTCTTGTTATTTGTGTTATTGTATGTCTTGTTCCACTCCATTCAGTAATGCCCGCAGGGCCATGAGGGTACTTGAAATAAATAACCAAATAAATAAATAAATAAATAAATAAATAAATAAATAAATAAATAAATAAACTTAGCCAGACGAGATCGGGCAGGGAAATCCTGCTGAGGGCGGGTATTCTACCACACCCCCAGAACTTAGACGAGGTACTGGTGGATATTCCCGGTCCCGTCTGAAGCAGGATCTCAGTAGCTCCTGTCCCGAGAAATATGCACAAAGACAGAAACAAAAAGAAAAGAGAAGAGAGGGTGAAATGGATAGGCAAACTGGTCAGAAGCAATGAAAATACCGTTTATGTTGACGCCTCTCAGTACAACTGGAAGCGTGCGGTAGTCACTGTCATGGGCAATGACAAGGCTAGCCTAATCTCAAGTGCCTCCCTGATCACGTCCTCTATTTCCAAGGCTGAATGCTTTGCCATCACCTTGGCAGTCAAGGACTGGGAACGGACAGGGCTGTCGTACAACACCATCATCTCAGACTCCCAGGAGGTGTGCCGCTTCTTTATGAGCAGTCGTCTCCCTTTCAAGGTTAGTCACCTCCTGGGAAAGGAACTTAAGAATACATACAGACTGGTCTGGTATCCGGGACACGCAGGCCTTGAAGGGAATGAGAGGGCTGACGCTCTAGCTCGAGAGCTCACGAACTGAGCGAAGCAACCGTCGCCCTCCCATTCACAACCCGCCACTTCAAAGGAAAGCCGTTGCGAGGAGGAGGATAAAGATCCGGCATGCATGGCACCATGTGATATCCTTGCTCATCAGTGTGGCATGCGGCAAAGATACGGTGCCCCACACACATCTCTGCTAGGGGAAGATGTAATAGACCTCCACAGGATTCAAATGGGAGTCTACCCAAATTTATTAAGACTGAGCAAAATTTCCCCAATTACATATGTGCGTGCCTGTCCGTGGTGTAGCGACTCACCACCGTCTTTGTACCACATCTCATGGGGATGCCAAAATAGACCGCTGAATTTAAATGCCTACTTAGGTATAATCTAACCAACACACTGGAGCAGTGGGAGGCACAACTCGCAGAAGGCTCTTCTTGGTCACTTTCGGCTAGCGGCAGAAGCCAGTGGAGCCCTGGACTGGGGTGCCACCCATCAAGCTCCTAATCCCCTTTCCCCAATTCAGTAAAGTTATTCTCTCTCTCTTGATGAATTTTACTCTTTCTCTCTTCAAATTGAGGTGAATCCTAGCCGTCACTAACCTATGATCGCTGCACTTTACCCTATCTATCACTTCTACATCCTGCACTATGCTGGTATCGGTGGAAAGTATGAAATCAATTTCATTTCTTGTTTCACCATTAGGGCTTTTCCAGGTCTACTTCCTGTTTCGCCACTTCCTGAAAAAGGTGTTAATTATTCGAAGCTTATTCCTTTCTGTGAATTCTACCAGCATCTCACCTCTAGCGTTCCTAGAATCAATGCCATAATCGCCAATTGCTTGTTCACCAGCCTGCTTTTTCTCCACTTTTGCATTGAAGTCGCCCATTACTACAGTATACTGAGTTTGCACTTTTCTCATCACTAATTCAACATCTTCATAAAACTGATTTATTTCATCATCATGACTGGAGCTTGAAGCGAAGGCTTGTACTACTTTTAATTTATACCTCTTATTAAGTTTTATTATGCCTTGTGCTATCCTCTCATTAATGCTGTAGAATTCGTCAATGTTGCCCGCTATGTCCTTATGGATTAGGCATCCTACTCCGTACTGCTTCTTATCTGGAAGTTCTCTATAGCAGAGGATGTGGCCATTTGTCAGCACTGTATAAGCCTCACTAGTTCTTCTAACCTCACTAAGGCCAATGTCAACACCGCTGCCATTGACCACGCGTACGGTTTGAGTAGTAGGAGGCGTGAAAACCTTCCTCAGTCGACGACAGAGGTTACAACTCATAATGGATACCTAGGCTCCAGTATCTATTAATGCCGTCAAAGGGACACTGTTGGCGTGAACATCAAGTAAGTTCTGGTTCGTTGGGAGCGACAATGGAGGATTTCGACACGACAAAGATAATGCGGCACTACTTCCAGGAGCTGCATGGTCTAGTTTTCCATCCGGGAGATTCCATAATTGGTTGGCGACAAATAGCAGCATGGCTGGGGCGATGGAGACCATTGGGGCTGAGTTGACGGCAAGTAAGCAGGACGACTGTCGTCGACGGATACGCATGAGGTAGGAGGCATACGGCGAGGTGAGTAACGGCTCGGGTCGGCATATGGGTGAGGGGATGGGGAAAAGGAGCTGGAATATGGCGACGTCCAGGAGGGCTTGTCGTCTGGAGTTCTCCACTCGGAAGTGTTGCGGTATCTGAGAGGGGAATACAGATCGCTGTGAGGCGTAGCAGTTGGCACCGGTCACGCGTCAGGTCTGGAGATGGAGCAGGCAGCAGGAAAACCTAGGTTTGCAAATTCTTGCTGCACAACTGCCTGAATGAGAGAGATCGCTTGGTCTGGTTGGTCAATGGTGGGGTCAAGTGGGCTGGGACTGAACTGCGCAGGACTTGTAGCCTCGAGCTCGCGGTGAACATTATGTGTGATGTGCTCATTTAAGGGTGGTGAAGCGGTAAGGTCAACGCAAGACGATGTTGCAGCCATGTTAGGGAGCCGGGAGAACTGTGGAATGACACAGCGGCTTTTGGTGAGCTCAAAGCAGTGGCATTCCTTGACAATGACGTCGATGGTGGACACATTGTTGAAGACCAACAAGTTGAATGCGTCGTCCACGATCCCTTTGAGTACGTGGCCGACTTTGTCAACCTCAGCCATTTTCTTGTCGACTTTGCGGCAAAGAGCGAGGACGTCTTGTATGTACGAGACATACGATTCAGTAGAACACTGAACTCAGGTAGCAAGCTCTTTTCTAGCAGCCAGCTACCGACCGATGGGATTTTCAAAGAGCTTCTGCTTGAAAGTATCCCAGCTAGAGATCTTGTCCTCGTGTATACAGAACCAGATACGGGGAGTTCTGCCCAAATAGAATAGGACATTTGCTAGCATAATGGTAGGGTCCCAGCAGTTGTTTCGGCTAACACGCTTATACAGGCTGAGCCAGTTCTCAACGTCGGCATTATCTTGGCCATAGAATATGCCAGTATCACGGGGATTGGGAACCGTAACATACGTTGTTGTTGGGGTCGCAGGAGTAGAAGGAGACGAGGTGTCATCACCGGGAGCCATGGCAGAAAGCAGGACGGCGCGGCCGCTGCGGAGCTCTGTGGCGAGGACGGGGAATGACACCCTCCACCAAAATGCTACGCGAACGAAGTTTTAAGACTGGAGACTATTTACAAAGTATATTTACAAAGGCTAACTGCAGCGCTGGCCAGTTCAGCCGACCTCTCGAGAGCCAGAGAGCGTTCATCTTCATCGGGGTGCCCGCATGCGTCGGCCTCAAGAAACACGCAATATGCATGTATCAATGTCCCAAACAATGCCTGATAGTTCCTCAGAGTCCTGCTAGGCTAGCTTCACTCGAGAGGGCTCATGTGTTGAACATTGCGAGGTTCAGTTTCCATTGGCGGCCTGTTCGAGTCCAGAGATTCTTAGCACCCTCTGCTGCATCGCAGGTCTGACCGCCACCTTGGTGAGGTGCTCCGCAGCTGCTTGGGACTGAGTGCCATCGGTTAATTGAATGAGGCATTTGGGAGGTAGTCGCAAAATACTGCACCAGGAGGCCAGTCCCTGTTCTGGTGAGGGAGTGTCTTTTGTTGAAGTTTAGTGTGTCTTCCTAATTTGGTTGTACCTGGAAGGCCCGACATTATTTCTTCTTAAATACTGTTCGAGCTTGTAGCGCCCTTTGTCTCAGGTCCAGGCTGCAGGCCATAACTCGCTCCACTTGCCGCGCCCATCAAGGAAGAGCAAGTTCGCTCCCGGCCGCGCTGTGTGACATAAAGAAATAAGAACAGTACAATACCCAACGCTGCCAGAGCTGGGTCTTGCTTGCATTAGCTCCGACAGATTTGGGGACCCGGTAAAGAACACACAGCTCCTACCCTCCAGCGTAGATCCTGCCTGCTCTACTACACTTCCTGTCGGTGATGTTGACCTGACCAGGAGGTTGCCCGACCTGGCGGTGCTGCGGTGGCCGTGTCCCAACGCATCAACCTGCCACCTGCAGAACCCAGCACCTGGGTTCTGCAGGTGGAAGAGCACTTCTGTCTCCGCCATTTCACTATTCAACAGACTAAGTTCTTACATCTGGTGTCCTCCTTACCTCCGGACATCGCCGAAGGCTTAGCGGGTGTTATCACCTTGCTGAACCTGACCCATTCTTTCAACACGTTTACGGTAGCTATCATTTCCCACAAGTCAGAGTCCGAGCACAGCAGACTGCAGCAGCTCCCCACAGCAAAGGAGCTCGGAGACAGTCGCCTGTCACAGCTCCTTAGACGCATGTGCCAGCTTTTTGGCAGAGTCTTTGAACAGGACAAGCTGGTGCGCGAGTTGTTCCTCCAGTGTTTGCCGCAGAACATGGTCCCAGTTCTTACGGCTTGGGCTGATGTGCCATTAGACAAGCTCACTGAACTGGCTGACCGAGTTGCAGACTACTTGCGAGCCCCTAGCCTCAGTTCTGTTACAACACCACCTCTGGCTACTGCCTCAGCCCCTATGCTCGCGAACATAAAGAGCCGTTTGGACATTCTTTTCAGACATCTCAATGACCTTGTGCCCTTCTCATGCCGATCTTGATCAAGGTTCTAGTGCCACAGTCGCTCCCCCAGTGCCCCCGCACTCTCCAGAGTTTCGACCATCTGATGCGCGATGCGACAGTTCGTCTTTGGCTCTGTGCTAGTACCACTGCGTATTCGGCACCTCTGCTCGCAAGTGCACCCATCTGTGCTCCTGGCCAAGAAATGCTACCACAGGCCACTGACGGCGGCAAGTGGTACTGTTCGAAGGACATGCCGCCTATTCTACATTTCTGACAAGACTAATGGCGCTCGCTTCCTTGTCAACACAGGAGCCTAGGTTAGCATCATACCGGCCTCTTGTGCAGATTGCTGTTGAAACAAACAGACCTGCCCACTCCAAGCGATAAACAACTCTGCCATCTACACATACGGCCAACGGTCTCTTACGCTTAATCTTGGATTGCGCCATACGTTTTGCTGTATTTTCATTCTTGATGATGTCTCGCAAGCTGTTCTCAGCGCTGACTTCCTCAGCTTCTTCACCCTTGCAAGAGGCATGCATGCTCATCGCCTTGTTGATATCAGCACGCACCTCTCCATCAACGGTGTACTCTGCACCGCCTCGCCGATGGGGCTTCGAGCTCTTGCACCTGCTTCGCCGCACACAAAAATTCTCGCTGATTTTCCCAGTCTTATGAAGCCATATACCAGAGAGTCACTAGTGAAGCACTCAATCGCTCACTACATCTAATCGAGTAAAGACTTTACTTGGCCTTTATTTGGCCCTGCCGACTGTCTGGAGATCAGCTCATCATTGCTTGCCGCGAGTTTGAGCACATGCTTGAACTCGGCATTGTGTGACCTTCCTCTAGCAACTGGGCATCGCCACTCCACATGATGCCAAAGAAAGATCCTAGCGACTGGACACCATGTGGAGATTACCGTGCTCTGAACACCCACACCTTCTCAAATCGCTGTCAACTTCCTCACAATACAGAACTTCACATAAAATTTGGCTGGGTGCACGATCTTTTCTAAAATAGACTTAGTGAAAGCTTATCAAATTCCTGTGGAACCTGCTGACTTTCTGAAGACGGCCATTACCACCCCTTTCAACCTCTTTGAGCATGTCAGAATGCTTTTTGGATTGCACAATGCTGCACATACTTTTCAGTGCACTATCAACGAGGGCACATGAGGTCTCAACTTCATATTTCGCCTATCTTGATGATCTCCTCGTCACAAGTCACCTGTGCACCCTTTTCCACCGACTTGATCATTATGGTTTCATCATTAATCTGAACAAGTGCCTCTTCGGCATTGCTACCATCGAGTTCTTAGACCTTGTCACCCCTCAAGGTTTCCAACCTCTCGCAAGCGAAGTGAAGGCAATTCAAGACTTTCCACCCCTGACTTCACTAAAAAGATTCAGAGAATTTGTGGGCCTACCGAACTTTTATTGCTGCTTTCTTCTGAAGTGTGCTAATTTCCTGAAGCCTCTGACCGACCTACTGGCTATCAAAAAAGATCTGGCTGTGCCACTCGAATGGACGGAGGAAGTAGCATGTACCTTTTCTACTGCCAAGAAAGTGCTGACCGATGCCATCATGCTCATACATCCCGTTCCTGATGCCGCAATTCGTCTCATCACCGATGCAACGAGCATGGCAGTCGGTGCAGTTCTCGAGCAGCGCGTATCTGTTTGGGAGCCTCTTGGTTTTTTTCTCACAAAAACTGAAGCCACCTGAAGCTAAATAAAGCACATTCAGTTGAGAACTCCTTGCGGTGTACCTAGCCATTAAGCATTTTTGCTACTTTCTGGAGGGCCGGGACTTTCACGTCGTCACAGACCGTAAGCCCCTGATGTTTGCCTTCCATCGGAATCACAGCAACTACACGGCACGGGAGATCTGCCAACTGTGCTTCAACTCCCGAGTTCACAGTGGATCTCCATCACATGCATGGGCCGGAAAATGCTGTCGCTGATGCACTCTCCTGTCTCGATGCCCTGGCGGTCCAACCACCAGTAGATAGGGAAGAGCTAGCAGCCACCCAGCATAACAACTCTGAGCTGCATCGCCTTCGTTTCTCATCTATGTCTCTGTCCTACACCGAGTGCCCTCTTTCATTTTCTTCCTTGTTGATAATGTGTGAGACATCCACTAGTGTCCCTTGACCCTTCATGCCTTTGGCTTTTTGTCACGAAATTTTTTATCAACTGCACAACATGAGCCACTCTGGAATTCATGCAACTCAGAAGCTAGTCACAACTCACTTCCTTTGGCCTAGCATCAATGGAGACGTCCGTCGCTGGGCGCAAACGTGCCTTCAGTGCCAGCGTGTTAAATGTCTAATTCCCCATTTCGGCCTCCAGATGCGAGGTTTTCGCACATCCACCTCTACAATGTCAGCTCTCTCCCACCATAACGTGGGGCCTCTTACGTGCTCACATGTGTGGATCGCTTCACCCGATGGCCAGAGGTGTTTCCCATTACAGACACTACAGTAGAGACAGTTGCTATGGCTTTCATTAGCAGCTGGGTGTTGCATTTTGGATGCCCTTCTGTCGTCACCACTGACCGAGGCCACCAATTTCAATCGGCGCTAGTCATCGCACTTGCCAACATCCTGGGCGTTCGACTCATCCATATGACAGCCTACCATCCTTCTGCAAATGGCGTGGTGGAACGACTTCATCGACAACTGAAGGCTGTCCTTACCATTTATCAGCCGAGGGAATGTTGGCTCGTCCAAGTTCCCTTCGTCCTTATGGGCATCCAATCAGCACTGAAGCCGAAGAGCAACCTAGATTGTTCTTCAGCTGAACTCGTCTATGGCGTTCCCCTGCGCCCTTCTAGAGAATTCTTCACGCCGTTGTCACCACCTTGCTCCCATGATGCTTCCACCTACATCCAGGAACTGTGCACCACGTTTCGTGACCTTGCTCCTGTAATGGGTGTGTATTTGTCAGCCAGAATATGAATTCCTGCAGCCATGTCTTCGTTCGGCGTGACTATGTGCATCCAACCTTCACGCCAGGCCTACGATGAACCATTCCACGCGTACTCCATCGTATGCCTAAGAGGTGCGTGCTGAACATTAATGGTTGCGAAGACGTCATGGCTGCTGACCGACCCAAACCTGCCTGTATCACCGGTCTTGGACCCGTGACCCCTCCACTCAACCTGGCCTCAATTCCTTCATCACGTCTAAGCACGTTTACTGGGTGGCTCCTCTGGCTCTCTCTATGGGGGTAGCCCTGTAGTACCCCTTTCTTCAGGCCCAGGTCACAATTCACTTGGCATGCAGCGCCCGTCCAGGAGGAGCAAGCTCGCTCCCGGCACGCATCATGCGAAGTGCTATATTAAAAAATAAAAAGAACAGTTCAACACCCAACGCTGCCAGAGCTGGGTCTTCCTCGCATTACTTCTGGCAAGCTATCCCACCTGCCTCATTTCGACTCTTCAATTCTTTGTTGGCAGACTGATGTGTTCCGCTATAGATTCCTCAACAAGAGAGTTAAGCATGTCAACACTCTTGACCAGGGCTTCAACTTGTGCCTTCAGGGTCGAAATAATCTGTTCAGATGATGACAATTTCATTGAGCATTGAACAATTTCATTCAGCATTTTGGACTGCGCAGCATGCACAGTGCAATATAAAAAAATAAAAAGAACAGTTCAACACCCAACACTGCCAGAGCTGGGTCTTCCTCGCATTAGTTCCGACAAGCTATCCCACCCGCCTAATTTTGACTCTTCAATTGTTTGTTGGCAGTCTGATGTGTTCCACTATAGATTCCTCAACAAGAGAGTTAACATGTCAATACTCTTGACCAGGGCTTCAACTTGTGCCTTCAGGGTCGAGATAATCTGTTCAGATGATGACTATTTCATTGAGCATTTTTTTACAATCTCATAAACAGTCACTTTGCAATAGCTCTTGTTCTAGGCTTCTTCCACTGATCAAACCTCTTAGCTAGTTCTACGCAGGCAAACAGTTAGAAATCATGGTAAGATTTAAGCAGGCACAGACTTTAAAACATGGGCAGCAACAGCTGTCACGCAAGCTAGTACCGTATTTACTTGCATAATATCGCACTTGCGTAATGATCGCATGCCTGAATTTTGTCGTCAAAATTCGATTTTTTTCTTTCCCGTGTAATGCTCGCACCCTGAACTTGTGGCAGCAATATGTCGTGTGCCAAGTCTAGCTAATGATGATCACGCTTACCCTCTGTCGAATGCTAAGCGGATGACTCTTGAAGACATACCAAGCAGTCTGCACGCACTCAACATTCTTAAGCATATGCCCCATTTTATTCCTTTCATCACTTTCCGCACTTCCGTGAAAAAAAAAAAAAGCTACAACCAAAGTTGCCTTGGCTTTATTATTTGGAGGCTTCATAATGGTTTTGGTCAACAACAAGAACATAAAGGGCGCCTTTCAATTCTTCTCGTCTGCACTCATGGGCACGCAACAAATCGTGAGCGGCAACGATAGGGGCCACATTTGTACCGATACAATAGAAGTGTATGCTATTCATGTGTACCCCCTACGTTAGAAGTTTACCCCCTGTGCTAAGATATTCGCCCACCCTTAGTGGAAATGTGCACACATTAGGATAGCAGTGAAGACAAATGCCGCAGTTTCCACAGCATGCCCACCATGCGTTTCTTTGTCGCTGGCAGCTAAGCGCGCCCATCTCTGTTTCTGTCCTCTCAAAGTGGACATGGCTACGTTATTATCGCAGACTTGCAGATATTAACAATATTGTAACGAATAAAAAAGGCAGGGACACGAACAAAGAAGAGAAGACGAAGAGAATGAGGAGTTTGAGAGGCCGGACTGTGCTACAATCACGCTATGATCATCGTCCATCCCCTGTAAATAAAACCAGTTCTTCGCAGCTCTTCGTAACAGTTGTAAACGAAGTAACTCTTCAATGGCATCAGCAGTGAACTGATGACCATGGTCGCTGATGATGACACATGGTGGGCTATGACGAGGGACCACGGAACGCAGCAGGAAGACCGCCACGCAAGCAGTGGTCAAAGACGGTATGGCTGCAGTTTCTGCATACCGTGTGAGATGGTCTACGCAGACAATTGTCCAACGGTTCTTGATGTTAGATAATGGGAATGGACCCAAAAAGTCAATGCCTACTTGCTCGAACGGTGTACTGGGCGGTGTCGATGGTTGAAGGGGACTCGGGGCTGTTGTAGTCGGTCGCTTGTGACGTTGGCACGTTTCACAACTAGCGACATAGCGCTTGGTTGTTTCGTACATCTTGGGCCTGTAAAAGCGCTCCTGCATGTGGTGTAGCGTTCATACGAAGCCAAAATGGCCGGATGTCACATCGTCATGCATGGCGCGTAGAACGTCGGAGCAGAGACTCTCGGGGACGACAAGCAGAAAATGTGCTCCATGCCTGGAGTAATTAGCTTTGTAGAGCAACTTATCGCGGACAGTAAAGTGACCGCTGCCTTGAGAAGTACAGGTGGCGACAAAAAGCGGATTGAGGGTAATATCATTCCGTTGTTCTCGCTGAAAGTCTGCCGCATCAGGGAACGTAGAAGTAACAGCAGCAAGGCAGTCGTCAAAATTCTCGGCATTCATCATTCTCAGCGTCATGCACACGACAGAGCAGTGTACAAGTATATTTTTTTAGCACAATTTATGCGGAGAGGCCTAACTACAAGGTCAACACAATCAGCGTCAACAGTAGTTGCAGATACACGAACGGGGGTCAGGCACCATGATGGTGCAAAATGCAGTTTTATTCCTCACACAATCGTACTAACACCAAAAGCAAATAAAGCACTGAACATCATAAATATCCTATTGCAGAAAAACTGTAGTTCCCATACAGACCTCAGCTGTTAATCTCTGCCCTGTCCGAGTAATCGTTAAATTAAAGTGTGCGGATGTCTAGGTTATATAAAAGATTGTTCGGTTTTAGTGGTCCAGCTTAATCATCTCTAGTTCACACTTCTTGTGATGACTACATTGTCCAAGTTTGTCAGTGGCGCGCACCTATCCTCACTTGCATGGTGTTTGCACAATACTTAGGCTTGGCAACAAGCAATGCTAATAGAATTGGTCTGTGTTGAAGAATTGTCATGCTTGATTCTGTTGCTCTGAAACAGTGTACAATGAGTGTCATTTGCTGTGGCAGATGTGAAATGCATATACAAAAGCAAGGAGTTTAAACATTTCTGGCATATAGTACTGCATTCTTCATTTTGCCATGAATAATGTGTGTCAGAGTCACCAGCTGGACCATTAGATACCAGAAAACAACTAGGTTGCTCCTCTTACAAAGTAATATAATAAATGTAATAGTAAGCGATAGTGTCCATAGTGTCCTAGAGACATGCGCTCTGTTCGAATGCAGTGTTCAGGCTGAGGTCATGTTCTGGATCAGTCACCTGTTCAGGAGACCAGTTTTAGCAGATTCTGGCCACACTGTGGCAGCCAGAAATGAAACTATAGCTTGTGGAGATCATTCAAAAATTGAGTGCTGGATTGTAGTGCTTTCCTGGCGCAGAGCAAACTGCCCACGAGCATTCTTTGAGAACACCTGCGTTGAAGCCTCGTGTGCCACAGCAAGTCACAACTGTTGCACTGGTGCCCTTAAATGTGTCGCCTCTGAATTAACCCTTTGAAAATCATGCTTCCAAACTTGTATACTTTCAGTGGCCTATTCTAAGCGTAAAGTGATATCACACACATGTCACAAAGATATGTTGACAGCTTGCTTGTCACAGTAAGCTTTACAATATTGTTCATTGCTTGAAGAAGGGGTTTAAAGACTTCAGTGGCAATTCTGAAATCTCTTATGGTGCTGCCAACATTCATACTTAGAAATTTGAAATTTCATTGCTCGCATAAGGACACTGTAATCCTGCAAAGGTCGATACACAATCGGCTGACATGAAAACGTATAACACGAGGCAATGCTCTCTTTGCTGAAGCGACCAATAGTGTGAGATTTCTATAAGTATAGTAAGTATAGTACTTGTAGGGCTGGTAAGTAGTATTTCTCCTGTTTTAGTGATTGCTCAGCAGTGCAAGGTGACGATTCTGTCCATTAGAAGACTTGCTCGTGTGCCTTCTTGGGGATGGGTGATCTTCTCCTAAGCATGGTGCTCTGCAGTGCGGGACGCCTGGTGCCCCTGCTGGGTCGGTTCAGTGAGCTGGGCCCCCTGCTGGAACGCCATGGAGTGTCTCCGGGCAGCCTGGACGGCGCACTGGTCGACTGTGGCTGCTCCTCCATGCAGATGGACGACCCCCAGCGGGGATTCGGATTGGCACGCCAGGGGCCCCTCGACATGCGCATGGATGCAGCCAGGCAAGGCAGAGCCAACCCACTAAATGACCACAATGCCTTCACTGCTATGAGCAGTGCACCCTGGTCACTGACATGCTACGGTTTACGAAAGGGCATGTGGGCACAGTCACACAAGTCAGCTGCTAGAGGCTGCTCCAAGCTTCAGTGATAATAATCGCAAAGCAAGCTGGCCCATACTATTTTTGTCGCAAGAGCTAGTTGCCTGGGTAAAGTAGTAAATGTTTACTCCTTTGTCCTGCATGCCTCTGCGACAAATACAGTGGAACAGCAGCTAGTTCGTGGTGCCACCCTTATAACTTGCTTATAGCGTACTGAAATCCAGCCCGAGTGCAAAGAAAACGTTTGCAAAGCATGGCTTACTTCTCTCTGTACGAGTTTGGCATTGCGAGCCATTGGTCACTCCACAAAAGTGCCCATTTAGGTGTGGCACATGCAGGACACCTGTTTGCACAACCGTGTGCAACACTTGCCGTCTTTGCCTTGGTGCTATGTCATCAGGCCTCACCATAGCTTCAGAGCCACCGTTGCCACTAGGTGCACTTGGGAGCTAGTGATGGCTGCTCTGTCATGCAGCTTTGGCAATAATGCATGCAACACCAAGGGGGGCAGCATCTCTGTGTGTGTTTCAAAGGCCACTGCTGTAGCCAATAAAGAATTTTAAAAAATTGTTTGCATGCCATGCAGGCTCTCAGTTTGGTGGCATCTGTGAAATCTTCAGGGGACCATGGCAAATTGTTTGTTATTATTAAAACTTGTTATAATAGCCCCAAAATTAACCATTCCGCCCATCAACACATCAGTTTGTTAGGTAGTTGTCACTTATGAACTATCCACAAGAACGTTGCTGTGGCTCTCAGCCCATGCTGTCGCTATTTTCCATAGATTCTACCGCCCCGAGGGGCCCAGAGGGGCCCCCCATTCAATATGGAAATAAATTCAATTCAATTCAGTGCATCACCAAAGCACCGTACGCACTGAGTGGTACACGCAAAACAGGTGCTGACGCCAAGAAAACCACTGACAAGGAGGAAGTTTCATGTTGCCTCCAAAGTGCAGTGTTTATTTTTCTTTGTTTTTCACATTCCTTGCCGTGGACACTGCAACTGTCTTGCTCGAGGAAGACACCTGAACTGTTCCAAAGTGAAAGCACATGCATACAACACCGTCCAGAAAGTGCAACCCTGTGGCATCTCGCTAAGCACAGAGGTTACATTTCTCCGAGCTTGTAGCTGGTACGGCTGCAGAAAGAAGCGTGAAAGAAAGGAGAGAAATGTGCAGAAAAAATCCCAGAGGAAGGGAAGAAAACTTGTTTCGGCAGAGCATGTGCTCACAAAACCTTATGCTTCAGCACCTCCATAATAATAAAAAAAAAAAGTAATAAGTCATCTTTCGCATTTTTTTCCTCCTATTTTTTCCTTCAGGTTTGCTGAATCCATGCACCGCAGCATCTGCTTTCTGCTTCTTGTCATCTGTGTTAATGATGACGATAATGGTGTTAACGATAACAATTGTACAGTGGCAACTCAGTTAGCTGGCAAGTTTATAGAGTTCCAAACAAGACACAAGTTCAAAGGAAACTTGAAATGGTGAGCAGTAATCCTAACGGAACAAAAGTTCCCTTGTGGAAACGTTGGCTTCAGCAATATTCTTCGTTCAGCTACTGCTCAAGATAACATGGAATGGACCAAACCACAGAGGATATATTTTGTAGCCTCATTCACTGTCAAAATAATTTGAAGACAGCGTTCTGAGAGACACCTTGCTCTGCCGTCAATGTGTTTGCAGGCTCTGCGCGGTCCATGAAAACGGTATAAATGAGACTTTGCAGTGCAGTCCTTCTGGCTCCATTATGCTGAGTTGCTTGTGGCGGCCATGAACCCCACTCTCATCATTTGCTTTTTAAATGTGTGTGCATGCCATAATGACAAGGTATTAACGAGGACCCTGTATTGAACCTTCCGGTTGCTTTCTTATGTTGTACAGCAATGACGAAACAGTCTAGGGGTGTGCGAATACAGTAATACAATAACTCAAACTTGCATATCTCGAAAAATGGTACAAGTCGAAACTTTCCACGACACCGAACAATTTCCCCTATGTGCTATGTATTTCTTGCCCTTTATCCCGAAGTATTCTTGGGCCAAATTGCTGATATCTCGAAATATTGTCTGAGAGCAGGAGAAAAACTCCACTACCAGAAGGTTTAACAAGCTCCGCGCAAGGCTGCCACGCCTACCACAAAGCGGATCATTTCCCCGAATGTCTAGTTGGAACCTAGTGGCATAGCAACTTCGTCGAGCAACCATGTGGCACGTCATGTGACCTGAGAGACCTTCCTCCATTTTTCCTTCCTCCATGCCTTCCTTCATGCGTGCACAGGGTCAGGCTCTGCAAAACAGCATGCTTGACGCAGTTAGTTTTGTTCGCTTTAGGCAACCCCCATGATTTACCATTAGTGGTGTTGTGATTTCCGTTTAAATTTTATTCTGCGCAATGCACACGGTATGTATTTTTTGTTCTATGCAACGTAGAATAAAAACGCACATGCCACATGCATTCCGATAAATGCTGCCCGCATAGCACGTACTCATAAATGCTCACGTCGCTTGCATTTGCAATGCATGTGGCACGGACTTACCGTAAACGGTGCTACAGAAAGCGACGTGAGCATTCATAAGTACGTTCTATGCAGACAGGTTGTAAATTTGCTGTCACTGAAGTCACTGGGATGGCTACAAATGTAGGGGACGGTGAAGGTGGCAATGACTAAAGACCTCGAGAGGCGCCTACATAAGCCAAAAGCAAGAAACATGCTTTGCTTGCTGTGAAACAAAGTTGAATGCAGCGGGGGGAATGATCCTCTCATGCGATGTATGAAGCAGCTCGAGGATGCTTTTCTAAGTCCACGTGCTACCATGAAGCAGACCAGCCTTGCACAGTTTTTATGTACTGAATAAAATGGCAGTGCCGAAAAATGGAGCTGGTTGATATCTCTGGAAAGTTTTTTTCTTTGAAACCTTTACGAAGAGCCAGTTTTGAACCTCTTGTTGAAAAGCTGTTCATTTATGGTGAATTTTTTAGAAAACTCGACTTCTCACTGCAGTTTCCGCAACTTTGCTTATCTCGAAAATCTGCTTATCTTGATATATTTTTCTGATTTTACTACTTTGAGTTAACGAAGTATTACTCAGAACAACTGAAAGCTGAGCTAGTTGGTAAGGATTCATTATGCAAAAAAGGCGAGGCATGCAGACAGGACGCAAGAGAAGAGAAGTGGACAACACGAACGCCGACTATCAACTGAAGGGAGCACTGAGGCGAAAAAAGAAAGAAGACACAAAACTCATCTGTGCATGCTCTGGAATGGCGCCGTCGCATGTCAGTCGGGTACATGTGCCGGACTACGTGAGAGATAACTGTTAAGGCGCTTAATCTCTTCCTTATGTAAAGTAATTGAAGGTTGAATCACGCACACACTTCCACCATTATAGAGATGGCATGCCTCTACCCTAAGACGCATATCTTCATTCTTGTGCCACTACAATACCGCGCATTCATCTAACTCTGGCATGCAATTACAATCTTGGCAATGTAGCGAAAGATTAGAAGGCGATCCACCGGTTAACGACCTTTTATGTTCCATTAACGTCTGATTTATACACCCCATTTGCCCTAAGTAGAACTGGCCACAGCTAAAGGGAACTTTATCATTCCCTTTAGCTGTGGCCAGTTCTATGCTCTTGTCTGAAGTTTTGGAAAACATGCTGAAGCACTAACACAATGAAAAGTGATAATGCCATTGTCTTCAACAAAAACAGATTTAAAATAAGTATTGGACACTTCAGAGATAATGGCAACATATGAGCACGGTTGTTCATTAATGACCGCAGAAGTTGAGTTGGACACAGGAAGAACAACCGTTCTCCAGAATTTGGATGGGTTTTCTTTAAGGAATATCATCAGGGTGTTGTTTAGTAGTAGTCTCTAGCCTTCTGCATTTTAATCTTAAGAATGTTCTTAGGTGATGCTAGCATTGAGTTCTGTCGGACTTTTCACGTGGAGAGCCACGACGATGGAGCTTTATCTGGCAAATCAACTGTATAGTATCTCTAGTATACCATCGGTGCTTTCAGTTTCACTTTATACACTCTTTGGCTATGAACTTAGTTATGCATTCTTTGACAATGTTGCAAAACATTTCAACTAACAAGTCAACACTTAAGGCATCACTCGAAAACATAGTTATCAAAATAGTATGGTGCGAGCGAGGTGACGATAGAATTATCAGCTCTAGAAAAGTTGAGGACAGTACTGTGTGTAGGCTTATTGGGCTCTAGAGCAACATCTAAACAGACAATTACCACCTTGAGATGCCTTCGACAACGTCACATTCACTATACAAGAACTCATCACTCAAGAAGACCAAATCCAAAATGGCAGATTCTCGTGTGTACGAGCTAATGACCTGTGTTAAATCATATTTATTTATACATACTGCAGACCACATAACGTGGTCCAAGCAGGACGGGCATTTTTAGCAAATCACATTGAGTATATGGGTGCACATACATATATGAGTGCACATACATCATATGATAATGCAAGGTTGATTAGACAGTCACATGGCTCGTTCACATCCTGTTGAAGACAGAGAATGCCAGTCTATGCAAGGGGCATTGAAGTCACATATTATTAACTTGCTATCCTGTTTCCTGCTATATATTCCGTAACAGCGTGGATTGAGTTGACATCATTTGGCGGTCAGTATACAGTATGCCAATTGCAATACTGAAGCCACCAAAGTCGATCTTGCAACAAACAGATTCGCTGTGAAGGAGCTCCAGTAGCAAGACTTATCTAATACCTTGAGAAAGAAAAAACACTATGCCACCACCACGACCACCAGTTCTGTCATTTTTCGACACTAATCCGGGGGCAAAAATTCACTTTCAGAAATGGAGTCATTTACCCATGTCTCAGTGACATATTACCGATGATTTGTAACATTCAGCAAGCCAGCTGAAGCAAACTTATTTATTAACCAAGCTGCACACATCAAAGTTCAGAATTTTCAGTTTCATTTTATGTGGGTGTCAGTTGGAATTTCTGGGAGCTATATTATCAGCTGTCCTGACAGCACACTTTCTGACGTCGCTCCACTTGTACCTAACACTGTCGATAATCAGGTGCCCTTGATGCAACCATACTTTCCTTGCGACTTCTCTGAGTTCAGCAGAATTATGACACAGCGATCTGCACACCCGCTGCATGTGCACAGAAAAGTCTTCACTCATATAGATTTTCGAATCTTTCAGTTTTCGTGTGTTATTTATGTCTGATTTAGTTCAAAAATCCAACAGTTTGATAATGACATTTCTATCTTTCCCGGTCCTTTTCAGCCCAAGTCTGTGACAGCACGCGATGTTATTACACGTGACGTCAAGCTTTGACGTCAGCATGCGCAGTACTGTAGTAAGAAGGGCCTCAGGTGTTTCATTCAGTGTTTCAGATAATCCGTGAATAACCAAGCTATTTCATTGTGACTGATCTTCAAGGTCGTTGTT
Source organism: Dermacentor albipictus (assembly GCF_038994185.2). Classification (NCBI taxonomy): domain Eukaryota; kingdom Metazoa; phylum Arthropoda; class Arachnida; order Ixodida; family Ixodidae; genus Dermacentor; species Dermacentor albipictus. Next base: position 8,039,926 of record NW_027225570.1, on the reverse strand, counting down.
CTTCAGCTTTTATATCAGCTTCACCCGCTTTCGCTTTTGGCCGAAGCGGGTGAGATAGTCCGTCACCATGACGATCCACTTATTTTCGGATGTTGATGCCGGAAATGGTCCCAACAAATCCATCCCGATCTGCTGAAATGGTCGGCAAGGAGATTTGATCGGCTGTAGTAATTCTGCTGGTCTTGTTGGTAATGTCTTGTGTCGCTGACAGTCTCGACATGCCTTGACGTAACGGGTGATGTCGGCGGTCAGACGTGGCCTGTAATACCTTTCCTGTTCCCTCGACAATGTTTGGGTGAATACGAGGTGCCCAGTGGTTGGATCGTCATGTAGGGTGTGTAGTACTTCTCGACGCAGCGCTAACGAAACAACAAGAAGGTCGTTGACGCGAACTGGTGAGAAGTTCTGCTTCATGAGCAGGTTGTTTGTAGCATGAACGAAGACAATCGGTGCTTAAATGCCCTAGGGACAACGTCGGTGTTCTCTTCCAAATACTCGACGAGGTCTTTTAGGTCCGGGTCTGCTTGTTGCTGTTTAGTGAAGTCTTCTGCGCTTATTATTCCGAGGAAGTCATCGTCGTTCTTGTTGTCTTGCGGCGGGGGATCGATGGGTGCGCGTGATAAGCAGTCGGCGTCAGAATGTTCTCGTCCGGACCTGTAGATTACCGTGACGTCATATACTTGCAGTCTGAGGCTCCACCTCGCCAGCCGTCCTGAAGGGTCCTTTAAGTTAGCTACCCAACACAATGCGTGATGGTCGCTGACGACTTTGAATGGCCTGCCATATAGGTAAAGGGCGGAATTTTGCTGTAGCCCAAATGATGGCAAGGCATGCCTTTTCAGTCTTAGAATAATTGCCTTCAGCTTTTGACAGCGACCGGCTAGCATAAGATATCACCCGTTCATGGCCGTCTTTCTTCTGGACTAGGACAGCACTGAGGCCTAGGCTACTGGCGTCAGTGTGTATTTCGGTATCGGCGTCTTCGTCGAAATGTGCAAGTACCGGCAGTGACTGCATGCGTCGTTTCAGTTCTTGAAATGTGTCGGCCTGCCGCGTTTGCCACTTGAACTCGACATAAGATTTGGTTAGATGCGTTAGCGGCTCAGTGATGCGTGAAAAGTCCTTGACAAAGCGCCTGTAGTAGGCACACATGCCAAGGAATCTACGCACTGCCTTCTTGTCGATGGGCTGTGGGAACTTTGCGATGGCAGCTGTTTTCTGCGGGTCGGGGCGTACTCCGGATTTGCTGCTGAAGTGGCCTAGGAACAGAAGCTCATCAACGTCGAGGTATTTTCTTTGGCGTCTTCATTGGCGGCAGAGGATCTTCGTCAGTTCGACAAACAGCAACCGCACCTCCATTTTAGTTTTCTGGATATGGACTCGCAGACCGGCCCTGGGCTGGGCCAGTGTATGGTCGGCGCAGCGGCGACAGGTAGCGGCCTGGTGACGACGAACGGGACGGTCGTCGAGGGCTCCACTGAGTGGCGGCGAGGTAGTCGGCGATATCGTGAGGTCGTTTGCCAATCTGTGGTCGCGGCACATTAACGGCGAACCCTCGCAGTCCCATCGCCCGGTATGGGCATCGGCGGTAGATGTGCCTGGATTCTCCGCATTGATAGCAAAGCGGATGGTGGAGGGGGCGCGCCAAACATCGGTCTTCCTTGGAACGCCACGTGAGGTGACAGGTTGGCGTGCTGGCAGCGGGGGTGGTGGTGGATGACGGAACTGTGTTGTCACCGGGCCTTGCCGTGGGCACGGAGGGGGAACGTGACGGCGGGCTACAGCGGCGTATATCATCGCTTGCGACTGAGGCTGCGGCGATTCAAGGGCTACTTTAAGTTGTTGGAGCTCCTTATGTACGGCGTCGGCAATCGAAGCCACTTGAGGCTGTGATGAGGGGAACAGCTTCTGTAGCTCCTCCCACACGACTGCTCGGATAGTCTCGCGCAGGTCGTCGATGGCCAGTGACTGAACTCTGGCGTAGCTTGTCGAGTTCGTGCGGCGGTTGAATTGCCGCTTCCGCATTCCCAGTGTTTTCTCGATGCTAGTAGCCTCGCAAAGAAACTCGTCGACAGTCTTCGGTGGGCTTCGTACCGTTCCGGAGAAAACTTCCTCCTTCACACCCCGCATGAGAAGGCGGACTTTCTTCTCCTCGGGCATATTCGGGTCGGCGTGGCGGAACAGACGGTTCATTTCTTCCGTGAATATGGCAACGTTCTTGTTAGGTAGCTGTACTCGATCGTCCAGCATGGCTTTGGCCCTTTCCTTGTGCACGATGCTCGTGAAGGTACGCAGGAAGCTGCTCCGGAACAGGTCCCATGTTGTCAAGGTCGACTCCTGATTCTCAACCCATGTTCTGACGGCATCTTCTAAGGCAAAGTATACATGCCCCAGCTTGTCGTCGGAATCCCAGTTGTCGAAAGTCACGATTCGTTCGTAGGTCTCCAGCCAGGATTCCGAGTCTTCAGTCGCTGCTCCATGAAAGGTTGGTGGGTCCCGAGGTTGTTGTAGGATAACGGGGGATGCTGGGGCAGCCATTGGGGTTGTTTTGACTACGATATTCTTTGTCGTCTCAGGGAGAAGTCTGTGCTTTGGGGGCAGTCCTTGCAGTCTGCGGCTAGCTCGCTGGTCTTGGCCGATGTTGGTTTTGTCGTCAGCCTTCGGGCTTGGATCGCGGCTTTGTGGGGGCATGCGATACATGAACGCACTAGCACCTCCACCAGATGTCACGTGGTAGTGAGGGTTAACCCTTTCAGACACCACTTTATCCTGTGTATTGAAAAGTTGCTTTCACTGCATCTCTTGCATCTTCAGAATCGTAGAAAGTGTACAGCTGCAGAAAATATTAAGAATTTTTTATTGCTTAGCGAGTTTTGTCAAGTTTACAAAATTTCGGCTCCATGCGAAAACTCACTACAGCAACACAAAATATGAGAACATGTACTATTTCATGTTTTGAAAAGCTTGGAAAGCAGTTATCCAGCCACTTGAAAATTATGCCTGGTGCATGACATTGTAAAAAACAATGAAAGAAGTGAACCCGCTACATACAACATACTGACACAGAGTAAAAACACCCAGCCGTCTACTTTCCCATTCATTTTGCTAAAACATTCTGCATGTTATTCGAAATTGCAGCACAGTTCCAATAGTAAGTGTTTCATCAGTGCTTTTGCTATTGATGCATTTTCCTGCTGTGCACAATTGTGTAGACAGCGTCTCAAAGGGTTAAGAAGGCCACAAAACTGTTAATAACAAAACGAGCGTTTTATTGGGCGAACTTGTGCCCTCAAAAACAGGCTACACTGAAAGAACAACGGTAGCGGCGAACACGATCGGCGGTTGTCGAAAATCTGATCAGCGGGTCAAGCACGTCGGCTTTTATAGATCAGTCGTCGAATGATCCAGAGGAATTGCTGGGACTCACATGCCTTCCACAAAGTTCTACGCCATTCGCGCTGCACGTACATGCAGTCAGATTACACAATTCGGCGACAACAGACAGTGGATGGAACCATCGATAACATTCCAGAAACTTCCGACACATGCAAGCGCGTCCTGCGATGTGCGATAACATTTGTTAGGCGGTGAAACATGTCGCCCGATAAAGACAAGTACACATGTCAATAGTGTCATCCCAGCGCGGGTGACGCTATCAGCCCCTGGAGGTGCGTGGCTGGCTTCGCCTAATTCATCACCGCATATGTAAAGATGTCGTCGATGTGGCATGGAACTGTATCATTCGTCGCCGACTCCCAAATGCATCAGAAGGAATTGTTTTCTCATTCAAATTTTGTTTTCAGTTGCCCAATAATTCGGAAAATTCTGCAGCCCCTTTCCGTGTAAGAAAAAAACGATTGGTGTTTCTACTTATTTGCATAAAAAATTGAATTTCAATACAACAAAATTTCTATACACCAAAGAAAATTTACGATTTTACCTACTTTGTTATGTAGAGGTTTAACTTTGTTTCATAAAAGATGGAATTTCAATATAACAAAATTTTCATATGATGAAGACGAATACTTACCCACTTCATTATATTGAGGCTTAACAGGATATGCAATACAGGACGTCCCATTTTCTGTTTGATACCATGAATTAAATGTGATAACTGCAGGCTGGCAGCTTGTGTCCATAATGCAAGGGGTGACTGTAGACTCTGGATAGCATGCCATAAGGTTGGGGTAGAATGGCTATGCACAAGAAGTGGTGGTTGACAAGGTACCACGAGAAAAGTGCCACTCCTAGCACTTTTTGCTATAATTTCCAATCGCTCTGCTTCAGTTACTAGCAGCTTTCATAGTGCTGCTCCTCTACAGTTGGCTGGACATGTCGGAAAGCATTGCAGTGCTGGAACATCTGCCAGTCCGCTGCACGGGCTGTCGGTTAATTAGGCGGTGGACCCGTAGCCCCAGTGTTTTTCACCTCGACTTTGTTGTGAAACCTCACTGGCAGGAATGGTGCACAAAACTCTATCCCAGCATGAGGGCAGTATAGCTCACTCGAAGCAGAGCAACGTGTTGGCCTGACAAATTGTGTACAGCTGGCATAACGTGGCTCAGCTGAAGAGTTTCTGTGTACATGCTCAATCTTCGTAATGTGAAATAAATTTTGCATAGAATAGCCTGCCAAGTGAAAAAAAAAAAGAATTGGCAACAAATAATACAAGAAACGAGGCATGGCATTCAACAAGCCCTGTATGTTGACTGAAAGAACATTACCAATTGAATGGTGGTAAGGGATAAAACCTATAACCTGCAGTGAACATTCTACGAGAAATAGTCTTTGATGCATTAAATGCAGTTGATGTGTATGTGGCACTTACCATTGAGAAAATACTAGATATAAAATGAAGAAGAAACCACAGTGTATCCATTGTAAGAGCACTGTATGTGTACAGGCACAGTCAGAGTTGTACGCGTGTATGCTATCGGGGAAAGGAAGAGAACCGAATGAAGACACACCAGCGTAGGACACTGTGAACACTTGTAAAGATGCCTTGTGACCCTAGTTGACAGTAGTTTTTTCGTTGCTACTTAACAAAAGCTCTTAGCATAATGTATTCATTGGTTAGACACTGTCCACCAACGGTAACCGCTGCTCTTGGTGCCTTAGGGTCATCACATTTGGTCACTCAACCTTTATTGATAGAAAAGCTCTTTCTTCTGAAAGTTTAAGTTTGTCATGATTGCTCTAAACATTTGAGGACATTCAACGGCTGCGGAATGTCTTAATGTCTGCCATTAGCCGTTAAATGGCGCATGCTCACAGTAGAAGCACTGATGGGCTGTACAAACCGTAAAGTCCCATCACTGTCTCTCATGTAGCCATCCCTGCTCAAAGAATGACAGTGTCGTGTATCTGGGCCCACGTACACTACCTACCGCAGTTAGCAATTGCATCTGCTTGGGAGAGAGCAGGCGACTGGGAATGCACATCTTGAGTGACTTATTGTGCTTTCAAGAGGGATTGTTTTGAATGAGTTGAGTTGCGAAACACATTTATGCTTTTGATAGCACCACAACTTTGTTGGGATGCCAAAAGAAAATTTATTTGTTTATTTATTTATTTATTTCAGATACCCTCATCGCCCACAGGGCATTATTGAGGGGAGGGGTACACATACTTCAATAAATTTGTTACAAAAGAAGGCAACGCATATATATATATATATATATATATATATATATATATATATATATATATATATATATATATATATATATATATATAAATATACCGGAACAAATACATAATTCACAACCCGGAACATGAAGTGAGTTCAAAATTATACAAATACCAAGAAATGCTAAATCACACAAAAAAAAGTTGCAAATTGCAAAATGCCACCATTAGCACAAATATGAACACAGCAAATCTGGGGGGAAAATACATAAGAATGCGCATGATTACAAGGAAAAAGTAAATGGAACCAAAGCTATGGCAAGCAATAATGTGTTGATAGTTTCTTCTTAAATTCATCAAAGTCTTTCGAAAGTGCAATATCCCGTGGTAGCTGGTTCCAGTCCAACAATGTTTTTGTAATGAATGAATTCCTGCAGGATGTTGTACGGCACTGTGAAACACCTACTTTGCATGGATGATCTAAGCGTGATGAAACATACGTTGGCGGCGTGAGTAATGTATCTTTAAGGGTGGAATTATGTGGTAAATTTAAAAAAACAGACAGAGGCGTGATATTTTTCTGCGCATTGAGAGAGGGGTTAGTGACATTGTGTTTTTCATTTCTGTGATGCTGGACAAACGATCATAGTTAAGGAAGATGAAACGTGCTGCTCTGCTCTGTACGGCTTCGAAGGCGTCGATAAGAGAGTTAGTGAAAGGGTCCCATACTGAGTTAGCATAGTCTAATTTGGAGCGGACAAGCGATTTGTACAGAAGAAGTTTAACAGGTGACGGGGCTAAGGAAAAATTCCATTTCAGATATTCAAGCTTGTGGTTAGTGGACATGATGATGGAAATGATATGTGCCTTCCAAGCTAGGTTTGACGTTATAACGACGCCGAGGTATTTGTAAGATGTTACCGGTGTTAGCAGGGAAAAACAAATAGTGTAGGGAGCGGGGCACGGATTGACGCGACGTGAAAAATGCATTACTTTGCATTTAGTCTCATTAAGTGTCATCTTTCATTGTGAACACCAGTTAGATATAGTAGTAGCTAAGTCTTCCTGAAGTAGTACAGTGTCATTAGTATTTTTTATTTCTCAGTAAACCACACAGTCATCTGCAAAAAGTCGCACTTTGGATGTTATGTTGTTAGGGAAGTCATTAATATATACCAGAAAGAGCGAGGGGCCGATAACAGAACCTTGTGGCATGCCTGAGGTCACAGAAACCAATGATGAGGTAATGCAGTTAGCGTGCACATACTGGAACCTGTTAGACAAAAAGCATTGAATTCATCGTGGTACATTTTGGTCGATGCTAAGTTTACTTAGTTTGTGAAGAAGCAAGCTGCGAGAGACTTTGTCGAATGCTTTGGAAAAATCTAAATAGATGCAGTCAACCTCACTGCCACGATCAAGTATGAAGTTAATATCATTTGTAAAATTTATTAGCTGCATTTCACAAGAAAAGTGCTTTCTAAAACCATGCTGTGCACAAGTGAAAAAGGATGATGACTCAAGAAAGTTCTCTAGGGATGACAAGATGACATCCAAGATGACAGATGACAAGATGACTTTTACTATCTTGCAAGGAATGCGGGTTAGTGATACTGGCCAATAGTTGAGTGATAGGCACTTGTTGCCTGATTTATGGAGTGGAACCACCTTAGCCAATTTCCAGTCATCTGGGAGGTCACAAGTTTGCAGGGATTGCTCAAATATTTTCGATAGTATGATGGAAGAATATACTTTAGTGTTTTTCAGGATTTTCGTGCTGATATCATCGGGATCACACGAAGAAGATAACTTTAAACGATCTATGATACTTATAATGCCTTCAAAGTCAAAACGAATGGGATCCATTGAAAATATGATATCGGGAGTATAGTCTGGTAGTGATGCGCTAACAGGGACAGAAAATGCATTAGCAAAAGTCTCATTAAGTACATTAGCACTGTCACTGTTAGGGATGAGATTTGATTGAGAATCCAGGAGAGAGATTGATGGCTGATCTGACCCATTAACAACGTGCCAGAATATTTTAGTATCAGTTAAAAGAAATGATTGCAGTGTGACATTAAATAAATGTTGTTTAGCATCTTTTAACAATATTTTATAAGTGTTAACCACGGCTCCGATATTCCGGATGATTTTGCCCTGACATAAAACCGTCTTTTTCTGTTCCCGAGGCATTTTAAGTAACAAGTGAACCATGGGGACCTACGATTAGTCATGATGATTTTACAAGGGACATGAAATTCTATTAATTCATGCTGTTTTTTTAAACATGCACCAGTTGTCGTTAACAGATTGTTCGGCACATGCCAGGACGAAATCATCGAGAAAAAGCTTGAGGCCATCATTAATTGAAGAAAAATTTGCTTTAGCATAATTGTAAACGGTTTTCGTTTCATTTCGTGTCTTATTAGACGGTAAATTCAACGTGATGTGCAGTAAGCAATGATCACTTAAGCCTGGCAAGTATTTTACCTCAGAAACAAAATCTGGGGCACTCGTTAGGAAAAGGTCTAATACGTTAGATCTGGTAGCTGTCATCCTTGTCGGCTGGGTAACCATTTGTGTTAGCGAGAAGAAGGAGCAGAGGGCTGAAAAACTTGCCAACCCAGAAGATTCGTCACCGTCTACTGCAGGGCTAGACTAGCTAATGTTCGGGAAATTGAAGTCACCAAAAATAAAAATTGGACGATCAGGAAACTTTGTTTGAATTATGTTCAGAATATCATGAAGGTCGTTAGAAAAGCCGACGGGTGTAGATGGTGCATGGTAGCATGCACAAATAAGAGCTTTATTGTTAATTGTAACCTGTACACATTTGAACTCCAGTGTAGTATCAACACTAACTTCAACGCATTCAAGATTGTTGGACACAGTGATTAACACACCACCGCTGCGACCAAAAGAGCGGTCACAGCAAAATACACAGTAACACTTTTCCGTTGAAAATATTTCATTATTATGCACAGTTTCTTTGAGCCAAGTTTCTGATAGTACAATGATGTCAGCCACTGTAGTATCGGCCGTGCAAGATAAGCTGTCTCGATTGCCAATGACACTGCGTATATTAGTAAAAAGGACTGAGACGTTATGAGGTGCCTGCGCAAGTCGGTGCTCATGTTCATTGAGCTATCTCAGAGGCAAAGGACCAGAGTTAGGCACAACACATTTTTCATCTTTTTCTTGAACGCTATCAGTGGCAGTAAGTATAGCATTTTTTCTTCAGAATAAGCATGTTAAAATGAAGACTAAACAGTTCACTGGGCTTAGTTTGCTTTGCGAATTCAGCAAGCTTTTTCCTTGCATGCCTGGTGTCCGGGGCAAAATCTTCACTAACAGAGAAATTGGGCTCTATTAGCTTGGTTTTTGCGCCCATGACCCGTTCTTTAATTTTGTAGTGCGTGAATTTCACAATTATTGGTCGCATTTTCCCAGTTACAGCCTTACCAATCCTGTGCGCACGTTCAGTGTCCAGTTTGACTAAGGTTAAGGACATGTTCTCTTGAACAATACCTCTTATTTTTTTCCTCGGATTCTGCCCATGTTTCATTGGGTCCATCTGGAACATTATAAAACACAATATTGTTTCTACGAGACCTATCCTCAAGGTCATTTAAACAGATTTTGAGTATCTCATTTTGAGCTAGTGCTCTTTCAGCATTTTCCCTCACTGTGGTTATGTCATCCCGAACTGCGTCGAGCAACTGCAGTTTATTTTCAACAGCGCTAAGGTGGGCTGAGATTTTTACTCAGTTCCTTCTGATTTGTTGTAAGGCTTTGCACGGAATCAAATATGCGCGCCTGTCCTTGTTCGATGTTGGTGGAACAGTCCCGAAGATCACGAAGCAGTGTTAAAACTGGACTGTCATCACCTGAAGCTTTCGTGGATTTATTAGAATTCGGACCGGGATTCAGCTCGACATCCCCGGACAGGAACATTTTCATCACGCAGAAACACTCATGCACATGGTTCAAAAGCAGCTGTGGGCATGGGAACACGACAAGGAACGCATTGTCTGAGCGTTTAGAAGATGTGTAACAAACCTGAAACAGGCAGAAGTGGAAGATATTTGTCAGCCGCATTGTACCGTTTTTCCCATGCCCACTGAATTACTGCAGACAGGGCCAGTCATTTAAGTAGAGCGGGGCGTTGATGTCGATGATGATACAGTAGACCATCCAGAGAGAGTCACAAGAACTGGTGCTGACGTGGCAACTCGTGGGTCGGCGGAGGATGCGTCACTTGGCACCGGATTTTCAGTCTGCAACACGTGTGGCAAAGCACCATTGCAGCACCGATAAGGCGCCACAGCGGTGCTTGGGCTGGATGCTGTCATGAGCAGAAACAAGCACAAGCGGAAGATATTTGTCAGCCGCATTGTAGCATTGTTCCCATGCCCACTCATCCCATCGAATGGCCATTATTGGCCACCGCAATAAGGGCGATAGGCTGCGGGGATTTCGGTATAGAATTAGAGGGCAAGCAGCACTTTAGGGAATAGAAGAGTTATGTATGAGAACAACATTAGACTCAGACACTTGCGTCCAGCAACTGGACAGGTCTATATATTTATTTATTATACATACTTTCAAGGCCTGGTACGCATGTCTCGTTCGTTTTGTTCAAAAAGTGCTGCAAGATCGCTTCGTTCTGAATGAACTTCTGGCTGAAGAGACACAACCACATCCTTGTCGGTGCACCTCCGCATGTGCATGCACGCAGGGCGCAAAGGATGCGAGTGTGTTCGTCCTGACAATGTGGTGGTGGTTTGTTTCTGTGCCATTATGCCACCACACCAGCGCAAGAAAGGCAGCTGCACTAGGGTGTTGTCGCTGCTGTGTTCTTGGCTTTTGGAAGGCTCGCAGCTTCTCGTCTGTGAGCTCTAAGCAGTGCCTGCGTCCCTGCAGGTTTCCCGATGAACCGACCGCTGCCGATGTTGTCAACTCCCTCGACTATGACTCGCTGGTGCAGGTGCTCAAGTTGTATGGAGAGGAGAAGCGTGCCAAAAAGGTATGGTCTGAAAAAGGCGCGAAAGAAGAAATTCATGTTTTGAATCGGTCAACTCTCCTTGTGGATAGTGCCATCCATGCGGACATATTGTTCAGCATACTACGCAACTGTGCAGGCATCACAGCCAAGTGGCTCCAACTGCAGAAAAAGGTGCTTTTGCACTGCACGTCACCACATATCAGTGCTGTACATAATTGCTGCACATTACCACAAAAATTACTCACCTGTGGATGATACATCAATTATTGATCACTTGGAGGCATGTCTTACCGATTTTTATAGTGGTGATGTTGGTGTTTTATGGGAATGTTTTAAGAGCATGTGCCGATATTGCCTCGATAAGTTTGTCCCGAACGAAAGAAAGTACACAAGGAAACGCCATGGTGACACGAGACGACATCCATTTAAAATGCAAAGTAAAATGAAAAAAGAACCGCGCACCACTTAATGTCATAGCAGAATCCAATGGAAGCCTTGCGAGAGCACTGCATCATTCAAAGGATCAATATTCAGTACCCTACCATGCTTTATTTAAGCTGACCCAGCTAAATTTTGGAACTACTTAAGTGAGGAAAAGAAACCAATTTCACAGATTTCGGATAACGCCGTTATTATTAACGAACAAAGAGGCATTGCCGAATAATTCAATAGATACTTCAACAGCTGATGGCCACAGACGCTGCACTTACAAACTTTTCGAATATTATTACCCTGGAGTGCTCTCAATGCTGCTTAACTTGAACCCAACTTGGACTCAATAACATACCAAATGTTTTTCTCCACCAATATGCCAAACCTCTCGCAAAGTACCTTGTCATCATATTTTATGCTTCCTTGTCATGTTCAAGTTTGCCGAAGAACTAAAGGACAGCTCGTGTGGTGCCCATTTTTAAAAAAGGCGACCGACTACTTTTGGAAAACTATTGCGTGATCTCACTAATGTCAAGCTGCTGTAAACTAATTGAGCATATTATTGCAAAAGCCCTCCATGAATTTCTTAATGAGAACAAAATTCTCACCAACTCTCAACATGGTTTCTGAAAGGGATATTCTACAGTAACACAACTAATCACGGTCATTCACACTCTTGTTTCTTCTATTGAAAATAACAACCAAATTGATTTAATTTTTCTGGATTTTAGTAAAGCCTTCGATAAGGTACCACATTCCAAACTGATATTTAAGCTAAAGAACTATGGCATACCAGCAGTACTTGTTTCTTGGATCGCTGAATACCTAAGCAATCGCGAACAGTTCGTGGATGTAGGTGGGCATCACTCGGCCTGTCTTCCAGTGACATCTGGGGTACCACAGGGAAGTGTACTGGGCCCTTTGTTGTTCCTCTTGTACGTGAATGACATTGTTGATGTTGTAAAGCCTAATGTTCAAATAAGACTATTTGCGGACGATTGTGTACTGTTAAAGAAAGAAATTACCCACACTAGTGACCAAGATGACCTAAATGACAGCCTCAGTAAAATTTTCTATTGGTGCACTCAGTGGGGCATGACCTTGAATGTTAAAAGTTACATGCTAGGCTTCTCTGCACGTAAACAAGTTACTAACTATAAATGTCACCCTTTGCAGCAACCTGTCCTGGAATGTTCACATGCAAAATGTATCTTCCTCTGCTTTCTGTAAACTGTGCTTTCTCAAATACAAGCTTAAACACGCCCCATCCTCTGGTAAACTGCTTGCTTATTACTACTTAATTCGACTGAAGCTTGAGTACGCCTGTAAGCTGGGATCCCTACACTTAATGTAACATAAAGAAACTTGAACGAATCCAAAGACAGGCTGTCAGGTTTCTTTACAACAAATTTTCTACATTCGACTTGCCATGAACTAATAGAGTCGAATAATATTCCTACACTTGAATCGCGTCGAAAAAAATTACGGCTTGACTTTCTTTCTCAGTTACTTAATAACAAATTGGCGCTCAACCTGGCATTGTGTGAAGTCCACTAGTAACGAGACCTACTTGCCAACATCACAATTTGCACTAACCCCCTATTTTGCACGAACCAACCTATTCAATTACTCTCTTTTCACGCACCATTAATGACTAGAATGTTTTGCCTTTTTAATCACGATTGTTTACTTTTTGTATCAGAATTATTGTCGTGTTGTTGCAGCATTTTGTTGTATTGACATTGTTTTACTTGTGACCTAATGTATTATCCACCCTGCATGGACTTCGTGTCCGCAGTATGTATTAAATAAATAAATAATAATATCTGTTTATTTGCTTCTCAAGGCTGTTATCTTAAGGAAGTCGTAATTGAATGAGTTTTGCTCAAATGCTTGAAATGGAATGGCCTCCTCAAGCTCACATAAGCTTTCTTTCTTTTTTTTTTAAAAGCACAGTTCAAGCACAGATTAGGCAAACTTCAAGCTATACTAGATAACTTAAAAGTGGTAGCAATATTTTTGTGTCAATTATGAGTAAGTTGGGAGTATCACATATGTTTCTCACTGTGAGTTTTGTGGCATTCTTTCCTTGCAAAAAGCAATGGCTACACACAAGAAAAAGTGTGGTAATGTGCGCAGAACCAGAAATAATTGAGTAGTGCAGTGGTGAAGACAGTGGGACTCGAGAGGGATGAAATTGCCGTCGCATGTTTTACTCTGGAACGCAAGAAGCTCGCAGTGATATTCCTTATGTGTCGCATACGTGGCTATCACTAATACTGCTCTGCCTTTCCAATGAAACTGCAACCTCTCTCTCTCTTCTGTGAGACTAAGTATAAGTGCTGCTGTGCATGACTGTTGTCGATTCTAATTTCGAGTGAATCTGGCCTGACATCATTAAATTACGGAGTGAATTATACATTGTTCCCCAACTATCCTCTACGAGGACTTAAAAAGGAGCAGTTGCGTTACTCAAAGAAAACCTAGTGCATAATGTTTCCAGTATAGCGGAGTAGCTGCCAGTGATTCTTTCGTTACTGAGATTTAATTTGGTAATTGCAATTAATAATTAACTCGAGAAGTACTGTCCTCATTTTCAGTGTCAATGAGGCATGTGTGGGAACCCTAAAAATGACATCTAACTGCGGTATGTTCAGAAACGTACTAATTGGGCACAAGTTTTTCCAACTGGCAAAACAACCCCATGAAGTATGAAAAACGCCACGTGAGTGCACTCCCATCCGCATCATAAAGGAACGCCCTCAAATAAGCTGATTGAAAGCAACTGCATTGCCTTCCGCAAACCCAAAGAGACAGCGCATCACCTTCATAATGGTACGGAAGGTACACCAACAGCAGGTTTTGCAGCTTTGTAGCTATTCCTTCCTCTCATTTCTGTGTCACACTTATTATCCGTCTCTAAATTGCCAACTCATCATGTTGATAACGTAAGCCCCTTGATACCGCAGCCAAAGCGCCGCTCTGACCATGCATGAAATGCAAAGAGCGATGTAATATGTATAGAATTCACTGAGCACATGCTGGTGGACGAGTTCGTAATGCATGATTACAACGAAGGCGCCAAATAAAACAGCAGACGAAGGAAGGAGGGCGCCTTCGTTGTAATCATGTATAGAATGTTTCAACATCCCTGCTTTGCTTACAGGACATCGAAAGAATACGTGCGAAGCTTACCTTATAAATGCACTCGAATCAGTCCAAAACAGAGCAGCCAGATTCATCCATTCATCATATTCTTACGACATCAGTGTGTCAGCTTTGAAAGCTGAATCCGACTTATTGCCCTTATCACTTCGTCACCGCATTGCCAGCGTTTGCTTGTTTCATAAATTTTTCCATAGTTCACTAGGTCGCGCACCCTACATCGTCCCTCCAGCCCGCATATCTCATCGCACTCGTCATCTGCTACAAGTTTCCCGACCTCGTGCCCGAACTACCACTTTTGCCGCATCATTTTTCTCCCGTACTGCAGCAGACTGGAACGACCTACCCAACTACATCGCAGCCATCACGTGCTCATCCAACTTTGCCAATAATGTTACCAGTCATGTTTCGTTCTGTTAACACTCGCTCACCAAAATATATGTACCCACCCCTTATGTAATACCCCTCGTGGGTCTTTAAGGTAATAAAATGAAATGAAATGAAATATTTCGCGCCAGAAACTTGCTTCGAACCAAAGCGAATTTAAAGTGACTGTTTTATTTTTCAAAGTATATATGTGCTGCAGGTTCGTTTAAAAAAAAAATGAAAGTGTAATAGACAGACCGGGAAGCGATGAACGTGTAGAGAAAAGGCAGAACCCATGTGTTCAAGAAAGTAAATATATCACTTCTAAATGAGCTGCATTGTCAATCAGGATGTCTGCACAAAAAAACAAACAAACAAACAAAAACAGAGACCCTTAAAAAAATTTGTTGGGTCCCAAAAGTGTGTACTTTGCAATTGTATACATTCATTATGTTAAATAAACTTTCAAACTAACTTGTCAAAAAAAAAAGAAAGAAAGGAAAACCATCAGACTCCAGTGTGCCCTTATTATGTATGAATTCCTAAGCTCCGTTGAACACCAGCTTGGACGACATGTTTGAATAGGTCTCCTTTTGCAGCTACGCAGTACTGTGTCTGTTTTATCACATCTTCAGTGGCTTTTTTGATGACTGACGCCGGAATTCTATGGCAGACATCCGTTATCCTTGCCTTGAACTAATCTGACATCCGTCTCAATCATGTAAGTCAGATCTTTCACCTAACACTAAAGAAAGAAATTGAGTAGAGGGAAGTCGGGTGACCTAGCCGGCCAATTTACAGGCCCGTGCCTTCCAATCTGCTGCGTCGCATCCAGCCAGTTTCGCGCTCGGCTGCTACTTTGTGAGGGGTGCCTCATCTTACTGATACCACAGAAGTGGAAGATGTGACAGCGGGACTTCGCCGAGAAACTCATCCGCCACTCGTTCAAGGATTTCGTTACGTAACGCTGTCCAGTCAGTCTGTGATCGAAGAAGATGGGACCGATTATAGCACTGGCGTAAATTGTCAACCCCACATTGAGCGACCACTGGCACTGGTGCCGATTGCGCTTTACCCAGCGTAGATTGGAGTCCCTCTAGTAGTGTGCACTATGCAAATTTACCCAGGTGTATCTGCGAAAATTTGCTTCATCTGTGCATATGATGTCGCTCAAAAAGTCTGGTGACTCATCGGCTTTTGTGAGGACCCAATTCGAGAAATCTAGACAACTTTACAAGTCGCTCTCGTTTAAGCATTGGTGCTGGTTAAGGTGGTGTGGGTGGAAGGCCGTAATTTAAAATCCTCCAAACTGATGACTTGGAAATTGGTACCTTGGCGGCCATGTCCCGCATGCTAGCATGAGGGTTTGAGGCCATAAATGCTAGAAGATCCGTGCATAGGCTAGGACTCAAAAGTAGAGTCCTCCGCCGCTGTTTGTGGAATCTGCCGGTTTGTCTCAGGTTTTCATAATTTCTGATGATGGTTGATGCGTTTGGTCTGCCGCCACACTTCCACGACTGATATATGAGAGCAGCATTCCGGGCAAGTTGGTAATCCATTACTCAAATGATATTGCGCAACAAAAAACAACACTGACGTGAGAGAAGACGACGCACCAAGTGCAAACTTTCAACGTTTATTGTACCTCTGAATCAATTTTATACATGTGAAGCAGTGTAGACCGCGCATGCGCTTACAAGAAAATGAACTGCGCATTCATATAACGTTGTTACGAGTCAAGTGATGCCGCCTCCAAGAAACTTAGTTGTTTTTCTGTGAGAGCCAGAGAAGGGAAGCTAACACACTTATCACCCAATTTCGTGATCATCTGCACTTCAAATATTTCACAGATGAGCTGCGTGCTGCCACGGGAAACAATCGTGCATTGATCTTCAAGAGGTTTGCATCCATGATTGCGACTATGAATCGCCAAGAAACCATCGGAGCCGTTTCTTACATTGTTGCTGTGTTTATGGTGGAGTCCCCTGCAGTTCCCCTGCCAAATCCTAAATTTGGTGTGTGGCCCCATCCTTGCTGTACAGAGTGCCTTCCGGCGTTGCTACTAGGGTCTCAAGGGAGATACTAATCGGTCCGGGGATGTGCAGTGGTGGTGGTGTAGGTACCCACGTGCCATCTGGGAAGTAAACGGGACGTATGCAGGTCGACGTCCTGATGTCCATTTCCTGCACCTTGGACTCTATTTCTGGCATTCTGTTTTCTAATCATCGAATTTTGACGTTTTGTGTGTCGAACTTCTGATCCACGACCAAGAGTCGCTGATCCACTGCAGAAAGTCATTCAATAATCTTGATCTCGAAGCAGATGGAATTAAACATTTCTCTAACTTCGGACTTGGCTTTAGGCATTAGACATTCAGACATTTTTGGGCATGCTGCGAACGGCCTTTCTTTTGGCTGGGTTGCCCGAGTGGCTCGCCTCCATGACAATGGGAACATCTGCGGTTTGGGGAGAGGGAGTCCCTGAGGGGTTGAACTAGGAACTGGAACGGGGTGAGGTTGATTAGCCTTTCTTAACTCTGCTATTTCGGCTCGCATTAACTCGATTATGCTGTGCATCTCAGCATTTTCTTTCCTAAGCTGAGCTATTTCAGACGAACCATGCTCTTGCACCGCGCCCCCCCGTTACCTTTTCAGCAGATCTCCCTCCGCTTCGCACCCTCTTTGCCCAGATGGTGCGTTGTTTCCCAGGACCGGCTGGCGGCTTGAACCGGACCCTGTTCTGTGGGCCCCGAGAGCGACCTCCCGATTTGGAGTGGCCCCGGGTTCTGGACCTGGAACGGCTCTTGGACCTCGAGCGGATTCTCAAGCGGGGAGCGCCTGATCGAAGGTCTAGCCTGTTCGCTGCCGGTGCTTGTCTGCATGACGGGTCTCGATTCCTGGATTCCGCATTTCTTTCCCTTCTCCTCCATTGAACGATGTACAGGAGTTGGAATCTTTGCTTGCAAATCTTGTTCGCTGTGGCTTGCGGGCCCCCACAGAGGCTGCAAGTAGGCGAGCAAGTGTGGTTTTTGTCGGAGTTGTTGGCCCCACATTTCCTGCATAGTTTGTCCTCCGGCATTGGGCAGATGTCAGCTCTGTGGCCTAGTCTACCGCAGGTATAGCAGCAGTTGTACTGCCTGAGGTACAAGGAGCACATGCCTAGCGCCGAGCCGTAGAAAACGAAGTTGGGGACCTTGTAGCCGTCGAAAATGATGACTATCGTTTCGCTATTCTTGATTCGCTTGGCTCCCAGGGCTAAGGGATTTCTCTCGTTGAGAATGCTTCTCTCCAGGTCGGCCTGGCTCTCCGACACACCAATTTGACGTATGACACCCTTGCACGTGGCGTGCGGCGCGGCTTCGTAAGTGCTGAGTTGTACTGTTTGATTCCCACGGGGATGCAATTCATTTTTAGATAAGCATCTGCACTATTGCAAAACACAGTGACTTATCTCCCAGAAAGAGGCATATCCAGAAAAGCAAACAATTCTAAGTGAAACACCAAGGCAACATTATTGAACATGTAAAAGAGGAAACATGGCAAAACCATTGCCAAATGGAAGCTTCACACACTTGCACAATACTTCAGAAAATGGCCACACATGAAGAGGAGAGGGGTTAGAGACAAAGAACACACTGAGAAGTGATGACAAGCAAGGGTAGCCATAAAGGTCACGTTTAACAGAAAACTTATGACCAACAAAAAGCACATCTCTAGAGTGAAATTCCACCACAATGTTCACAACATCAATCACTGTTCCATCCAAAAGGAGACTCGTGTTGTTAGGGCATGCCACAGTCAAAGTGAAACATTAGTGTGTTACAAGCTTACGGTACTGTTGGCCCTCCAAATGATCTGTTAAAGGACCGTCATCATGAGGGAAAAGCAATGTTGGCTCTGCCTGCTTCCTTCTTGCCTGTGCACTGCTCGATGCAGCCCTCTCCTCACTAACTCTCCTGCAGAGCTGCTCTAGCGCCTTACCGGGCTTACGGTGAAGCCTCTTTAATCTCTGCATGAAATTCTCAAACGGGAAGGCACTCAAACTGTCAAGATGCCCCAAGTTTCTAACATCTTCTGCGAGGTGTATAAGACCGTGGACATTATGAGACACAAAGTCTATCCCGTATATGCCCTTAAAGGTGGTCACAAAGTGCTGAAGCAACTGTTCACCATAGTCTACAAACTGTACGCACAATCTAGGGGAAGCTAGGATTGTAATTGCACAATGTAAAACCATGAAGTTCCCATGCAAATCACTTCGTACAAGGTGATAAAAAGTTACAGGCCCCAGGTAAAGCAAAAGGAGTTCAAACTCTGTTGCCTTCCACCTGTCTAGCTCACTCAGTGGCCTTGGTCTGTGGTTAAACTCACATGGGATACAAGCTGCAAGCTTTTCAATCCTTTTAGAAATCTCATCTTCTACTTGAGCAGCCATTCTGAATGAATGTTGACCTTGAAACCAAAGCCGCAGCAGCTTATGCATAACTCCTATGCACACCAAGTGCATGTAGTCAAGAGGAACCTGTTTAACTAAGTCAAATGAGAGGTTCTCAAGAATTGATGTGCCAATATGGTGGTCCTCATCAGTGTGCTCCCTAAAGCTGACATCTGTTCTAGGGGCCGCATTCAGTTCTGGGAAGCACATTCGGCCATAAACAAACCTGCCCTCTGTTACACACTTTGTACAGCTGCTGTATCCACTGTGTCCTTTTATTGACAGCACAAATGCACGGGCAGGGGCATCACAAACTACAGCAAGGATTTGTACTTCGACGACTCTTCCCCTAAAAAATACCCCTCCTTTTTGTGCTTCACTGAGTTTTGAAACAAACTCCTTCAAGAACTCATTGCTATTTGCAGGATTGCTGTGCCCAAAGTACACACCAATGGGAAAAGGCTCACTACTTTCAACGTTCTTCAATTGACACAGTGTGAGCCAAAACTGCGCCTTGGTGCTCTTAGTCAGAGGCAAGCCATCTATGTTAACAATGAGTTCTAGAAGTTGAGGTATGGTGCATGTTTCCCTCAAAGCATGTTGTAGGCCAGCCACGAGACCAAAATGGAAGTACTGTCCGTTTCCAATACTGACTATTGTTTCAATTCGCCTGGGCGTTCCTAGCAACGACACAGCAGACCTTGGCAGTTCAGTAAGTACAGCTGGAGATGAATTTCGAAGGTCTTTCAGAAGTGCTGTCAGGCAGCGGTGTGAAACATTGAATTTAACTGCCCAAGACTTCAAACGGTCTTTAAGGCACGCTGCTTTCCTGTCGCTTACACTACACTCAACCATCACCGGCGGCAGCACACGAGAGTGGTGAAGAGCACCAGGCGATAAACATGCATCGAGTTCATGCTGGAGCGTGCACGCCACTGAAACATGCACTAAGGACGGCAAAAGGTGTGAGAAAGAATCACATAACTCAAGTTCTCCGTCTGAGTAGTCTGAATCAATGTCTGCTTCGCACGGCACCTGCAAGCTCGTGCACAACAGCTGCGATGACGCAGCTTCGAGGCTGGAATCTACAGCGCCTCTAACGCGACGCCGAAATGAACGTCCTGACTGACCCGTGTCGTGTCCTGCGTATCAATCAAGGAAGCTGTTGAAAAGGAAGTGGCTTTCAAACCAGAAAAATGTATTAAAAAATCGGTTTTCAAAAAGTGAAAGCTTTCTCTGTCCGAATTGGTATGTCATGCAAGCTGAGATTCACCAGTAAGTGTTTGCAAAAAAAGTCATCTGTAGTGGTCCAGTTTATTTTAAGCGCTCGAAAAATTGGCAAATTGTACACAATTTTGCAGCGCAGCAAGCGAGCGGCGTTTATCCTAATTGTGCTCGGCACAAAGTTTACGATTCTACACTTTCATATCTAGCGCCACAGTTCCATGCAACCGTACGGGCATAACAGAAATTCAAGCACTTGCAGCGCGTCAATATAATTGGCTATCTTGGCTTCTGCCCAGCGTTCTCCGCCGCAGTTGAGTTTGCGCAGGAACTCTACAAGGAAACGCCATGCATAGCGAGTCGCGTTGCCGCGGTGATCTTATGCAGCTAAACAACACATGCATAGAGTCACGCTCCTTTGGGACGAATACAACACGCCATACAGGATGAAGACTAAATAACGGCTCCATGGCCACCTTAGGTCTTGCGTGCAAAGGAGGCGTATGAACAAGATGTGAAAAATTACTTACCTTTGGACGTGCTCATGGCCACGCCAGCGCCGTTCGCTTCAACGCGTGTTGCAATCGCGGCGCGCGTAAACAACGCAGACAAGCAAAAAGCCCGCCAAAAGCTGACACGCCGAAACACACGCAGCCCGCGCTGCCGAAAGGAACAAAACGGCACACGGCAGGACCGCAGCATGTCAAATGCTTCATATATGCATCACTTATAATTTGTTTTAAAGTAGACATAAATTACAAAACGCATTTGTTTTTAAATTTGTGTCCAAATATATTTCAATTTGGTTTTTATTTTTATTTATTATCAACTGCCGACATCTGAGCGCGGCAAACTTCAAACTTCGAGGAAAAACCTATAAATAGAATGCGTTGCACACGTGCTGAACATGAGGTCGTGTTTAGATGCCAGATTGATCGAAAAGCAAAGAAACGACTCGAACATTCCTCTCAAGGCCGCAGTGTTTATTATATATCTGATGAGGCGAAAATATATTGGGCAGGTTACTGAGAGACATGCATCCCTGTAAAAGGCACCTGATATTAAATGTGAACATATATCCAGCTAAAGGAAGCTACTGCGAGAGCAGGTTTTACAAAGCTTTTCACAAAATTACGGTAAAAATGCATATAAAGTAAGTGTCCGCATTATAACCCGAGCGGGATATCCAGGGGATAACGTGTCAGGACATCTAAAAGGAGTACTTCCCACGGACATCCTGCGGAAGTACGCAAATGAGCTGTGATATGCGGATATGATTAGGATATCCCTGGGACCTGGTGTTGTCACTGGGACCGGGCTCCGCCGCTACCTCTCCGAGTGCCGGCGGGACGCCCTGGGGGCTACCGTCCGTGCTGGTTTGCCGAAGAAGGGGCACCCAGTTCCTGGAGTGCCCGGCACTGCCGTGGGTGGCTGCAGCAGGTCCAGAGAGCCTCGCTCGAGCGTCGCCGAGGTCGACGGCCACACCCTGGGTAGCCAGTGTCACGGGCCAGTTCGAACCTCCATGGCTCCTGTCGCCAGTGCAAAGCTGGCACTCCAACCTTCTTGGCCCAAAGCCACGTCGATAATCGCAGCTTCGCGCCGCTTCTCCCCCGATCACACCTCGGGTCACGTGCCTCGAGGGCTCATGCCGTTCGAACCGGTCGGCGCAGATCGTCCTCTTTTTTCTTTTTATGCCCCATGCCTCTTACATATGGCTGGAGGGATGTTATATTTATTACAGCTTGCCCACCTGTCATAGGGTGCTGTTTCAATTGTATTAATAAACATGCTGCGGCCGGCCTAGTCAATCGGCTACCCGTACTGAACGGATCAACATTGCCACGTCGTTTTTGGATGTGGTAACCTTTTTGAAGGCACCCAAAATTGATTGTAATGCATGCCATTGCTCGTTCTTTCTGAGCAAGAGGTTCAGTTTTTGCTGACACCTTTTTTGCCTGCAATGTGGTGGTCACACCACATTCTCTTCCCTCAGGTTGCACAGGCCATAGTGGACTCTCGCTTCTTGATGAAGAGCCTACGTACCACCACTGAGCTGGCACGCATTGTTGAGGTAGCCCTGGATGATACGTAAGCACTTTTCTTTTGCTGCTGGCATCCTCACTTAAGAATTGAATTTTATTTCCACATAAACATTTGCAAAATTTGCGTAAAAATGTTTTAGCCCATAGCCAGAGGCTAGTTTTGGGTCTAATGAAAATATACGTTATGCAATCAGCAGCACACAAAAAACAAGAATAGAATCATTAAGATAACACTGATGACATTTGCTCACAGTGGAAGGAAACACTTTGCTCTGGCACAGAAATGCTAGTGCCAGGGAGCCCTGTGCTCTAAGCAGAGCTAGCCTAGGACAGTGGCACAAACTCAGTGGTATCACTATTGTTACAGCCAATTGAAAGTAATGAGGCAACCACACAAACTTGGCCACACTTTTGTAAAGGCCACCTGCAATGAAATCTCCGTTAGGCTAATTCGTTTGAAGATTAGTGGTCTACTGAAGCACTCTTGGCGAAACTGCAGGGCTGGTGATTTCTTATTGGCATCCTTAAAACAAACCTGGTGGTTAGTGAATATAAGTTCCACCTCTGAGCTTTCTCGGTACATCGCAGGTCATGCCAAGTAACTGCACATCCAGTTATATTTAGAATCTGCTGTTTTGCATGGAGGCTGCTCTTGTACGTGAATCTTTGTGCAGTCCAAATATTGTTGCACTTGGCCTTTTAATTGAATCTGTCAAATGTGGTCTATGCTGGTAAGAAGACACTCATGTGCAGGCATGTGCCAGCCTGTGGAGCTATGTTGCACTACTCGCACCAGGTGGCACCACTTGCCACTTTCACAGACAGTTGCTCATGCACTACATGCCAGCAATTATGATCATTAGACCAATTCCTGTCTCACTAGGAGATGTTCATCCCATGTGCCTTGCAAGACCACCCTCCCGAATAATGTTGCAGTGCAGCCCCAGCTCTCAGGAAACAGATCGCCTGTTGTTGTTTTTCTTCTGTTCTGCAGATCCGTGAGGTGTAGGAAGAACCATGAAAGGGTAACCCTGTAAAACTTGTTGCTGGGCTAGTTGATTCGTAATGTGAACAGACAAGAATGAGAGAGCAGAAGCACACAAGTGCACTAAATTTTAAATTATTTTATTTTGATCAGGCTCAGCAGTATTGCCACACGTAAAAGGAACCCTTTGTAGCTTCAGCCATTGTCTGCTGGATGATATATTTTCCCTTTCGTCTTCTGCTGTGCATTTGGTGCCTACGTTTTACCAGTTGTTGAAAAAATGAAGTTAACAGGAACTATGTTATGTACACTATTGCCGTAAAACACATATCTTTGGTTAGAGCTGTACCAACAGGAACTTGTCTTAAGTTGTACGTTACAGCATCAATTTTATTGCCCTATGTAATGCCATTGGCCCCGTGGGTGTTATAAATTGTCAAGAGTACAGGGCCGTGGGTTGTTTAGAGTGTTTGCTCGAGTTCGCTGTGAGGGTCCACTGTTGTGGAGAAAAAATCCTGCCGGAAACTCGAGTAAATGCTACCCTATAAAGGTGCCAAGAAAGCCTCTTGTGCAGCGTTCGCAGTGTGGACTCCCTGGGTCGTCCCAGCCACGTGGCAACCAAGACGTTCATGGCGCTGCGTATTCTGGTCAACAATGAGCTCAACGAGCTGCACTGGGCCCTGGGCCTGCTGCGGCGATGGCTGCGCCAGCCTGGTGGACGCCTGGCAGTACTCACATTTCACTCACTCGAGGACCGCATCGTCAAGAGGCACTTCCAGGTATCACTCACATGCAGTTGTAGTAGCCAAACACAGTGATCCGACACAGTGCCATGCCATAGTGCCTTTTTCTTGTGGCGCTATCTCCACACTGAGTAACAGTTGCAAGAACAGGAAGTTAGGTCAGTGTGTTCGGTTGTATCTTGAAGGCGATAAATTCAAGAGAAACAATGCTGAGACAGACTGACTGGTCTGCGAAAATTTCTTGACATTTTGCTTGTGAATTTGTGCTTTTTCTTGTTTTGTTTTACATATTTCCTGTCTTACGGTGCTTTTTTTTTCATATCTGTGTGATCGCACAGTATATATAGAACATTCTGTGATCTCTGAAGTAGATTTACTTGTGAGGTAGCACTGTCTCTGCTTTTGTCAGTCTTATGGCTTGCCTTTGAGAATTCACACAAGACTCTCTGTATCTTTAGTGGTCTGATGTTTAAATCAGCGTGTTAACTGAGTCTGAACGAAGAACTTTATTCGATTAGTCACTTTTTTCCAACAATCAATTCTTAATTGATGTAATGCAGGCATCCACTCATAAAAGATATGCAGCTGTTCCTGCCATATTCCATCTTTGTTCCGCAATGGAATGTAGCGGATGACTGGGGTCAGGCCTTGAACGTCTTGTCTCTTAGAAGATGTCAATAATTGCCCCAGTTGCATTTATACTACTTTGGCAGAGTCCGACACTTCATCATCATCATCAGCCTGGTTACGCCCACTGCAGGGCAAAGGCCTCTCCCATACTTATCCAACTACGACTGCCTTCACCTATACGAACGGATGAGCACGAGCAATCACTGGGGCCAGACCCAGTGCCAGTGCCCGTTAACTTGATCTTTTAGCTCATGGGAACGGCACGCATTTGGTTTGTGACCCACGAAGAGGAACTTTCATAAACAAAAGCGCACTGATTTGTTTGGCAAGCCTGTTGGCCGATGACGTGCCGCACAGAAACGCTTTGCGTGCCTAGTTCAAACTTGCACTGAGTCCTATGTGACGTATATCCAGCATGTGCTTGCGCTTTGTCGTAAGGTTGACGAGAAGGTGCTGGGAGTGGAAAAGGTTGCCCGTATCCTCAAAGGTATCGCGGTTGATGTGTTTACTCTCCTCGTCTTGAAGAACTCTTCGGCAGTGCAGGACATCATTACTGAACTTCGAAGCCAAAAGTTGTCGCATTGCTCACCACGTTTCTTGCCTTCCTAACACGGCTGCAACATCTACCTTAAAGGACCACTGTCTCCCACCCGTGTCCAATGCATCTGGCAATATTGTGCGTATCGCATCGTATCGCATCAATGCGTATTGTGCATCGGGAGATTGAAGCTGCCTCTCCAGTTCCTCCCCTGGTTCGTGCCCCAGAGAATTCCCATGCAACCATATCCTTCATCCAGACCGTTGTATGGCAAGAATTGGCCAACATCTGGCTTCAGTCACTTTGCCCAGTCAACAGACCCGACTACCGGTCACCCGGTGTAACCGATCCAGAGGGGAGATCAAAAAGTTTTGCAACTTGGCTATAACCAAATATCTGACAGTGATCCCTGTAACTTTTGTTTAGGTCATCTCTGCAGCCTAGCAAGGTTTGAATGTCAAGTCTTCCCGTTCGTTACTTGGTCTGCATCAGTCAGTCAAACATGGCATCCTCCCACGATTTCAAGCTCGAGTACCGGAGCGTTATCAAATTTTTCTGCAAAGAAGGAAGTTCTGCCAAAGCAATCTACAGTAGGATGGTTAATGCCTATGGCAACGAACGTCCTTCATATGCTACAGTGACTCGGTGGTTCAATGAGTTTAAACGTGGCCATGTCCACATGAAAGACGACCCAAGGTCAGGGTGGCCGACCACTTCAACCAATTTGGACCAATCTGCCTCAGCACAGAGCCTTATATTGAATAATCGCCGAGTCAAGGTGTCCAAAGTTGCCGTGGAATTGAACATTTCTTATGGCAGTGTTTTCACTATCATCCATGATGTGGGTATGTCGAAGGTCTAGGAACGATAGTTGTCACGGTACCTCTCAGTGCAAGAGTGACACCACCGTGTGCAATTCATCAAGATAACTTTTGCACCCCTATTCACGCGACCCAGAAGATTTTCTCTCCCGCCTTGTGATTGGGGATGAGACGTGGCTGTATCAGTGGGACTCAGAAACAAAACAGCAGTCTATGCAGTAGGGGGCATTCGGCTTCCCCTCCCCCGAAAATATTCAAGACCCACCGCTCAGGGAGGAAAGTGATGGTGACACTTTTTAGGATGCAAAGGCAATCCTGTTCATTGAGTATCTTGAAAAACAGTAGGACAGTTACAGGCGACTACTACGCCAACGTTCCTCGAAAACTGCATAAAGCCATCGTGCAAGAACACCGAGGATTAGTGATAAGAGGTGTCCTCCTCCTGCATGACAACACCCCGATTCACAGGTCTCGTGTTGGCCAGGCTGCCATTCGAGAGTGGTTTTGAACAGTTGGACCACCTACCCTACAGTCCCGGCCTGGCCCCCAAGTGACTTTTATTTATTTCCAAATTTGAAGAAATACCTCAAGGGAATGAGGTTTGGTGACTTGAACTCGCTTCAAACTGCCGCAGAGGAGTGACTTGGCAACCAAGAAGAAAGGTTTTTTTGCAAGGTATCAAAAGCTTTTAAAAAAAAGTGGGAGATGTGCATTCGGGGGGGAGGGGAGATTATGTTGAAAAATAATTTGTTTTCCAAGGTCTGGCAGCTTTCCTAATATGCGAGTTGCAAAACTTTTTCATTACTCCTCGTACCACGAATTTCGTACGCTCGTCCTCTTCATCGAAACCCAGAAGAATGGTGCACTTCGGATGACAGGCCTATCAGCTTCTGCTATTGACGCGTTGGACATATTTTCCGTCATTGTCACAGTTCTCGGAACTCGCAGCCTTGGCCGAGCTTTCGAAATACCCAGCGCTCACCTGGTAGTCCCCACCCGCCAACACATATCGAAGAAGAAACTGCTGCAACATCTCTGCCTGCATGACCAAACGGTTTCCCTTCGCCACACCCACGTCTTTCTCGCTCGCCTCTGCCTCGTTGCTCCCCATCTTCTTACTCCCACCGCTGCTTGGAAAGCTAAGGGGCACAGCTCCGAGAGGTGAGCCTGCCATGACGACTCAACCCGAAATTCCTCTGCTTACACTGCCTGGCCATCGGTTGTGATGGCCAGGTACTGTAAGCTGAGGAACCGATGGCCAGGCAGTGTAAGCAGAGGAATTTCGTGTTGAGGAACCTCATCAACATGGACATGAACTGTATTCCTGTAATATCACTGCTTGACACAAGAGTGCACACGTCGGTTATGTACTGTGAAAAGACAGCTTTTATCACACCTGATGGCCTTTATCAGTTTAAAGTCATGCCATTCAGTGTATATAATGCCCGGGCTACTTTTGAACGTATGATGGACGCTCTCCTTCACGGTTTTAAGTGGTCAATCTGCCTGTGCTACAGAAGAACTTCACTTTGGCCTAGTTGGTATTTACTGCATATCATATTGACCGCAAATAAGACGGGGACTCGGACTCGGTCGCCGTCTTATTTGTGGTCAATATTGTCACGTGGTGGTGACGTGAAGAACACAGTAGCAATACTGTGATAGACAAAACTAACCTTTATTGGGCGAACCTGTGCCCACAAAACAGGCTACACTTATAGCACAACGATAGCGGCGAACACGGTCGGCGATCGTCGAAAAATCTCATCAGCGGTTCAAGCGCGTCGGCTTTTATACACAATCGTCGAATGTTCCAGACTAATCGTTGGGACCCGCGTGCCTTCCATAAAGTTCTACATCTTTCGCGTCAGGCGAATAAATCAGATAACACAAGGTTCGGCAACAACAGACTGCGGATAGAAGCATCGATAACTTTCCAGAAACTTCGGATACATGCAAGCGCGTCCCGCGCTGTGTGATAAGATTTGTTAGGCGGTGAAACCTGGTCGCCCGATAAATATAAATACACGTGTCAATACCCCCCTCTTAAAAAGCATCGTCCCGATGCTACAAAGAGAGCGAAACACAAAGGGACACTTATTAAACATAAGTAACAAAACAACGAAAAGAAATAAAGTCCAAAGGTCAGTTACGCGAAGTCCCAAAGTTCGTCAACGCTGGTGGTACGGCTTGAGCCGCACAACGTGGACAATTTCAGGTCGTGAGCGGCGCCGCTGTGACAGCGAAATGCCGTCTGGCACGACCTCGTAGTCCAGTGCACCAATACGTCGGATGATCTTGTACGGTCCAAAATAGCGACGCAAAAGCTTCTCGCTCAGTCCTCGTCGGCGTATAGGGGTCCAAACCCAAACACGGTCACCGGGCTGGTACTCGACAAAGCGTCGTCGGAGGTTGTAGTGACGGCTGTCGGTCCTCTGCTGGTTCTTGATCCGCAGGCGGGCGAGCTGTCGGGCTTCTTCGGCGCGCTGGAGATAGCTAGCGACGTCGAGATTTTCCTCGTCAGTGACGTGGGGCAGCATGGCGTCGAGCGTCGTCGTCGGATTCCTGCCGTAAACCAGCTTAAACGGCGTGATCTGTGTTGTTTCTTGCACCGCCGTGTTGTAAGCGAATGTTACGTATGGCAGGACGGCATCCCACGTCTTGTGTTCGACGTCGACGTACATCGCTAGCATGTCGGCGAGGGTCTTATTCAGCCGCTCCGTAAGACCATTCGTCTGCGGGTGGTAGGCCGTTGTCCTCCTGTGCCTTGTCTGACTGTAGTTCAGAATGGCTTGAGTGAGCTCCGCTGTAAAGGCCGTTCCTCTGTCGGTGATGAGGACTTCTGGGGCGCCATGTCGCAGCAGGATGTTTTTGACAAAGAATTTCGCCACTTCGGCTGCGCTACCTTTCGGCAGTGCTTTAGTTTCAGCGAAGCGGGTGAGGTAGTCTGTCGCCACGACGATCCACTTATTTCCGGTTGTTGACGTCGGAAAGGGTCCCAGCAAGTCCATCCCGATCTGCTGGAATGGTCGGCAAGGAGGCTTGATTGGCTGTAGTAATCCGGCTGGCCTTGTCGGCGGTGTCTTGCGTCGCTGACAGTCGCGGCATGTCTTGACGTAACGGGCGACATCGGCGGTTAGGCGCGGCCAGTAATACCTTTCTTGTATCCTCGATAGCGTCCGGGAGAAACCGAGGTGCCCAGCGGTCGGATCGTCATGTAGGGCGTGCAGTACTTCTGGACGTAGCGCCGACGGAACAACAAGAAGGTAGTTGGCGCGGACTGGTGAGAAGTTCTTCTTCACGAGTAGGTTGTTTTGAAGCGTGAACGAAGATATTCCACGCTTAAATGCCCTTGGGACAACGTCGGTGTGCCCTTCCAAATGCTCGATTAGGGCTTTTAGCTCCGAGTCACCTCGTTGCTGTTCGGCGAAGTCTTCCGCGCTTATTATTCCAAGGAAGGCGTCGTCATCCTCGTCATCTTGCGGCGGCGGGTCAATGGGGGCGCGGGATAGGCAATCGGCATCTGAGTGTTTTCTTCCGGACTTGTAGGTTACAGTGATGTCGTATTCTTGTAGCCTGAGGCTCCACCGTGCCAGCCGTCCTGAAGGGTCTTTTAGGTTGGCTAGCCAACACAACGCATGATGATCGCTGACCACCTTGAATGGCCTGCCATATAGGTAAGGGCGAAATTTCGCTGTGGCCCAAACGATGGCGAGGCATTCCTTTTCGGTTGTAGAATAATTGCCTTCTGCTTTTGACAATGATCGGCTAGCGTAAGCTATCACGTGTTCATGTCCATCTTTTCTCTGGACTAGGACGGCACCGAGGCCTAGGCTACTGGCGTCAGTGTGTATTTCGGTATCGGCGTGCTCGTCGAAGTGCGCAAGTACGGGCGGCGACTGCATGCGTCGTTTGAGTTCTTGAAATGCGTCGCCCTGTGGCGTTTCCCACTTGAACTCGACGTCACATTTAGTTAGCTGTGTCAGCGGCTCAGCGATGCGTGAAAAATCCTTGACAAATCGCCTGTAGTAGGCACACATGCCAAGAAATCTACGCACTGCCTTCTTGTCGGTGGGCTGCGGAAACTTTGCAATGGCAGCTGTTTTCTGCGGGTCGGGGCGTACTCCGGATTTGCTGATGACGTGGCCTAGGAATAGAAGCTCATCGTAAGCGAAGCGGCATTTTTCTGGCTTCAGAGTGAGCCCTGATGACTTGATGGCCTCTAGAACTGTGGCAAGCCGCCTAAGGTGATCGTCAAAACTTTCGGCGAATACAACGACGTCATCCAAGTAAACGAGACAGGTCTGCCACTTCAATCCTGCTAAAACCGTGTCCATCACGCGCTGGAACGTTGCAGGCGCCGAGCACAGTCCAAATGGCATAACCTTGAACTCGTAGAGGCCGTCTGGGGTGATGAAGGCGGTCTTTTCACGATCTCTTTCGTCGACTTCTATTTGCCAATAGCCAGACTTGAGGTCCATCGAGGAGAAGTATTTAGCGTTGCAGAGCCGATCCAATGCGTCGTCTATCCGTGGGAGAGGGTATACGTCCTTCTTCGTGATCTTGTTCAGACGACGATAATCGACGCAGAAACGAAGGGTTCCGTCCTTTTTCTTCACCAGCACAACAGGAGATGCCCACGGGCTTTTCGACGGCTGGATGATGTCGTCGCGCAGCATTTCATCGACTTGTTCTCTTATAGCTTCACGTTCTCGCGGGGAAACTCGGTAAGGGCTCTGGCGAAGTGGTCGAGCGTACTCCTCGGTGATTATGCGATGCTTGGCGACTGGTGTTTGTCGAATCCTCGATGACGTCGAAAAGCAGCCTTTGTATCGCCGGAGCAGACTTCTGAGCTGCTGTTGCTTAATCACGGGGAGACTTGGATTAATGTCGTAGTCTGGTTCGGCAACCATGGTCGTCGGGGTAGATTCGGCGGATTCCGAGAGGACAAACGCATTGCTGTTTTCCAGAATTTCCTCGATGTATGCGATCGTCGTGCCCTTGTTGATGTGCTTGAACTCCTGGCTGAAGTTTGTCAGCAACACTTTCGTGTTTCCTCCGTGCAGTCGAGCGATCCCTCTTGCGACGCAAATTTCACGGTCTAGCAGTAGACGTTGGTCGCCTTCGATGACACCTTCTACGTCAGCGGGTGTTTCGGTGCCGACCGAAATAACAATGCTGGAGCGAGGCGGGATGCTCACTTGATCTTCGAGCACACTCAAGGCGTGGTGAGTACGAGGGTTCTCCGACGGTATCGCATGGTCTTCCGACAGAGTTATTGACTTCGACTTCAGGTCGATGACTGCGCCGTGTTGGTTGAGGAAGTCCATGCCGAGAATGACGTCTCGTGAACACTGTTGGAGGATAACGAAGGTGACAGGGTAAGTCCGGTCGTGAATGGTAATTCTTGCCGTGCACAGTCCAGTCGGCGTTATGAGGTGTCCTCCGGCGGTACGAATTTGAGGGCCTTCCCACGTAGTCTTAACTTTCTTCAACTGGGCGGCGATGTGTCCACTCATGACGGAGTAATCAGCCCCTGTGTCGACTAAGGCAGTGACTGCGTGGCCGTCGAGAAGCACGTCGAGGTCGGTGGCTCTTTGTCTTGCATTACAGTTCGGTCTTGGCGTCGGATCACGACTGCGTCGCGTTGACTTGTGGCTGGTATGTGACGTCGTCAGGTCGTCTTTCGTCGTCGCATTCTTTCCTTCCAGACTTCGTCGGGACGGCGGCGTGTCGTTATGTCGTCGACGTAGTTTCTTCGGCGTCTTCGTCGGCGGCGGAGGATCTTCGACAGTTCGACGGACAGCAACCGCACCTCCATCGGTTGCTGCTTTTAGTTTTCCGGATATGGGCTCGCTGACCGGCCCCGAGCTGGGCCAGTGTATGGTCGGCGCTGCGGCGACAGGTAGCGGCCTGGTGATGGTGAACGCGACGGTCGTCGAGAGCTCCACTGAGTAGCCGCGAGGTAGTCAGCGATATCGCGAGGGCGTTCACCTTGCTGCGGGCGCGGAGCGTTGACGGCGAAACCTCGCAGTCCCATTTCCCGGTATGGACATCGTCGGTAGACGTGACCCGCTTCCCCGCAATGGTAGCAGAGCGGGCGGTGGTCAGGAGCGCGCCAAACGTCGGTCTTCCTCGGGTAGCTCCGCTGGGCGACGGGTGGGCGCGCTGTCGGCGGCGGCGGCGGTGGTCGACGGAATTGCGGCGTTACAGGGCCCTGGCGCGGTCGCTGAGGAGGGCCTTGACGGCGTACGACGGCGGCGTAGGTCATCGCTTCGGGTTGGGGTAATTGAGGTTGCATCTCCGGAACTCCAAGCGACCGCTGAACCTCATCTTTGACGATGTCAGCGATCGAGGCCACTTGAGGTTGCGACGAAGGGAAGATCTTCTGAAGCTCCTCTCGTATGACTGCCCTGATAGCCTCGCGCAGGTCTTCGGAGGCCAGTGATTGAACTCCGGCATAGTTTGTAGCGTTGGTGCGGCGGTCGAATTGCCGGTTTCGCATCTCGAGTGTCTTCTCGATGCTAGTGGCCTCGCGAAGAAACTCGTCGACAGTCTTCGGTGGGTTTCGTACCATACCGGCGAAAAGTTCCTCCTTAACACCACGCATTAGTAGCCGGACTTTCTTTTCCTCGGACATTTCCGGGTCGGCGTGGCGGAATAGGCGGCGCATTTCTTCTGTAAAAATCGTGGTGGTCTCGTTGGGCAGCTGCACTCGGGTTTCCAGTAGTGCTTGGGCTCGTTCTCGTCGTACGACGCTTGTGAATGTCTTCAGGAAGCCGCTTCGGAAAAGGTCCCAGGTCGTTAACGTGGCTTCTCTGTTCTCGAACCACGTCCTGGCAGCGTCTTCCAATGCGAAGAAGACATGTCGCAGTTTGTCGTCGCTGTTCCAGCTGTTAAATGCAGCGACCCTCTCGTACGTCTCGAGCCAGGTTTCCGGGTCCTCGAATGTTGAACCGCGGAACGTGGGGGGCTCCCTGGGCTGCTGCAGCACGACAGGGGATGCTGGGGCTGCCATTGGGGTGGACTTGGTGGCAATCTTTCTGGTCGTCTCGGGCAAAAGTCCGAGCTCCGGGGGAAGTTGTTGAAGACGGCGGCTTGCTCGATGGTCCGGGACTGCGTTGGTGTTGTCTTTGCGTTCCGGGCTTGGATCACGGCTTGTCGGGGGCGTCCGGTACATGGACCACCCAGCACCTCCACCAGATGTCACGTGGTGGTGACGTGAAGAACACAGTAGCAATACTGTGATAGACAAAACTAACCTTTATTGGGCGAACCTGTGCCCACAAAACAGGCTACACTTATAGCACAACGATAGCGGCGAACACGGTCGGCGATCGTCGAAAAATCTCATCAGCGGTTCAAGCGCGTCGGCTTTTATACACAATCGTCGAATGTTCCAGACTAATCGTTGGGACCCGCGTGCCTTCCATAAAGTTCTACATCTTTCGCGTCAGGCGAATAAATCAGATAACACAAGGTTCGGCAACAACAGACTGCGGATAGAAGCATCGATAACTTTCCAGAAACTTCGGATACATGCAAGCGCGTCCCGCGCTGTGTGATAAGATTTGTTAGGCGGTGAAACCTGGTCGCCCGATAAATATAAATACACGTGTCAATATGATATGCTGCCTGTGCTACCTCGCTCGTATTTTCACCAACTTTTGCCACACACCTCTGTCACCTTTCAACAATGCTTTGTTTTCTGCAAGGCTGGGCGTCAGCTCAATTCACTAAAATGTTACTTCAGCCACTGACGATGAGCAAAACGAGAACAAGGTGAAAACAGGAGCCAACGTTTCGACAAGTGGACTTGTTTTCTTCAAGGCCTTGAAGAAGACAAGTCCACTTGTCGAAACGTTGGCTCCTGCTTTCACCTTATTCCCGTTTTGCTCATCGTCTTGAATTTCCATCTTAAGCCTTCCCCGTGTTTTCCCTGGACTTCAGCCACTGGCAACTTACTGTGCTCGGACACCTCTTCGATTCTTACGGTGTCTGCCCCGATCCCAAGAAAGTTCGCACAGTCAAGAATTTCCCCGTGCCGACCTGTGCCAACGATGTTCGAAGCTTTGTGGGCCTCTGCTTATACTTCCGCGGGTTCGTACACAATTTTGCTAACGTTGCTGGTCCTCTCACAGAACTTTTCAACAAAGGCGCAGATTTTGTCTAGAGTCCAGAGCAAGCTACTGCAGTCACTGAGCTTACCGTGTGGTTCACTTTACCGCCAGTTCTCACTCATTTTGATCTGACCGCTTCAACGGAAGTTCGCACCGATGCTAGCAGTCACGTTATCGGCGCTGTTTTGGCTCAGGATTAGCAAGGTTGCGACCATGCTGTTGCGTATGCTAGCCGTCTTCTGTCCCACGCAGAGTGCAATTACTCCATTACTGAATCCAAGTGCCTTCTCATTTGAGCAGTGGGTAAATTTTGCCCCTACTTGTACAGCTGGCCATTCCCAGTTATCACTGACCGTCATGCCTTATGCTGGCTTTCAATTCTAAAGGATCCTACTGGATGTCTTGGTTGGTGGGCCCTACAACTCCAAAAGTACTCATGCACAGTTGTGCATAAGAGTTGCCGACACTGATTGTTTGTTGCACCATCCAGTAGACCTACCGCAGCTGCGAGTCTACCTGCATGCTTTTGTTTAGTGCATGTCAGAACAACGGAGATAAGCAACGCCCTGACCCATACTTGTGAGACCTCATTCTTTGGCTAACTTGTGAGACACCTTCCCCTTCTCTGCATATGTTTGCACTCCAGGACGGCATCTTGTACCGTTACAACATGCACACTGACGTTCCTGAACTGCTCTTGGTTATTCCCACTCATATGTGTCAAACTTTCCTCACACAATGTTCTTACCGCAGGTCACCTCTGAGTCTCTCGGACGTATGACCGTGTTCAGCATCCCTTCTTTTGGCCCGGTATTTACCATTCCTTCTGCCGCTACGTCGCTTCCTGTGAACAATGCTACCGCCACAAGAAACCAGCACTACTCCGAGCTGGCCGCCTTCAACCTTTAATCAAAAGACTAGCACAAATAACAGGGACACAGACAAAGACGACAGGACGAGTGCCTTGATCGCATTCAACCCCTTGGCGTACCACTGGAGCCATTTTTTAGGGTTGGTCTTGACCTTCTTGGCCTTTTCTTGCTATCTTCACGCAGAAATTAGTGGATAGCAGTTGCTACCAACTACACAACCAGGTCTGCAATCCCTTGGGTTCTTTCAACTAGCTGTGCAAATGACGTCGCCGACTTCCTCCTCGAAGACACGATACGAGACCATGGCGCTCCTCAACGACTCCTCACAGACCAGGGCTGCTATTTCATATCAAAGGTTGTCCAAGACCTCTTGCATTTCTGCGCTACAAGGCACAAGTTGAGAACGGTGTACCACCCTCAGACCAACTGCCTTACAGAGCATCCTAAAAGACATGCTTGCTATGCATGTTTCTGCTGACCATCGTGACTGGGACGTCACTCTGCTCTTCGTAACATTTGCTTATAGTTCCTCCCGATATGACCCTGCAGGTTTTTCTCCATCTTATCTCTTGTACGGAAACCCCACGCTGCCATTCGACACTCCTACCCGACGTTCTTGACACATCGTCGGAATACGCCTGTGCCACCATCGTCAATGCAGTAACATCTGTTCTGCTTTCATGAGCTAAATACACATTAATTTAAAAAAAAAACTTTTTGTATGCGAACAAATAGGGACAAAGAAGAGGAGCAACACAAGGACGGGCGCTTTCTAACAACTGGTTTTATTTTCGAAGAACTTCCTGCTTAAATACCCGTATATCTGCGCGATCTAGTAAACAGAGCACGCCTATAGCGCATATAACACTTGAGATAAAATGCCGTGGACCAAAGCCACCCGGTCAACATAAAAGAAACAGCAAGACGCATGTAAGAAGCATATAACATGTGTCATGATTAACTTCAGACCTTCTGAGCTAGTTTTCATTCCTGCTGCCATGCCTGTGGACAGAAGCAGATTAGCGAGAAAGTTTCTGCTGCCTAAAGCATTAGTAAAGCTAATGCGGATGGAGAACGCTAAAATAACAAAACCAAATGAAGCTTCCGTGTACTTCACTATAATTTATTAATGCGCCTGCCTAAATGAAAGTAAGCTCCGTGATTTGAAATGCCCACGTGATATTTAAAATATATAAAAAGAAAGCAATGGTATACTTGCTGGGAAGAAAGAATTCGTCCCGAGTGAGATGTTTCAAACGAACCAGCAGTGTGTCCATCACCTTTGGCCAATGTGTAAGTTTCTTATACGCGTCGCTCTCTAATGTGCGTCATCTGCTTCTTTCGGGAAACGATGAAATTATACATTGCTGTCTTTCCACCGCGATGACATGAATAATGGTGCACAGCAAAAGTCTTTAGACATCCGTATATTTTGTTCTTTTGGGGGAGGGGGCTTGTGCATCGTAGCATCACGGCAATTTCAGAACTATGGGGCATTCAGGGCATGCTGCGATAGGAAACCCTCTTTCACTTCAAGCCTGAACCTGGAGTGGCCAGTTCTTGGCGCGGCCGCTAGGGGGCGAGCGATTACTTGGAGTCCTGAATAGCAAATCGACAAGCCATGTAAAGGGGCTGCTTGGGACCCACCTGCTCGGCACATATGGGCATCTTGCGCTGCATTGATTCATGCAGTGCTTTACATTACATCAACAACTAAAGTTGTCTGCCAAATTTTTTTCCTTGACAAAGGTGGCAACCTTGCCTGGCACATGGCCATTTTATGATGCAGCCATTGTGCAT
This sequence comes from Dermacentor albipictus, assembly GCF_038994185.2. NCBI lineage: Eukaryota > Metazoa > Arthropoda > Arachnida > Ixodida > Ixodidae > Dermacentor > Dermacentor albipictus. The sequence continues at coordinate 8,003,118 of NW_027225570.1, read as the reverse complement.
GCAGAATCTTCAGAATGCTTACCTTATGTCTTGTGGGTGGAGCAACCTCCAAAAACTCCTCCAGTAACTTCAGGGACGAAGTTTTTGCAAATGCAGAAGCTTAGAGAATCTGCTATGCACTTTGGCAATGAAGGCGATGCTCAACCTTCTCAACAATAAGGATCCTATTTTGCAAAATGTTCTGAGGAGTAAAGGATGTTCATTGTTCGCTGCTACCTACCGAATTGTGAAGTTCTGTATCACAAGCTAAAGGTGGTATTACAGAATTGGCTAACTAGATGGCTTGGATGACAAAATCCATGCATACAAGCGTGAATGAGGCTTGTTCTCTTTCGTCAACGCAGCACTCTTACTGTCCCTGCAGATCCTGTATCCGTGAATTGAGAGACGTTTTTATTCAATCATTTTTCATGTCGGTGATGTGCTGAGTGTTACGGTTCACGTGCAGCGGGGCTTGCTCATCAGTATAGTGACCTTGCACGATCCATCAGTTTCATGATATCTGGGGCTGGTTAGGAAAAGTTTTCAGACATAATGTGTGAAAAATATACCATGCTTATGGGAGGTCACCGTGCCATGAAAATCTGTCAGCCAGTATTTTGAGCTATGCTAGTATGAGTTTACTGTACAGGCTTCTGTGCATTATTTATTCCCACGTGTGCTGCTTTTTCTGTGTCCCATTCAGGGTGTGGATGTGAGTGAGCCAGTCGACATAGCCCAGCGCTTCCGCAATGCGGCCGTGTGGCACAGTGCGGAGGAAATGGTGTCCGAGCGGCAGTGCTACTGGCAGCCACTGGGTCCACTCCAGCTGCCATCGAGAACGGAGCTGGAACGCAATCCACGGAGCCGCTCGGCCAAGCTCCGTGTCGCCGAGAGGACGGTCATCGATTGACGCAAGCCATGTCAAGCACCAATCAATTCTGTTCATGAAAGCTTCACCTCATTTCTTGCATCTTCAGGATCATTAAAAGCCGTACAGCAGACTCGTAATTGTCAAGTTTTACGTGACTTTTCACGGCTTCCTGTTAAGTCGGAGCTAGCAGAGTTGACTCGCTCCCTAGGGTGGGTGTGTTTCTTGCAAGATAGGCTGGGCCAGTCCTGTGCCAGTGCACAACCTGTGTCCTCGCGTGGTTTGTAATGAGAGCTTACTATACCTGATTGGGCTGGTTGGTGTTGAATCATTTTTCTGTGAAGTGTAATGTTTAATGAAGACACGAAGGTGAGCACTATTTTCTAACTGCTGTGCCTTACTTCGAGACTGAACCCTGAAAAAATTCCAAAAACCCTCCTAAACATGACAAAAACAGTGAGAAAGCATAATGGCAAAGAAGATCTATCACTGTGTGTGCACACCCAAAACACAACAATTTGTTTGACAGTGAAAGAGCAGAAGGGAATTTTCCTTACAACGCTGCTGCAGGACCCGATGAAATCCTAATACAGGTAATCAAAATCCTCGGTCCAAATAGCAAGACATTTCTGACTAATGCCATTCAACAAGTGATTAAAGTGAAGAAAATTCTGGTTGGAGGCTGTGAAAGCAAGATGAACTTCATCTATAAAGGCAAAGGTGATAAAATAGGACGAGCTCATACAGGCCTATTACAGTAATGTCGGTACCCGCCGTGGTTGCTCAGTGGCTATGGTGTTGGGCTGCTGAGCACGAGGTCGCGGGATCAAATCCCGGCCACAGCGGTCGCATTTCGATGGGGGCGAAATGCGAAAACACCCGTGTATTTAGATTTAGGTGCACGTTAAAGAACCCCAGGTGGTCGAAATTTCCGGAGTCCTCCACTACGGCGTGCCTCATAATCAGGAAGTGGTTTTGGCACGTAAAACCCCATAATTTTAACACTAATGTCGGTGCTACATAAGATGGTGAGCAAGCCGTAAAATTCGAACTGTCGAAATAGGCAGATACAAATGATGTACTGGGGGAACTGCAGAATGGATGCAGATCAGGCAGACGCTTAATTAGAAGATATTTTTTTTTGTTTCAGCTCGGTGCATAGAGATTTCAGTAGCACAGAATAGACCGTTACAGATAGCATTTCTAGATATTAAGGGAGCCTACAACAATGTCGACAGGGAGTCGATATGGGATATCCTTAAGCACGAAGGCAGGGGTGCAGTTTGGACACCCGTTCGGCTGACTTTTTGCTGACCACGCTGAAAGCTTGAAACACCCATCGAGTTGAATTGCGGGGCCTTTGAAAATACAGCTCCAGTGGCAGGCCACCAAAACTAGTTTCGTGCCTTTGAGAACAAAAATGACATCACATCTGTTTTTAATGGATATAGCATCAGATTATTTTTCACCATACCCATGAAAAAGGCAAGCAAAGGTCTATACTGCTCCATGTCCGAAGTAGACGGATATTGAGAAACGTCAAACCCCGCACATCGGCTAGTACTGACAAGACCCACCATTCACAGCCACCCACATCATATAAGAGGCTATGTACTGGCCTTTTAAGAGCACTCGAGCAGGTGTTGTATACAGTAAAAGCTCGTTAATTCAAATTCTGCAGGGATGCTACAAAAATTCGAATTATACAGGGTCCTGAATATTTCGCTGCGGGTGTTTGAAAAAAGGTTTTACTCACAACGCTGCACTGTTTGTAATCTAATTTTGTAGAACAGTTGTGTTTTGGCATTGACTTCGTTTAGTGTAACACTTGGCTAGGAATTCGCCTGGTTTTTAGGAAAAAGTGCAAATTTTGTAAAGTACGAAAAGTACTTATGGGGATGTGAGCTGCTACCGCGATGGCACAAGCATAAACTTGTGTCGCCGCCGATCATCTGCAGAAAGCAGCATTTCAGGGAGGGAAGTTGCCTGTTCGAGCAACACATGGCAGCCCTCCCTGAAACGCTGCAGATGACGGCAGGTGGTGACAAGTTTATGCTTGCGCTATCGCGACAGCAGCTCGCATCCGCATAAGCACAGGCAAATTTGCACTTTTTAACGCGACAGCGTTGAGGAGCTCGTGTCACAGAAAAGCCGGTGTCAGCGGCGTTGACCGTGAGCGATAAATCCCGGGAGACACTTCATAAATAAAGAACTTGCAAGATGGGTTGAATGGGAATCGAACCAGGGTCTCTGGAGTGTGAGACGGAGACGCTACCACTCAGCCACGAGTTCGCTGCTTCAAAGTGGTACAAAAGCGCGTCTAGTGAATGCGGTGTTGCCTTAGAAACGTGCCGTCGAAAGTTCTACTGCGGTGTATATCGGTAATTATGAGCCTGTAACTTATGGCGTTTTTCACTGGTCGATCTGGTGCGGCCGCCGAAATCCTCGAGCGAGCGCTCGGGTTTCACAAATCCGAATCGGCCAGCGGAGCGCAAAAACGCTCCGCGGTGGATCACACAGGAAGTCTGCGTACACGTCGCACGAACCGGTTCCGAAAACCATGCCTGACTTCCGTTCTGTACGTTTCCACGGCAACCAAACTGGCTGTCCCCCGTGTGTAATTTGACCGTGGCAATCGCATAGTCCGTCATTTCCATGTCGCGCCCGCAAGGAATGTGCATGGACAACGTGCATAGAAGTCTTCGTACAGCACCTGCGTCGCTTCGTAATCGCTGTCGTCCGCGCTCTCATCGCTAAACGCGAGCGCTGCAGCAGCACCGAACGCAGCCATTTTGCGAAGCAACACAATGTTATGCGTACCAACCGGGTACCGATTTCGCTTGAAGACGGAAGTGACGCGAGCTATTTCCGCCCGAATCCGCGCCTCGGCGGCGGAGCAAGTGAGAGCGATCCGGCGCGGAGCGAGTTGATCCGAAACGACCAGTGGAACGCGCGAACCCGCTCCAGATCGACCAGTGAAATTCGGATTCGTTGCCACGGAGCAAGAAATCCTGCTCCGAATCGACCAGTGAAAAACGCCATTACAGAAGTCGCAGTCGCATAAGTCGCAGTTACACGATAGCGAAGTACGTTTCCGCTACATTCCTTCTCCGCTCTGCGCACACGCAGAGCCATCTTGCGGCAAACACAGAAGACCCCCTCCTCGCAATGTGCGGCGCATCCCCGACACGTGATGCGCCACTCGCCCGCTTCTCCACTTCGGGCCGTGCGGGGACCGGTGCGAGAATGCCCCATTACCCTTGCGTTTAATAAGTTTTTCTCGCTTTCTCCCCTTCCAACGTCCAGCGTGCGTCACTCAAATCCTCGTGTTTAGGCGACGCGGCTCCTTTTTCCGCTCACAGCGCGATTCCTAGGTGCAGCGTCCGATGCGGGGCGCCTCTGACGTGTCGCTGCGTCGTAGCGCGTCTGGTGGGAAAGCGTCCCCTGCGATGTGTGCCGAGCTGCTTCCGAGGAGTCATGCGTCTGCGTAGTGCCCCCAAGCGAGATAGAGAACGATCCCATCGAGGCGTCAGCCCCATGATCGCGTCGGCCTTCATGGCGCGTCGCGGCCCGGTTGTCCGTGTCGATCACGACGTTTGCCTGGCGTAGATCGTTTCTCCTTCCGAGACACCGAGTTCTTTGGTTCGTTCCGCTTGCTCAGGCGCACGTTTCGTTGCCGCGCCGAACGCTGCGTTGCTCGCGCTCACCGCGTGATTAGCGGATGCAGAGTCCGATGCGGGGCGCCTCGTAAGTGATCGCTGCGCTGTAGCGCATGGTCTTACACCCCTTGGCGGGTCGACGGGAACGCTATCGCGTTCCACTCTTGAAGGTGAATCTTAAGCGTCCTTAAACGTCCGACAGTTATCAGTCGAGCCGCCTGACAAAGATACTTATCTGTTGTATTAGTTCAATTCTGCATATTGTATTTCTTAGCAAAAATATGACAGAGCTCAACGTCCGAGTGGAGGAGGGCATATCTGACCGCAAGCTTGTGCTGGTCAGTAGTAGGCCTGATAGTTGTGAAAGGAAGCACGTTAAGCCCAGCAAAATTGCTAAAGACTATTAATGCCAATGATCAAACTATCCTTGATGAACTTTGGAAGCTGGTCGACAACTTACCAAAAACTGATGTTACTGCACTGTGGCATGCGTTTGTGACCTGCGTTAAATACTGCATTGATGCATTCGTGCCGTCTATATGTATTAAACCACAACGAAAAAACCCATGTATTCACAGAAAAATTATACATATAAAACGCACGTTAAAACGCGCCACAAAGCGCCGGAACAAAAACCCTGAATTTATTAGCCACCTGCAAGTCCAGCTTTCAGACGCATTGTCTTTTGCCCAACAAAAATATTTTTCTAATACTTTGCTGAATTACATAAAAGCCAGTCTCGATAAATTTTGGCGATATCTTGGCAGTGGGAACACACATTTGCAAGAAATAAGGCAACGCGACATTGTGATCACAGATACTCAGGCGATATCTAACATAATTAATGAATATTTCCATTCTGTGTTCACCCGCGCTGATAGAGCCATGGAGGCTTCTTCTTCTCCGTGCCAAGTATCAGACTTCATATCTTTTGAAGGCGTGTTTTCCTTATTGCTTAATGATAAAGAAAAATCTTCTGGGGGGGGGGCGGATGGCATACCAAATTCTTTTCTTCGCCGTTACATTGAGCCTGTTGCACACATCTTAACAGCTGTGTTTTCTTTATCCATGAGCACAGCAACTTTACCTGATGACTGGCCTGTGGCTCGTGTCATTGCAGTCCACAAGAAGGGTGATCGCGCCTTAGCATTGAAAGCTTTCGTCTCATTTCGTTGACATCCACATGCTGTAAAAGACTCGAACACATTATCGCTCATTACATAACTGCAGACCTGCGACGCAGCAGAGGGTGCTAAGAATCACTGGCTCCGGACAGGCCGCCATTGGAATATGAACCTGGCAACGTTTAACGCTAGAACGTTATCTAGTGAGGCGAGTCTAGCAGTGCTATTGGAGGAATTAGAGGGCAGTAAATGGGATATCATAGGGCTCAGTGAAGTTAGGAGGACAAAAGAAGCATATACAGTGCTAAAAAGCGGGCACGTCCTTTGCTACCGGGGCTTAGCGGAGAGAACGAGGCGTCGGATTCTTGATTAATAAGAATATATAGCTGGTAACATACAGGAATTCTATAGCATTAACGAGAGCGTGGCAGGTCTTGTTGTGAAACTTAATGTAGAAAATTAAGATTGTACAGGTCTACGCCCCTACATACAGTCATGATGACCAGGAAGTCGAAAGCTTCTATGAAGACGTGGAATCGGCGATGGGTAGAGTGAAAACTAAATACACTATACTAAAGGGCGACTTTAATGCCAAGGTAGGCAAGAAGCAGGGTGGAGACAAGGCAGTGGGGGAATATGGCATAGGCACTAGGAATATCAGGGGAGAGTTATTAGTAGAGTTTGCGGAACAGAATAATATGAGGATAATGAATACCTTCTTCCGCAAGCGGGATAGCCGAAAGTGGACGTGGAGGAGCCCGAACGGCGAGACTAGAAATGAAATAGACTTCATACTCTTCGCTAACCCTGGCACCTTACAAGATGTGGACGTGCTCGGCAAGGTGCACTGCAGTGACCACAGGGTGGTAAGAACTCGAATTAGCCTAGACCTGAGGAGGGAACGCAAGAAACTGGCACATAAGAAGCCGATTAATGAGTTAGCGGTAAGAGGGAAAATGGAGGAATTCCAGATCAAGCTACAGAACAGGTATTCGGCTTTAACTCAGGAAGAGGACTTTAGTGTTGAAGCAATGAACGACAATCTTGTGGGCATCATTAAGGAGTGTGCAATGGAAGTCGGTGGTAACTCCGTTAGGCAGGATACCAGTAAACTATCGCAGGAGACGAAAGATCTGATCAAGAAACGCCAATGTATGAAAGCCTCTAACCCTACAGCTAGAATAGAACTGGCAGAACTTTCGAAGTTAATCAACAAGCGTAAGACAGCTGACATAAGGAAGTATAATATGGATAGAATTGAACATGCTCTCAGGAACGGAGGAAGCCTAAAAACAGTGAAAAAGAAACTAGGAATTGGCAAGAATCAGATGTATGCGTTAAGAGACAAAGCCGGCAATATCATTACTAATATGGATGAGATAGTACAAGTGGCTGAGGAGTTCTATAGAGATTTATGCAGTACCAGTGGCACCCACGACGATAATGGAAGAGAAAATAGTCTAGAGGAATTCGGAATCCCACAGGTAACGCCGGAAGAAGTAAAGAAAGTCTTGGGAGATATGCAAAGGGGAAGGCAGCTGGGGAGGATCAGGTAACAGCAGATTTGTTGAAAGATGGTGGGCAGATTGTTCTAGAGAAACTGGCCACCCTGTATACGCAATGCCTCATAACGTCGAGCGTACCGGAGTCTTGGAAAAACGCTAACATAAACCTAATCCATAAGAAAGGGGACGCCAAAGACTTGAAAAATTATAGACCAATCAGCTTGATGTCTGTTGCCTACAAAGTATTTACTAAGGTAATCGCAAATAGAATCAGGAACACCTTAGACTTCTGTCAACCAAAGGACCAGGCAGGATTCCGTAAAGGCTACTCAACAATAGACCATATTCACACTATCAATCAGGTTATAGAGAAATGTGCGGAATATAACCAACCCTTATATATAGCTTTCATTGATTGCGAGAAAGCATTTGATTCTGTCGAAACCTCAGCAGTCATGGAGGCATTACGGAATCAGGGTGTAGACGAGCCGTATGTAAAAATACTGAAAGATATCTATAGCGGCTCCACAGGCACCGTAGTCCTCCATAAGGAAAGCAACAAGATCCCAATAAAGAAAGGCGTCAGGCAGGGAGATACGATCTCTCCTATGCTCTTCACAGCGTGTTTACAGGAGGTGTTCAGAGACCTGGATTGGGAAGAAATGGGAATAAAAGTTAATGGGGAATACCTTAGTAACTTGCGATTCGCTGATGATATTGCCTTGCTTAGTAACTCAGGGGACCAACTGCAATGCATGCTCACTGACCTGGAGAGGCAAAGCAGAAGAGTGGGTCTAAAAATTAATCTGCAGAAAACTAAAGAAATGCTTAACAGTCTCGGAAGAGGACAGCAATTGACCACTTGCAGAAGTCGGAGCGCCACCTAGCGCGAAAAACGGGAAGCTTGCGCCTCGCCGCTTGGTTGGAAAACATCCCGGCTCCAGCCTTGCTTTGGTACGGCGGCATCGAGTGGCGACGTTGTGTTTGCAGAGCTTCTTTCACGTTTTGTGAAAGCGTCGACATTCTTTGGTAGTTGCCATATATGACCTGCCTTAAATATGATTGAAGAGGACTTCATTCTCTTGCCGTTTTTGCAAATGGGACGGACAGCTGACTTCTCAGAGCACTGGATAATGAGCGACAATGCGTGGGGTTATCTTCATGCCAACACTTCGTCCGTTTGTCAGGCACACCGCCGATGGGCTTTAAAAAATAGGGTTAAGTTAAGCACATAAAACTGAACTGAAACACCGTGGACCTTCCACTTGGCCTCATAGGAGCTACGTACACGCCATCCATGAAATCGGGCATCTACGTGGTTACAGCATGGTACACAAAAGCCATTCGCGACATTGCCGGAGAGCACTGTGAATGCGTGGCCGGATGAGTGCTTTATGCCTGTCGCATTCCTCGAACTCTTAGTTGTTGCATGGAGCAACAGATGTACACGTTCTAGCTTGCAAATTTGATATTCATCTCGTGCTGTTTCGCCAAACTGCTGTGTTGCATGCTTGTGGTTTACGAAGTCGTATCCCAAATTTCGAATGCGCTATATGTACGCGGTAGGTTATTCAGTCTGTTTTTGCGAGCGCTAATTCCTCAAAGCTCACGCCAACCTATTTTATTATATGTTACATTAGCTTAAATATGGGCAGCTTGTGCGTCCACAGGCCAGTACGCTCCCGCTCACTCGCGAATACTCATCAAGGCAGATAGTTTGACGAATTGGTTCGAAGTCATGTTGGAAGAGAGCGCAACACAACTGACATGTGCGGAAAAAGAGAAGACGAGCGCAGTCTCACAAATGACATGACGTACATAGACTGGCCGCATCTGTTTGCGCCGTTTTTCACAAATCGCTTAATCGTACTCGCATATACTCAGGGTCACTCAGTGACGAGCGCGAAGGAAAACTGCATTCTTTATATTTTACAGCCTCAGCGAGCCCTGCCAGCACGTCGCTGGCCTTCTGTTCAGCGTTGCAGAACTGGCAGGAAATGACAAGGAAATAGAAGTCGCCTGCATAAGCCACAGATCCTAGAATGCACTGTTAGTTGCCATGGCGTGCCGTCCGGGTTCGACCGCTTCACCGCTGCCGTCCACAAACGTCTCCACTTTTAACCTTCGCGGGCGGAAATCTGAAGAAATTACTATTTCCATTTTCATAATAATAGCTCGTGCTACCGAAAGCGACTCAGTTGGCCGGCGTGTCACGCCCGAGCAGCGCAGTTTGCTTTCCAACCACGGAGACGACGCTCACGAAGCGCCGCCCCGCGGCCGGTCTTGGCGCATGCGCAGTCGTACTTCTGCAAGTGGTCAATTTACAATAGGCAGCGAGGCACTGGAAGTCGTAAGGGAATACATCTACTTAGGGCAGGTAGTGACGGCGGATCCGGATCATGAGACGGAAATAATCAGAAGAATAAGAATTGGCTGGGGTGCATTTGGCAGGCATTCTCAGATCATGAACAGCAGGTTGCCATTATCCCTCAAGAGAAAAGTATATAATAGCTGTGTCTTACCAGTACTCACCTACGGGGCAGAAACCTGGAGGCTTACGAAAAGGGTTCTACTCAAATTGAGGACGACGCAACGAGCTATGGAAAGAAGAATGATAGGTGTAACGTTAAGGGATAAGAAAAGAGCAGATTGTGTGGGAACAAACGCGAGTTAATGACATCTTAGTAGAAATCAAGAAAAAGAAATGGGCATGGGCCGGACATGTAATGAGGAGGGAAGATAACCGATGGTGATTAAGGGTTACGGACTGGATTCCAAGGGAAGGGAAGCGTAGCAGGGGACGGCAGAAAGTTAGGTGGGCGGATGAGATTAGGAATTTTGCAGGGACGGCATGGCCACAATTAGTACATGACCGGGGTGGTTGGAGAAATATGGGAGAGGCCTTTGACATGCAGTGGGCGTAACCAGGCTGATGATGATGATGATGTTCTCCTTGGGTCACAGACCTCACTGTGGCCCTTCTAACTTCTAAAAAACTTGCAGTATTCGAGTTACTGTGCCATATTCAATGGAAGTGTCTTACACCTTGAGCGTTAAGTACTCCTCTACGAAGCACACATTTACTGACGGCTCCTTTACCCAACGTAGATCTTCCTGTGGTATTTTCATTCCTTCCACTGATGATGATGATGAAATTAAAGTCACCAGCCATTATTAGTCTTGTGTTTTCATTTACATGGGAGCCGAGAAATTCATTCAAGCCATCGAAAAATTCTGGGGCCGAATCTTATAACGGTTCGGAATACGAACCGTTCGCTTCACCACTTACGTCACTTGATGTGCCACTCCCAAGCCGGCGGTGCAAGAAGGGGAGGACGCGACCAATAAATGAGAGGGTGCCACCTCTGAAGTGTACGTCACTATATGACGAGCTAATCGAGGAATTGCAGAATGTTTCTGCTTGCTAAACAAATGTAAAATATAAATTTAATATTATACGCCAAGTTCTGAAGTATAAACGTGTGGTGCCGGGCGTTTACGCAATGCAGAAGTAATTTATTAATGTCATTCTTTTTTATTCTCAGCCGACAGGCGGTATCGCAAGCGTAAATGAGTTGGCAGAGCGCAGCGCTATGTCGTCTGCTACCAGGAGCTCGCAGGGTGCACGCAACAGGAACGCACTGCCGGCACTTCTCAAGTAGCGAGCGCGACAAAACCGCGAACTGGTTCTTAGGGACACCTTTACTAGCCGACTATATCAATTTTCGATCTTTTTTCGCCCTTCGTCATCGGCTCGGACATGACTCGCTCGCCGCCGCGCTGCCGCTGTCCCTGCGATAAGCCCCACGGCACGTCGCGTGATAAAAGCAATGGAACTTGAAATCGAAAATTACGATACACGGGCCCTGCATTGCTTGAGCGAAGTGAAATCGAATAGTGTGGTGCTGACGGTGCGCGCTGTGCCGTAAAATTGAGTAACAAAGTGCGGCACTCCCGAACCAGAGAAAAAAAGGCACCCATGCAAATAAGAGATCTCCACAATATCTTCCCGTCCTGACTGTATAGTTTTATCAGCCGAACGATGGAAGTGCTGAACCAGCCTAGGTTGAACCCTTCTGACTGCTGAACGGCGATCTGCAAGCTATTCACGCTGGCGATAGCACTGAGAATTCGATCTCACCATGCAAATATCTCCTTGGCATTGGCTTTGAAGCTGAGGTCACGGGAAAGCTGACCCAGCCCTTCAACCGGCCAACACAGTAATTGTGAGAGCAACTTTGTGGACGGTGTCGGCAGCAGAGATCTAGGTCATTCCGATGAATGCTTCACGTCCGACCTACCTCTGGGAGCTGCAGGCCAGTGGCGATGAACCGCAACGCGCAATATTCCTTCCTCTGCGTGGAATGGCCACTCGTACGCTTGCACCTGAGTCCCCTACATTTGATAGCGTAGCCTGCAAAAGGTTTACTTAGAACGCCAGCAAGGGCGGTGCAACTCATTATCCGTCACTTCTTCGAACGCGTATCGCGCTTCCAGCCGTGGTCGACACCGAAAGAGGAACGCCAAGCAGACGACGAAGGCTAGTAATAGCCTCCGAAGCAACCAACGCACGCGCGCGCGACGCCCGCGTGTCTCCGGGGTCGCGCGACCGGCGCGCGCGGCCAGGGTCACAAGCCAAAGCCAAGCCACAGCAACGGAACCCAAAGCGGACTACCCCTTCGTCGGTTCCTACGACCGGTTCGCTTTGAAGATGATTGACAGATGCGTGACGTATTCGAAAATTGCGATACCGCCCCGCTGCCTCTGACGACCTGTGACGTAATAAAAATTTTGGCCAATCAGGTGAGGCCAAAGGAACGGTTCCCCAACCGAACCGTTATAAGATTCGGCCCCTGGTGGAGTGGCTGGTGGTCTGTACACAGTCCCTGATATATACCACATGTCTGCACAGTGTATCTTGCTCCAAACCATTTCAGGGAGACTGCAATAAAGAGCGACTGTGTTTGTAAAACTCTTCACAAGAACAGCCACGCCACCACCTCTGGAATCCCTGTTGCATCTAAATATGTACCTTGTAGTCAGGAGGAAAAATACTACTGTCACTAATTGCACTATGTAGCCATGTCTCAGTCAACATCAATACATCATGATTCTGAGAAATTAGTAGATACTCTAAACCAGTTACTTTATTTGCTATGCTGCGGGCGTTGACAAGTACATTGTTGAGCTAGGACCGAGAAGAATCGCTATCCGTGTCAGAAGCCTTGTCTAAAGTTTGCAACTGAGGCAATGTCTGGCCAGCAGTATTTCCCTTCTTTTTGAATTGAGGAACCTTATCTTGCTCAGTACGGTGCAGACACCGTTTATTCCTTTCACGATCCCAGACGTAGATATTATTGTTGATCTTAAGTTTGTCATGTACCAGTTTTACCTTTTTGCCGTTTGCTCGTTCCTTTTTACTACTTTGCCATAATTTTTTCCGTACTTCTACAGTTTCTTTAGCGCAGTCTTGACTTATGCTTATTGAGCTGCCTTTCAGCTTGCCGCAGTTCTGAATCACAGACTGTTTTTCTCGCGAATCATAAAATGCATGATTACCGGCCGAATACTACCATCTTATTTTTTTGCCAATGCGATGAATTTTGTCGATCGTGTTCACTTGCACTCCCAGGGTTGTTTTAAAGACATTCTCAATAACAGCTTGTTTCAGGTCGCTGTCTGATTCACCCTTGTTCTCATCGATACCGAAAACCAAGAGATTATTGGATCGGCTTCTATTTTCATATTCTACTAACTTCTCCGCCTGATGACGAACAAGGGAGGCTAGGATTTGTACTCACTTGTTCAATTCTGAAATCACGTTAAGTGCAGTGTTCATTTTCTCGCATTTCTCATTTATTTCGGTCATTTCAGCTCTTAATGCATCTATTTTAGCATCTGATGAAGCCTGATTATCAATGATTAATTGCAACATTTCTGCGGTTTTGGGCCCAGGATTTTCTTCAACATCTCCTGAAACCAACAGTGTTATCATCATAGACCAAGAGTCAACCGAAAAATTCAGGCAACTGCGAGGGCACGGCAGGGCTAACAAAAAGCGGTTGTCGCTTCTAAAAGTTGTAGCATTAGGCAAATAACGAACCTGCAACAGCAGTAACGTCCGCTTAGGCATGTTATCGCTAGGCCAGGTGCCGTGCCCTCTGGAGCCTCCCTCGCTGCTTGTCTCCTTTTGTAGCCAGTCCACTGGTGACGTCACCGTCATCGACGAAAGACGATCTACGAGCCGGATGCCATCAATCCCAAAGTCCTGATAAGGCGTGAAGAAAAGCGGTGCGTCGTCTGGACTGCAAACCGATGTAGCGTTCCATGCTGTACCGTTCCAAACCGATGTAGCGAGAATCCATGGCAAAACCTGCAACAGCAGTAACGTACACTTAGGCATGTTGTCGCTAGGCCAGGTGCCGTGCCCTCTAATGGAACATAAAAGGTCGTTAACCAGTCGATAGCCTTCTAATCTTTCGCTACATTGCCGAGATTGTAACTGCACGCCTGAGTTAGATGAATGCGCGATATTGTACAGGCATAAGAATGAAGATAGGCGTCTTATGGTAGAGGCATGTCATATCTATAATGGTGGAAGTGCGTGCGTGAGTCAGCTTTCGATTACTGTACGTAAGGAAGAGATTAGGTGCCTTAACAGTTATCTCTCACGTAGACCGGCACGTGTACCCGACTGACACGTGGTGCTACCATTCCTGAGCATGCGCAGATGAGTTTTGTGTCATCTTTCTTTTTTCGCCTCAGTGCTCCCTTCAGTTGATAGTCGGCGTTCGTGTCGTCCCCTTTTCTACTCTTGTGACCTGTCTGCACGCCTCACTTCTTTTTTTGCATAATGTGTGCCTTAAGAGACAAAGCCGGCAATATCATTACTAATATGGATGAGATACTTCAAGTGGCTGAGGAGTTCTATAGAGATTTATGCAGTACCAGTGGCACCCACGACGATAATGGAAGAGAGAATAGTCTAGAGGAATTCCAAATCCCACATGTAACGCCGGAAGAAGTAAGGAAAGCCTTGGGAGATATGCAAAGGGGGAAGGCTGCTGGGGAGGATCAGGTAACAGCAGATTTGTTGAAGGATGGTGGGCAGATTGTTCTAGAGAAACTGGCCACCGTGTATACGCAATGCCTCAAAACGTCGAGCGTACCGGAATCTTGGAAGAACGCTAACGTAATCCTAATCCATAAGAAACGGGACGCCAAAGACTTAGAATTATAGACCGATCAGCTTACTGTCAGTTGCCTACAAACTATTTACTAAGGTAATCGCAAATAGAATCAGGAACACCTTAGACTTCTGTCAAGCAAAGGACCAGGCAGGATTCCGTAAAGGCTACTCAACAATAGATCATATTCACACTATCAATCAGGTGATAGAGAAATGTGCGGAATATAACCAACCCTTATATATAGCTTTCATTGATTACGAGAAAGCGTTTGATTCTGTCGAAACCTCAGCAGTCATGGAGGCATTACGGAATCAGGGTGTAGACGAGCCGTATGTAAAAACACTGAAAGATATCTATAGCGGCTCCACAGCCACCGTAGTCCTCCATAAAGAAATTAACAAAGTCCCAATAAAGGAAGGCGTCAGACAGGGAGATACGATCGCTGCGATGGTATTCACAGCATGTTTACAGGAGGTATTCAGGGACCTGGATTGGGAAGAATTGGGGATAAGAGTTAATGGAGAATACCTTAGTAACTTGCGAATCGCTGATGATATTGTCTTGCTTAGTAACTCAGGGGAACAATTGCAATGCATGCTCACTGACCTGGAGAGGCAAAGCAGCAGAGTGGGTCTATAAATTAATCTGCAGAAAACTAAAGTAGTGTTTAGCAGTCTCTGAAGAGAACAGCAAGTTACTGTAGGTAGCGAGGCACTGGAAGTGGTAAGGGAATACATCTACTTAGGGCAGGTAGTCACGGCGGATCCAGATCATGAGGCGAAATAATCTGAATAAGAATGGGCTGGGGTGCATTTGGCAGGCATTCTCAGATCATGAACAGCAGGTTGCCATTATCCCTCAAGAGAAAAGTGTGCAGTAGCTGTGTCTTACCAGTACTCACCTACGGGGCAGAAAACTGGGGGCTTACGAAAACGATTCTACTCAAATTGAGGACGACGCAACGAGCTATGGAAAGAAGAATGATGGGTGTAACGTTAAGGGATAAGAAAAGAGCAGATTGGGTGAGGGAACAAACGCGAGTTAATTACAACTTAGTTGAAATCAAGAAAAAGAAATGGTCATGGGCAGGACATGTAATGAGGAGGAAAGATAACCGATGGTCATTAAGAGTTACGGACTGGATTCCAAGGGAAGGGAAGCCTAGCAGGGGGTGGCAGAAAGTTAGGTGGGCGGATGAGATTAAGAAGTTTGCCGGGATGACATGGCCACAATTAGTACATGACCGGGCTTGTTGAAGTATGGGAGAGGCGTTTGCCCTGCAGTGGGCGTAACCAGGCTGATGATGATGATGATGTTCTCCTTGGGTCAGAGACCTCACTGTGGCCCTTCTAACTTCTAAAAAACTTGCAGTATTCGAGTTACTGTGCCATATTCAATGGAAGTGTCTTACACCTTGAGCGTTAAGTACTCCCCTACGAAGCACATATTTACTGACGGCTCCTTTACCCAACGTAGATCTTCCTGTGGTATTTTCATTCCTTCCACTGGCCAGACATTTTCACGGTGTTTAGAGCGAGTAGCGTCATCAACATTGTTCGAGCTCTGAGATGTACGCGATGAAACAGGCGCTAAAATACATACTACGGTAACTTCAACAACAATGGACAATCTTAGATTTGAAAGCAGCATTGCAAAGCCTTTGCTCGAAAAGCACTAAATTATGCACTTACATTTTCATCGAGCACATAGCATACCTACCCCACTTGAAATCTAACGCTGGACATGTGATGGCATTTCAGTGGCTTCCAGGACATTGTGGTATAAGTGGTAATGAAAAACTGGATGAGGGAGCCCGCAAAGGACATGGTCACATAAAATCTCTGAAAGCGTTTTTTCACTAAAAGTGAGGCTTCACTAATGAAAGGCGTAGACGATAGTCGTCACCTTCCGGCAATTGAATGTTTTTGTTCAACATTGACTCAGAACTACAATCAAGGCTACCAAAAGACCCTCTATCACTAGCTTTGACTGAACGTTGTACACATGAATAATCCTCTTTTTCGCATTGGCCAGACCACAGATCCATGTGACAACAGCAACTCCATGAAATCTCTAGAGCACATCTTGCTTGAGTGCCCATGCAGCTTACAGAGACGAGCAACGTTGATATAAAATGAACATGCAAAAGCTTGAGCAAGGCCCCTTGACATTGACATCGATGCTGAGTTCTTGGCCTTGTCCATCAAAACAGTGCAAAGCCCTAAAGTTTTTATGTATCGAGTCAATTGGTTTGTTGTCTAAACTGTGACTCATACGTCGTCTCATCAAGACTGTGATTTTATGTTTTTTTGCATTTAGCATCTACAATAATTGCATTCGATACTATCTTCTGATAACATCACAAGACCTGAATTTTATCTCTTTTTTCTTCTGCCCACTTTCTTCTAGCACCTTTCTCCATCGTCCTATTCCCTGTAGAGTAGCACATATGCGTAAATACTCTGGCTAAATACTCTTGCTGCTTTTTCAATAAAGAGCTTTCTCACTATCTCGCTCTGTTAAGTTTGAACTCATCCAAAAGGGGTCGCATTTTACAGACTTCCATTTTTTGTTACTTCCATCTTCGTTTCGCTGACTAAAATGCGCAGCGATTTCAAATTACTTTAAAAAAAAATGGCTGTGGCTTAGGTAAGGTTAAGCCCAGGATGCGAAGCATACTAGCCTTTATTTTAGTTGTTGAACCACTGTTTAGCCTGGTGAACTGCTGTTGCTTGGCTATATTTGGTTCGGCTAGACGAAGAAACAACTCATGCATTACTGCTTCGCCTTCAAGAGTGGAACGCGACAGCGTTCCCGTCGACCCGCCAAGGGGTGTAAGACAATGGGCTACAGGGCAGCGGCTACGCGCCCCGCATTGGACGCGGTGAGCGTCGAGCAAAGCAGCGTTCGGCGCGGCAACGAAATGTGCGCCTGAGCAAGAGACGCACGCCTTAGAAACAGCTCGTTTCTAAGGCAACACCGCATTCACTAGAGGCGCTTTTGTACCGCTTTGAAGCATCGTACTCGTGGCTCAGTGGTAGCGTCTCCGTCCCACACTCCGGAGACCCTGGTTCGATTCCCACCCAGCCCGTCTTGCAAGAGTTGAGCCAAAGCCACTTCTCCTCTGTCGTGACGTCACGGTGTCACGTGATTTCATGGCGACACCGCCGCGCCTGAGGAGCTGGGTTGAGCTCTCGTAATATGCTTCGCATAAAATTATTTTGGAATACGCGAGACCAATCTTTGGTCAATCCTTGTAGTTAGCGTCCGTGTATGTTTCCAGATCCCACGCGCACGCGTGTTAGCTCCAAATCCATGCCGCAAGTGTCTGCACGAGAACAAATAATCTGCTTTATTTTTATTTATTTATTACCTATACTGAAGACGTTATGCTGCGTTTTTATTACGGTTTCAGTTACTGCCTTGAAGATGATGATGATGGCGTTGCGAAGCGCCACCTGCATTGGTGAAGCAAACAAACATGGCAGTTGTTTACAGTCATTCAAATATGATTTATTTATTTATTTATTTATTTATTAGTATTACCCACAGGGCCAGAGGCATAAGAGTAGTCTCGAGCTCATGCTACGCGGTAAATGGTAGACTGAATCTGATTTATTCTTTTCTGCAAGCAGTGTAACGCCTAAAGTGCACACGCTGCAGCGAAAATTGTGTGCCTGACTCTCGCCTCCATATAAACATGAGTAAACTGAATGCAGCGCTCTGCGCTTTCGACCTTGCGATACGATCACTTGTAACCGTTCTTTTAGGCAGAACGGTTGGTAAAGAAATAGTATTCGAAAGCGTGTGTAACAGCCGAGCGGTCCCGCGAACAATCGAGCCATCCGTTTTGGTCAGTCCTGTTCTTTCCTTACGACGAATTATGTCTTCGCTTCGAAGACACGAAGACCGGGAGAGTTGACAACGATTTAGCGAGCGTGCCTTTAAAATTCATGCCTACTCATGCAAATGCCCTGCAATACAAGTTGAAGCGTTCTAGTTTCGCCTCGCGGCAGTGTTTGAGGTTTGCGCATTTCATTGTGCAGTCATTTCATCGAAATATGTTGGCTTAGTGCATGTCCTCAAAGATAGGCTACATATACTCTTGTGCACTGGAGCTCTGAATAAACATAATACATTTGCTCTATTTTCCAACAAATCTGGGTGTTTTTATGAATAACTGTTAGCTTTCTGTGACGATTTCTGGAGCTATTTTTAGAACTTCCATTTTAATGTTTATTGTTACTGTGGTCATAAAGCATCCAGTATTTTTCCGATTTTTTAGTATTTCTTTGCCATGTAGCTTCTGGTTACGCTAGGAGAATGCCAGCAAACTTGAGAGTAGGAAAAATCAAGAGGCAGACAAAGACAAAGAGACAGGAAGGTGGCTGGACTAATAACTGAACTTTATTCATGAAAACGACGTCCCCCAAGTCCGTACTGAACATGCGCAGGCACACCCAAACAAAAACAAAAACACAAAAACACGGTCACTACCTTATCTATACACGTCGACAGCTATCAAGAAATAAGAGCTCTTTCTTGGTTAGGAACACAGATGGATCGCTTACACACTTCTCGGGGCCAAGTTTATAGATGCGATATGCTTCAATCAGTTCTCTTTCGTGCTGAGTCTTAGCCTTCGCCAAGATTGAAGCGTCATTGAAGATAGAATTACAACCGCACTCCTTACAATGCAGCGGAAGATTACCTCCTGTGCCTGTGGGTATTAGATTTGCATGCTCACGCATGCGATCATTGACACAGCGACCGGTTTGGCCTATATAATCTTTACCACATGTCAAAGGGATACTGTACACTACA
Source organism: Dermacentor albipictus (assembly GCF_038994185.2). NCBI lineage: Eukaryota > Metazoa > Arthropoda > Arachnida > Ixodida > Ixodidae > Dermacentor > Dermacentor albipictus. Next base: position 7,983,966 of record NW_027225570.1, on the reverse strand, counting down.
CATATGTGTCGCACGTGCGGTGGTTCACGACATGCTTGGTATTGCACGTACTCTTTCGCGAACTGTGCTGTGATACCCTGCTGCAAAGTTTTGCAAGCTTGCAAGGCGCAGAACAAACCAACCTGACGTCGTTTCTTGCCCCAACCTTTTTCAATCTATGAGAAATGCCATGTACATACGGCATGACCACCAAGTTCTTTTTTATTTTGTCTCGCACATCGCAATCCTCCCTTTTTTTCTTTTTCAAACGCTTGTACACAGATTCAGCCACTGCAGTGATCAAAGTCTTTGGATAGCCTGCCGCTAACAGTCTCCTTTCTTGTTTGGCGGCACTGTCTTGCATTATATGCGTACAACTCTTTTCCACCGCATTCGATAAGCACAAAGAGGCTATGCCACGCTTGACCAGCTTCGAGTGAGCGGATTGGTGCGGTAGCAACGTCTTTTCACTTCTTGGACTGTAAGCCCAGCAAATGTAACCTTGAGTGTGAAAGGTTAGAGTCAAATCTAAAAATTTGATGGAATTTTCTTGTGGTGCCTCGTGGGTGAAACTAAGATGCCGAGAGCAATGCTGAAAAACTGATAAAATACTGCAAATGATATCAGGGAGACAATCACTTCGTCCGATATTTAAGAGAACCAGGAAATCGTCAACATACCTGAACACCCGGGCAACACGGTAATCGGTAATGGCGTCTGACAAAGACTTGTCGAATTTCGCTAAGAAAATACCGCACAATACCGGCGCAACACTTGACCCTATACAGATACCATTCTTTTGTAAAAACATCTTGCCATCGAATTTAACAAAAGTTGCCGACAAGTAAAAAAGTAACAGTTCCATAAAACTCTCAGTCGAGAGGCCACAACTACCTGGCAATCACATGGTGGAACGGTGTTCCACCAGGTGATGTGATTGCGCTATTCGGTGCACTTCCGCCATCGGAGGGACACTGGAAGAGGATTTTGAAGATTCTAATCTCGGAGACATGGAGACAAGTCAGGCACTGGCAAGACTGGCTCAGGTTGACGTGCCTTCAACGTCAAGATTCCTGTTTGGGAGCAGCTAGGTTACGTCAACACATCCACTGAGCTGGATTATTGGTTGAAGCCTTTTGGCGTGACGTGCTTCGTCTTGTTCCGAAGCGGAGCAAGGTGAACCCGGGTACTGGACGAGTCTTCTACGTACAACAGGCCGCATGAGCTTTTCCGTGGGACCACGGGACGGTCCTGAATACTGGAGTTGTTCAATACCCTCTGATATGCACCTTTCCTTCTCCTCTGAAGGCGCTTTTCGTGATATCTCCCGGACAGTGGCTAGAAGCTGCATGGTGACCACGCAAGCTCGGTGCCAAGGGAACTTGGGTCCCTTGACCAGTAGGTCGTGCACTTAGCTGGAACGGAAGCGTCGTCGAGGTAGAAGACTCGTCCAGTACCCGGGTTCACCTTGCTCCGCTTCGGAACAAGACGAAGCACGTCACGCCAGAAGGCTTCAACCAATAACCCAGCTCGGTGGATGTGTTGATGTAACCTTGCTGGTCCCAAACAGGAATCTTGACGTTGAAGGCACGTCAACCTGAGCCAGTCTTGCCAGTGCCTGACTTAATTGTCTCCATGTCTCTGAGATTAAAATCTTCAAAATCCTCTTCCAGTGTCCCTCCGATGGCGGAAGTGCACCGAATAGCACAATCACATCACCTGGTGGAACACCGTTCCACCAGGTGATGTGATTGCCAGGTAGTGGTGGCCTCTCGACTGAGAGTTTTATGGAACTGTTACTTTTTTACTTGTCGGCAACTTTTGTTAAATTCGATGGCAAGATGTTTTTACAGAAGAATGGTATCTGTATAGGGTCAAGTGTTGCGCCAGTATTGTGCGGTATTTTCTTAGCGAAATTCGACAAGTCTTTGTCAGACGCCATTACCGATTACCGTGTTGCCCGGGTGTTCAGGTATGTTGACGATTTCCTGGTTCTCTTAAATATCGGACGAAGTGATTGTCTCCCTGATATCATTTGCAGTATTTTATCAGTTTTTCAGCATTGCTCTCGGCATCTTAGTTTCACCCACGAGGCACCACAAGAAAATTCCATCAAATTTTTAGATTTGACTCACACTTTCACACTCAAGGTCACATTTGCTGGGCTTATAGTCCAAGAAGAAAATAGACGTTGCTACCGTACCAATCCGCTCACTCGAAGCTGGTCAAGCGTGGCATAGCCTCTTTGTGCTTGTCGAATGCGGTGGAAAAGAGTTGTACGCATATAATGCAAGACAGTGCCGCCAAACAAGAAAGGAGACTGTTAGCGGCAGGCTATCCAAAGACTTTGATCACTGCAGTGGCCGAATCTGTGTACAAGCGTTTGAAAAAGAAAAAAAGGGAGGATTGCGATGTGCGAGACAAAATAAAAAAGAACTTGGTGGTCATGCCGTATGTACATGGCATTTCTCATAGATTGAAAAAGGTTGCGGCAAGAAACGACGTCAGGTTGGTTTGTTCTGCGCCTTGCAAGCTTGCAAAACTTTGCAGCAGGGTATCACAGCACAGTTCGCGAAAGAGTACGTGCAATACCAAGCATGTCGTGAAGCACCGCACGTGCGGCACATGTGTAGTGTACAGTACCCCTTTGACATGTGGTAAAGATTATATAGGCCAAACTGGTCGCTGTGTCAATGATCGCATGCGTGAGCATGCAAATCTAATACCCACAGGCACAGGAGGTAATCTTCCGCTGCATTGTAAGGAGTGCGGTTGTAATTCTATCTTCAATGACGCTTCAATCTTGGCGAAGGCTAAGACTCAGCACGAAAGAGAACTGATTGAAGCACATCGCATCTATAAACTTGGCCCCGAGAAGTGTGTAAGAGCGCCATCTGTGTTCCTAACCAAGAAAGAGCTCTTATTTCTTGATAGATGTCGACGTGTATAGATAAGGTAGTGACCGTGTTTTTGTGTTTTTGTTTTTGTTTGGGTGTGCCTGCGCATGTTCAGTACGGACTTGGGGGACGTCGTTTTCATGAATAAAGTTCAGTTGTTAGTCCAGCCACCTTCCTGTCTCTTTGTCTTTGTCTGCCTCTTGATTTTTCCTACTCTCAAGTTTGCTGGCATTCTCCTAGCATAACCATGTACCAACTAGCCCAACAAGCCACTCTCATGAACTCGTAGCTTCTGGTTCAATAAATTCTGATGCAAACTAAACGTGTTTCGTAGGGATGTACTATTACAAGAGTGTAATCACACTGGGAAATGTGCGCTTGATAGCACAAATCTACATAGATGACATTAAAGAACAGGACATCTTGTTCCTTAAGCTCATGAAATTTGTCTAATATATGAAGGTGAGCTCTTGCTGTGTGCCGGCATGGTTAACATCACAGCCACTTTTTATCATTATTAAAGGACATAGAGAATAAAAGGGATGAAATAATGATGCAGTTTCCAATATGTGCAATTCCTGCCCTGGGTTTTTAGATAAACGTTTACAACATCCCATGCATGACACGGAAAAGTCGCACAGCGCCGGTAGCATCTTCACGTTGTGCATAATCACATTGCCACTGTGAATCGGTGGTGAAGCACTGTCTAGCTGGTGGTGCACAGACCCTTCAGAAATCATCAAATGGTTTATAAGCCCACATTTTTGTTATGTAGTTGAAAAGCTTATCAAATTTGTCCGTAGCTTCCCTTCAGAGCTCGTAGAATTCTTTAGCGGAATTTTAGAACTGCGAGCTCATTTGATATCAGTATACGGGTATTCGCACTACTGTCAATTGATAGTGATAGCGCATCACAAAAAATTGATCTTGAAACAAGTCCAGCTCTAGTAGCAAAAATGCTTAATCTATGCATTTAAAGCGTTTTTGGGTGTGTGTAATTTTTGCACCGCTTCTTCGAAACTTCAAATTAAAGTATCGGCATGACGTTTTCTTGTTTTTCTTTGAAGTGATGTTTTTTGTCTTTTAAACTTTACGTGTACTGGCTGCTGTCTTGCCAATCAGACAAAAGCCTATTATCAGCTACCGCAATAACCACTGTACTCAATTTCACATTTAGCATGTAACACTGCAGAAGCCCTGCAGGTTTGGTATCACTCCGCTTGTTTCACGGTGAAATGGTTTAGAGATGCAGCTGTGAATCAAAGAGCATTGGTTTGACTACTCGCCTCAACAATCCCAGATGAACCCACACAGTGGCAGCTCCTGCATCTCCTGTGCTTTAATAAGCTCAGTTCAAAATGTTTGAAATATATAATATTCTGCTAGGAAGTGCATTTACCTTACAAAAATATAAGACGGCATTGCCTTAAACATTCACTACAATAAACACTTAAGTGACGTCCTCACAAAAAGTTTATAATACCGTACATTTCGAATAACAGTTAGCACTCAATAGTACAGAAGTTCAAAATATTACGTTAGATCGCAGCCTGCAGAGCAAAAAAGCAATTTTTTAACAGCATCTTGTGCACCGTTTGGCATCCCAGAGCGCGAGGGATGTTGTACAGATACACGTCTCAGGCGTCGTCGCACACAAACTTCTCCCACCAGCAGATGATAATATTGACGGGAGCAATTTCAGCTTGGTGCACAACTGTAGATGAGTAACACGAAACCAAGACACGGATGGAAGCGGCAAGACGCACAAGTGCTAACATTCAACAAATGTTTATTTTAAGCATGACACAACGTATATAGGATGAATTCAAAGGAAGTGCGTTTGTCACACAGCCATAACTTTAAAAATCAGTTCCAAAAAATTCGAGTTCTTTTGCTAATTTTCCTACAGGTGGAGAACTTAAGCATTGCGCCCAACCTGTAAATCACTTTGTCAGCTTTACTAAATTTCCTTCATTCTTGGATGTATCGTCTCGTAGCAGAAGTTTCGTCTCGTAGCAGTCGTAGCAGAAGGATAGTCTTCTTCCTACTCATTACAGAATGTGCGGATATCATCCACCGTTTGAATAAGTTGGCGTAACGTTAAAGGGAGAAAAGCTAGTTAATTATTGTGGTCATGATTATTGACAGGCTGGGCACACAATGCACGAGCACCTATGACATTTCACTACTAAGCTCGAGGACGCAGTATCGAATCCCACCCGCGGCGCCCGCATTCCGATGGGGTGAAATGCAAAGACGCCCGTGTGCCGTGCGTTGGGCTCACGTTAAATAACGCCAGGTGGTCAAAATTACCCCCAGTTTGCCACTACAGTATGCCTCATAATGAAATTTTAATTTTGACACGTGAAACCGCAGTATTTAATAAAGAAAATATTGCGTAAACTTGCCATCTGTAGAATTATTAGGAAAAAATACTGCATTTTCTTGGGTCAATTTTAGATAATTTTTTGAAGTCATAGCTTTGTGACATGCACATCTACTTTGAATTCGTGTTCAAATATGTTCCGTCATGCTTCGAATAAATGTGTTGAATGTTAGCGCTTGTGTGCCTATCTCCTCGGTCCATGGCTTGGTTTTGTGTGCTATTCTGCTACAGACAATTGTGGCAAGCATGAATGCCCACGTTGACATTGCCAAGCGCTGTGTTGAAAGCAGTAACCGAATGCCGCAGTATGGACCTATATTCACTACTATGGATGCGTGTAACTGCAATTTTCTCACTGTAATTAGTTGGGTCAGGCCCCGAGTGTGTTGCCGCCTACCATATGAAAGTACGCCATTGTGAGCTCTTTGTGAGATTGAAGCACCCAGTGACCCAGTCTTGACGCCATGTCTTCTGCAAGGCTGTGCATATGTGCATATTGTTGCCATCATAGCCTTGCCGAGTCGTGCGAATATTCTCGACTGAGATCTCGAAGAAACTGATGTAGCTACCTTTGAGGGGCACAATTGTACGCTGAAGCTTTCTTTGCCAACGTGCCAGAGATTTGGTAGGCTGTCATGCATCTCACCGAGTAAAATGATCCGATCTCAGAGACAAAAAGTGGTGACTTGGTAGGCTAAAATGGCAACAAACATATGCTTTGTCCTTGGCCAATAACCAAGTGACTACTTAAGATCAGGCGAATGCACCTGGCGCAGATTTTTAACATTTGTTTGGAGCCGCACATTATTGTGATTTTTGTATGAAATAGCTGAATGAAAACTTAAGTATGCCGTTGATGAGCCATTATCATTGCTGTAATTATAAGACCTTAAATGCTTGTGATAAGTCTGCACTTTGCGCCTGATTGAATAACATTTATGAAATATTAAAACACTTCAGCCTGAAACATAGTTTTTTTCATTTATGACAAACAGTCTGGAATTTAAGGTTGTGCATGAATGAAGCCATTGTAGTTCTTCTTCTCAAGGAAAGGAATAAAAGGATTCATCCATTTCGCTGCTAGCTACAGGAACGTTGTGCTTATTACCGGACTGTGCAAAGTCTTAGAAAATGGGAAATCTTCCTCTCATACACTTGCCTGAAAGCATCAAGCTATTTGATTCATATTAATGTGGGAGGAAAGGTTGAAAGTGCATTTGTGTTCGAGTTCATGTCTGCACTTGCTTAAATCATTTGGCATGCCGAGCCACCTCGGTTTGCATTATATCCGGTACTGTTCTGCACTCTACCTGGGACGGCAGTTGTCTAAGACAGCAGGCAGCATCTGACACATACTTTGTGGGACATAACTAGTGGCACATTTTGTATATTCGGCAAGGCAGTTCCAATCAGAAGACAAAAAGTAGGTGGAAGAGCCAAAGAAAGCTTCCCTTTAAAAATTACGCTGACAGTTTTTTAAATCTGGAATGTCACTTACTTGACAGCCACACCATAATAAATGACACATCAGCACTAATGCAATTGAAAGTCAGGCATGTGGTATGTTGTTCCTCAATTTAAACTCTTGCTTAGGCTAGTTGGTTCATGCTTGAATGAGTAAAGGCAAGGCGCAAAAGACCAGGACTGAAGAAGGACACAAATGACAGGACCGGCGTCACTCACAACTAAGTTTATTTCCGCAACAAGCCTGCCTTATGTAGGTCAATCAAGCCGAATCACACACGAAATGTTAGAAGTAAAATACAGCAATCCATACACCACTCAGGAATCATATCTGTCACAAAAGAACAAATGAGCAAACAAGAACCACACGTGGAGCAGCACGGGAAGCAATTCATCGAGCACAGTCTTTACCAAGCCAACGCATAGAAAAAACGAGACATAAAAAGTAACGTCTACGCTTCACTATCAAACTATACGAAACAAAATACCATTCAAACGCCTAAGGCCCACTCAGTGATAGAACCCACACGACGATGGGAATAATGGCCAACGAATAAAATGAGAAAAAAACATGAAGTAATGGCGTCTAAGTACAGCGTCTGCGTCAAAACTAAAATCTCTATTAATCACTCATCTAAACAAATTGATAAAACTTGTGACCACGCGAAAAATGAACCATGTGACAAACAATTAAATGGACAGAACAGTTGAACGATAAAGGGTCTAAAGAACAGCGCCTGCGTCAAATGACAAAAAAGTTGCTTTTGCATTTGCCTTTTCTGAGCTTTCTTGAAAACAGTGAAATGAAAGGCTTTGTGAAAGTGTTATAAATTGCTCCAGTGCAGACTTTAAAAAAGGCTATTATCTACTCATTAGAGAAACACATACTAATGCCTTCTGCGTATTGGTGCTAGCAATCTGAAGTTGGTGTTTTCTCACTGACAGCTGCATTTTTCTTTAAAGGCTTCCCGAATGTTTGCTGGAACATGCTGCATATTGTAGCATTTGCATCAACGATCGTCGAGAGCTGCCGGGTCTGCGGAAGTGCACTGTTCAATGAGTCACACACTGAGACTGCGTGGCGATTCACAGGAGCGACGACTCATCACGTGACCCCTCCGAAGGCTACAAAAGTACCGCCCCGAAACCTGGATCTTCAGTGGGCACTGCGGCAGCAGCAAGGGCAACAAGCCTAGAAATTCTTTCTGCTTCATGATAAAGGTTAGTAGTTACCTACCCGGATATTGTTACAGAAGCGATAATCGTGATTTGCTGCTGCTGCCCTGCCCACTGGGTGTAAAATCTTTGCTAACATGTATTTATTCACTGCCGGTTGATTTGCTTGTTTGCAGAGATGATTTGCTTGTTGCGGAGACCCTGGTCCTGGTGATAGCGAAATCTTGGATAAAATCTTAGAGGGCCAAGCCAAACACACTCCTGCATTGAAAAAATGCAGACAACTCAAGATGCGATAGAAAAGATCTCTGCTCTAACGGAGCGCGTAGACAAAGTTGATAAACAACTAGAAAACTTCACGGCGCTATCCGCCAAAGTTCAAGAAGTAGAAGCAACAGTTACAGAATTAAACAATGAGATTGCATCGCTGATGAGCAAGGTAGATGAAAATAGATGAGAGCTAGAAAATAGAATCCGCCGAAACAACCTGGTTATATATGGCATAGCAGAGCCACGTGGCGAAACTGCAGATGGCCTATTAAAAAAAAGTAAAAGATGAAAGTTTCAAAGGCACACTACAGGTTACAGTCACTGGAATCGAAAGATGTCATGGAATTGGGCGGAAGGCCAAAAATAAACGCTGTCCTGTTATTCTAAAGTTTATGGACTACTGAGAGAAGATAGCTGTATTAAAGAACTGTAACAAACTTAAGGGGAGTATGGCGTCGATTTCGGAAGACTTTTCCTACAGGATAAGAGAAATAAGGAAAAAATCGTGGGGCACATCAGCTGATGAGAGGAAAAAACGGATCCAAAGTGAAACTTTTTTTTTTGATAAACTAAGCGTGGATGACGCCATGTTCGGGTGGAACGAAACCACGGGTTCACGCTATAAGTTAAGCAAAAAGGCTAATTGACGGCAAAAGCATGACGCACTGTCACTAAAAGTACTTAATGTAAACTGCAGAAGTGTCATGAACAAGGTAACTGAGCTAGAGGCATTGTTGTTGACCCATAGCATTGATATAGCCATCCTCAATGAAACGTGGTTAGATGCGTTTATTTATGACAGCGAATTTGTGCCCTCTGGATACAGCGTACATACAAAAGACCGCGAGAGTAAGGGTGGTGGGGTAGCTATTCTTTTTAAGAAATCCTTAGGCATGAAAAATTGCCTGATGTACCCGGTGTCGAGGCTGTCTTTCGCAAAGTGTTTGGTGGTATGTTATAGGCGCTATTTACAGGCCTCTTGGTTCTGATGTTGGTATCCTCGAAAACTTATGTATCTAGACACACATGTCAGGCTTCAAGACAAAACAATCCTATCAGGCGATTTCAACCTGCCCGAGGTGGATTGGTCAACATTCACAGCCCGAAACCGAAATGATAATCACCGTGAAATACTCATAGATATGGCATTCGCGTTCGACTTACTGCAAGTAGTTCTACATTACACCAGGATTCAGGGTAACTGAATCCTGGTGTAAGTGGTTCAAATACAGCCGAAACTTCCTGTGAGGTAATACCTGGTATCTCGGACCATTCTGCAGTATTGCTACAATTGACTGGTGTAGCAATCAAACGTAATAACCCAACGTCTAGTTTCCCTAACTTTTCACGAGCAGATGTCTCTATCATTGACATCCTTTCCTTCAATTTCGTTATTTTCTCGTCCTATTCTGGAGATATAAACAGTATTTGGCATAAATACAAAATAATTGTAAAAGATACATCGATAAATATGTTCCCCGCATTGTAAAGAAGCCGAAGCGCGAAAACGCCTGGATCTCTCGGGATTCATTGTGGTTATAAAGGCAACTCAAGAGTCTAAAGAAAAAACAAAAATCCACAAACTCTTCCTTTACTGCGCAGGAAATAGCGGATATTTCATTACAGCTAAAAACACAAGTAAGAACTGAAAAACAACGGTATTTCGGAGAGTCCGTACCAAATTTTATACGAACGTCCCCCGAGCAATGCTGGCGGCACATATGCCCAACTTCTAGCAATTGTGATGTCTGATATCGAAGGTGTACAAGTAGATGACGCGAAAAAATTTCAAATGCCTTCAATGAGCCAATGAAGAGCAGTTTCACTGTTGTTAATGATGTATTACCACACTTCGACACAAATTTCCCACCCATACCAGATGTTCTAATTAATGAAGCTGGAATTTTCAATATGCTCTTAAAACGCGATGTAAACAAATCCCCGGGGCCAGATGACATACCAAACTAATTTTTTAAAAGATACGCAGAATGGGTCTCAAAATACTTGTGTGTTCTGTTCTCTAGATCACTATCTGAGGGTCAAGTTCCGGACGACTGGGGAATCGCCAGAGTAAAACCTATCCGCAAGAATGGTAGGAAAGACTGTAAAAAAAACTATCGTCCAATTTACCTAATCTCTATTGCATGTAAACTTTTGGAACATATTATACATAACCACATAACGCACTTTCTTGACAAACATAATATTTTAACAAAATATCAACATGGATTTCGACAAGGTTATTCTACGTGTACCCAGCTAGCACAAACTATACATGACTGCAATTTCAATTAATAGCGGAAAACAAACCGATGTAATTTTTATGGACTTTAAGAAAGCTTTTGATAAAGTCTCTCATAAGAAGTTATTGTACAAATTAGGGAAAATATTAAATAACTAGCAACTTTTAAACTGGATTGCCGCATATATTGACAATCGGAAACAGTTTGTTGTTTTTGATGGAGAAACTTCGGAAGTTCTTGTTGTGGACTCAGGCGTTGCCCAGGGGTCTGTGCTTGGACTCCTTTTTCTTTTGTTTAATAATGATATTGTCGGCAACATTTCTGCCAAAATACGATTGCATGCCGATAACTGCGTGATATACATGGAAGTGAACAGTACAGCTGACCAAATTCTTTGAAATGATACACTCAACAAAATTGTTCAGTGGTATTTGGCAAATGTGTATTAATTATGAAAAAACAATGTTCATGAGACTTACTCACAAAAAAAAACCACAATTAACCTTTATCTATTCTATCAACAGCAGTGTTCTTCATGAAGTAGCTCATTACAGACACCTGGGCCTCTGGATAACGAGTAACTTAGACTGGACTAAATACATTGATTAGGTCGTTATAAATGCAAACTGTAAGTTGTTCTTTTTACGAAGAGCTTTCAAATGTACTACTCCTGATGTCCGCATGACCGCATATGAAGCGCTTATTCTTCCATCATTAAATTATGCAGCCATAATCTGGGACCCCTTCACTTAGAGCAATATTAACAAGCTTGCAAGCGTGCAGAAAAAGGGTGTGCGATTCATATATAACAGCTGAATAAAGGGAAAATCAGACATCCACCCGTTCGTAGCAATTGCTACAAAGGAAACCCATACGGGTTCCTCGAAAGAAAAGCCTCAAGGTTGAAGAAAAATTCGTCCTGGTCCGGGACTCGAACCCGGGACCACCGCCTTTCCGGGGCAGCCGCTCTACCATCTGAGCTAACCAGGCGGCTAGTAGATGGCAGGGCGAAGTCGAATTTGTCGACAACACGAAGCAAAGGCAAGAGTTTGACGTAGTAGTTCTGCGGAAACCCGCAAGGTGGAGAGAAGAAATGAATAAAGGGAAAATCAGACATCCAGCCGTTCGTAGCAATTGCTACAAAGGAAACCCATACGGGTTCCTCGAAAGAAAAGCCTCAAGGTTGAAGAAAAATTCGTCCTGGTCCGGGACTCGAACCCGGGACCACCGCCTTTCCGGGGCAGCCGCTCTACCATCTGAGCTAACCAGGCGGCTAGCAGATGGCAGGGCGAAGTCGAATTTGTGGACAACACGAAGCAAAGGCAAGAGTTTGACGTAGTAGTTCTGCGGAAACCCGCAAGGTGGAGAGAAGAGGAACCCGTATGGGTTTCCTTTGTAGCAATTGCTACGAACGGGTGGATGTCTGATTTTCCCTTTATTCATTTCTTCTCTCCACCTTGCGGGTTTCCGCAGAACTACTACGTCATATATAACAGCTTTGGACGTTATTCTGTTGCTGCCCTTTTAACCAGAGCCAACTTGCCACATATATTCCATAGAAGCCGGCTATCTAGGCTAAAATTTATGTATCAAATTGTAAAGGGGCACTATAAATTAGACACTTCAGAGGAAATAAACTTTTCATCCGGGTATGCCACTAGCCAAAGACACCTATTAACAATTGCTCCGTTTCGCACATGTGACAACTCTTTTAAATACTCTTTCTTTACGCGGACAATAACTGAATGGAACCAGCTTACTAACACCCAAGTTCAACAGCCTTCACTTACCTTTTTTACATCATGTATAACCTAGTAGTTACCGTATACCTTCTATTTTAGTTTATATTATTTTGCTTACTCTTATGTATCGATGTGTTTGTTGGTTGCCTTTTTTGTGATCTTTTTAACATTTGTACCCTCCTGCCAAAATCCCCAAAGTGGGATTGCTGTGTCAATAAATAAATAAATAAATAAATAAATAAATAAATAAATAAATAAATAAATAAATAAATAAATAAATAAATAAATAAATCTAAATATTTCGAAGTGCAAAGGTGCAGCGCATTTTAAGCTACTTACCTTGCTCCTCCGTTGTAGTATTCATCACAGTAAGGTACATTGTTCAATTGGTCCTAATGAATGGTACAGGTACAAATGCGTGTCGTTTGAAAGGGGACAAGCTATTACTCATCTTAATACCTTCTTGCTTTACTTTAAATTACAGTTCCGGTCATTTCTTTCCTTCTGAGAAGAGTCGGTACTAACACATGCGTGGACATTTGTGTGCAGGTATTGAGGTGTGTATTGTCAAAAGTAAATGGGTGTAGAATTAAAAAAAAAGAATTATCGCACCAATGACGGGCCTCTAGAACATTCAACGTATTGCATCATGGTCTGTAAAATAAACCTGATTTATACCCCTTACCACAGAAAGAGCTCTTGTTTCATAGCTATAGAACTGTTTCAACATTTCTTCTTTTGCCCATACTGTTTCATATTTCGTGCCAGCTCACCAAAAAGCAATGATGTTTTAAATTGGCTTTAAAATTACTTTTTTACACCTACCATTTTAAGATTTTGCAAAATTGCTAGCCTCTGCAACTAAATGGCACTTAGTATGTACAGTGATGCAATCTTTGTTCAATGCAAAGTGTGGTTTCTTGTGGTGAAGTGACCTCACTAAGTGTTATTGTTAATTATTTGAGGTTTGTGGATATTCGCAATGCAGCTAAGAAGCACAATCTCTCTGGTTCCCAGATTGTTTAGCGTAGCTTTCTTGTACAGTAGATTGCGATAACAGTAGGCAATCAGTATTGGTAGACAATATGTTTATTATGGTTACTAGCATTAAGACATTTTTGTTCTTGTAGCATGATGATAATCTGAGGAGGTGGTCCAGGGCAGCCAATGATGGAATGTCCTCCTGTAAGGTCATTGCAGAGTGCAGCATCATGATTGTGGATTGACTGAGTAATTTCGCTCATGTACACATGCTGCAAGAAAATGCCTCGCGCAATCTTTTGGTGCTAGTTTTAGTTTGAATGCAAAGCAAGCAAACTGAATCTCAAGTTTCCAACCATCTCATCACATTTCCTTTGCTTGAAATACTTCAGCCCTGGTATCTCAATGTTCAAACAGCAGGCGCAATGCCCAAGGAAAACACTCACAGGTTGTGCATTGACAGCCATAAGTCTGCACTACATCTACATTTCGTACACGTACAGTGGACTCTCTGTTACGATGAAATTAAAGGAGCAACAAAGCTGCAGAGTTTCGCTGTGTGTACCTGCAGAAGTCAGCACAAATTGGTCTTATAGTATGGAGGTATTCACAGCCTGTAATCGATTGTTGATAACTGTAATGTGCACACTCAGGGCGACATAACTCAGTTGTCAGGATAAAACACTTTCCAAACTTGCTGAAAATGCTTCAGAGGACTTGTACAGACAATACAGTAAACTGCTATTGTGTGTCATTGGTGTTGCCTCAGAATCAGCCCATTTGCTGTCATCATCAGCAGCAGCCTGCTGATGATGATGACGGGTAGCAACCTGCTCATCTTGACAGAGACCTGGCTGACTGATAACATAAGTGACGCTGAAGTTCTTTGTATCCTACCTAACTTTAATCTTTTCCGCACTGATCGCACAAACTCTCGAGGGGGTGGCGTCCTTATTGCTGCAAGCAATAAGCTACAGTGTTCCCACATAAACATCTCATCAGACCTTGAAATATTATGGCGCCTTTGTCGCGCCACACCAGTATCTATATTAATTGGCGTTTGTTATAGACCCCCTCACAATAGCCCCGAATTCCCCCGTAAACTTCACAACATTTTAAACGAACTTAAAACTAGACACCCTAAGGCACACATTCTTCTTTTTGGGTTTTTAACTATCCTGGCATAGATTGGTGTGCCCCTAATTATCCTATTTTTAGACAGGATGAATCCCGTGAGTTTATGGATGTCTGCTTAACTTTTAACCTAGCCCAACTAGTAACCCAGCCTACACGCATCGCCGGAGATACTGCTAACATTCTTGACCTCATACTATCTAGCCACCCCGACAGCCTGAACACTATTACTTATCTCCGTGAAATCAGCGATCATAAAGTCATTCATGCATGCTTTAACTTCGCCTCAATAACAAAAGCAACTTGCCAAAAACAATTTCTCTCTACAACAAAGGAAACTATGAGGTCTTCAACGCGGAATTGGAGGCCTTTTTTCCATCATATCAGGGGTCATTTGACGAACAAGACATCCACACAAATTGGTCGATGTTTAAAATGAATGACATAAAATGAATGAATTCATTCATTCACAAAACTTTATTAGTGTCCTGAAGCCCGATCTTTTAATTGACTAATAAATATATTCCCAAATGCAGCTTCCGTGCTAACCACCACAAGCCATGGTTCACCAAGACTCTGGGAAGATTAGAAAATAAAAAGAAACGCCTTTTCCGTAGTGCTAAACTGAGCAGAACAGACTGCGCATGGGAAAAATATTACGCTGCTGAAGAGGCGTATTTGGTCGCAGTAAAAAACGCTAAACGTTCCTTTTACCACATCGATTTGCCAAACATACTTACAGATAACCCGACTAAATTCTGGCAGCTTTTAAACCCCCAATCTTCGCGCGTTGTTACCCTGACTGATGATTCTGGACGTGTTATTTCAGACGTTGAGTGCGCTAACATATTGCCGCCAGCATTACGGGAAGAAAAAGATGACCGACATATCCCAACTGCGTAGCCGCCACACCGCGAGCAGCAAGCAAAGCACCGCAAGGCAACGCTCGGCCGGTAGGCCGGCGGCTCGTGCACGAGAGTCGGACGATTGGCACGCGACAGGAGGCGACAAAGAGGAGAACGACGTTCGAAGGAGCGTAGCTCGAGGAACGTTTTGTTGTTGCTGTTGAGTATTCAGTCGGGTTCTGTTGACGGGCATAGGTTCGCCCAGAATAAATCAGTTTTCCTAGAAACGGCTGTTGTAACTGTTCGTCACAATATTTAATTCTGCCTTCGCATCTCTATTCACTAAAGAACAAAAACCACCACCCCTCATGACAGCCAGTGACCCCACGATTGCAATGCCAGCCGTTACATTCTCAGAAACCGGCATATCCCTTCTTATAGATAAGTTCAAACTTTCTTCATCTACCGGCATTGATGAAATCAACACAAAGGTCTTAAAAAACACTCGCCACACGTCTACCAAGTTTTTATGCTTGCTATTTTCGCAGTCCATTTCTACAGGTATCATACCCCACGACTGGAAAGTGGGGAAGGTCGTCCCAGTCCACAAGTCGGGTAAAAAAGATTCACCACTTAACTACCGCCCCATATCACTTACCAGCATACCCTGCAAGCTCATGGAACACGTCATTTACTCTTTAACAATGCAGTTTCTGGACTCAAATAATTTCTTTCACTCATCACAGCATGGATTTCGTAAAGGTTACTCCTGTGAGACTCAACTAGCCATTTTCGTTCACGACCTGCATGCCAACCTTGACGCTAATCTCCAAACCGACGCAATCTTCCTCGACTTTGCTAAGGCATTTGACAAGGTACTCCATAACCGCCTATTTCTGAAACTTTCCAGCCTAAACTTGCATTGTGACATACTAGCATGGATAAAGGAATTCTTGACTCACCGCTCCCAATCAGTCATCATTAATAAACAAATGTCTAACTTACTACCAGTTTCCTCAGGGGTACCCCAAGGATCCGTCCTTGGGCCTCTTTTGTTTTTAATTTATATTAACGTCCTACCTCAGAAATTAGATTGCCATATTCGGATGTTTTATGATTGCGTTATTTACAAAACAGTTACTGACACCTTTAACCAACAATCCCTACAAAATAACCTAAATCTGGTAGAAAACAGGTGCAACGACTGGCTAATGACACTTAATATAAACAAATGCAAATATATATCTTTCCACCGTCACAGTAATCCTCTCCTGTTTCCCTACACTATCTCTAACGTTCCTATCGACCCTGTTCAATCATATAAATATCTCGGTGTTCATCTTAGCCATGATCTTACGTGGAATAGCCATATCGCGAATATTATTTCATCTGCTAACAGAACGCTTGGCTTCCTAAAGCGTCATCTCCACTCTGCCCCCCTGCATGTTAAGCTACTCGCATACAAATCACTAGTTCGATCAAAACTAGAATACGCATCGCCCATCTGGTCCACGAAACAAGTATACCTTGCGAATTCACTTGAATCAGTTCAAAACAGGGCAACTAGATTCATTCATTCCTCGTACTCTTTTGATATCAGCATATCATCTCTGAAATCGCAGTCCAACCTACCTACTCTTGCACTTCGTCGCCACATTTCTAGTTTGAGCTTATTTCATAAATTCTTTTATTCCGAGCTATCACAGGAACCCTACATCTGCCCTCCCCCACCCCGTTTCTTTCTTCGCACCGGACATCAGCAGCAGGTGTCTCGACCACGAGCACACACAAAAACTTTTGCTTCGTCATTCTTCCCCCGGACTGCTTGCGACTGGAACGACCTTCCCCAAGAACTTGCTGCCATCACATGCCCATCTATGTTCCTTAACCAAATTACGCGTGCGCTTGCATCAGAATAATCATTTTTGTTTGTATAACTCGTTCAACATTTTTCTGTTTACTGTTGTTAACCTATATGTTCCCACCCCTTATGTAATACCCTCACATGAGGGTCTTTAAGGAAATAAAGTGAAGTGAAGTGAAGCACCTTGTAGTAGTGTCTCAAGGAATTCAGCAGTTGTTTTCTCCACTGTATTAACGACTTCACTCTTGCTCGCCCTTAAATGTTACATTTTCCTGAACTCTTAAAAGCACACAGGGCCCCTGTGTGCTTTTAAGAGTTCGGAAAAATGTAAGTTCTGACAACTGTAATCGCTTCATGTTCCCACTGTGTGGAGCTTTTTGTTCATGTTGGTTAAGTTTGGTCTAATGAAAAACAAGTGCAAGCCATAAAATCCAGCTTGCATTAAGTGTCTTGTGTGTGTGTGAGGAATATGGCTAACCAGATCCATTCAGCTCAGCAGAAGCCCGTTGCACATCTGCCAGCAGCATGCGCCATCCAATTGGACAACACGTCAGCATATACAGGGTGTCTACCAAATTGACATTTCCAAATTCCCTGAGTTTTCCAGGTTTTCCCTGAGTGCCATTGCAAATTTCCCTGAGTGATGCAGAACTATGTTTTATATCAACACGGGCTGAAACCATATCACCTGATGCTGTCACTCTCTAGTAAGCACATGAAAAAAAAGCAACTTAATCCAATTTGAATACTAAGGAGCAGTGTTGATGTTATTCAAAAAGAGAATAGAAGGCAGGGGTTAGTAAAATGCACAGCAAATAAAGTGTCTTCGAAAAATTTGCAAATATGGTCGGACATTATCAAATACGAATAAAAAGGAGATGCATACAAAGGCAAATATTTTCTAATATGAGCTATTTCTATCAACTGATCGCAACCTCAGTGGGATGAGGCCTGAACTCTGTCACAATTGAGATTCTCTCTCAACAGCTCGTAAGTCAACCTCAACAGTCCTGACATACTCTCAGCCCGCGCACGACACCCGAGTGTTGTGTTGCACTGCTTCAAAGAGTGTATTTTGGTTTGGATGAGGGACACCTGCATCTCGGCATCAGCCAAAACTTTATTTTTTGAGCTCAAGCTCTTTCAAAACGGCGGCAACAAGCTTCCTTTCTCGTCTATTCCTCAATGCGTAGGTCACTTCTGTTCTTGTCCGCCTTCCGCCACTCATTCGCCCCAGGGACCATTTGAAGCATCTTGATCAGTTGCACAGTCCACGACCGATTTTTCGAGCTCCCTAGGGGCCGCAAAAACGTCCGAAAAATCGGCCAGTTGGAAAAAAATAAATGCGTGTCATTTACTGCCCTTAGGGGCTCAAACCGCCACAGGCACGTTCGAAAACGCTCTGAAGGCCTGTCGGTACACGTATTAGGCATACCTGTGCTCGTAATGTGACAGGAAATGCCGGGTGCCCGCGTGCATAATTAAGATATACATACTGTATTCCGTGGCAATAGCCCCTTCCCACGCTTGTTATGATTCACTGCAATACTTTTCCGTAAGCTTTACCGAGTAACATTTCTGTAGAGAGGCGAAGCTGACTTTCACGAACCGGCATTATGCAACGCACCGTGTTTTCCAGGTTTCTAAGCCAATGGCGAGGAGCACAAAGGTGGAGTCCGTGCCATTGCTGACAGCAGCGAATTCTTTCAATAAAAAGTTCGGCACCCACTGGCAAGAAGCTTCATAGCGAACGTCGAAGCAGCTAGGCCTAGCGTTGCCGCAGTGGTGGCAACGGGTGCTAGCGGATCTGCGTGCGAGAGTGCCGGTTCGAGGCGGCAAAGTAATCAAGACGGCAGCGGTGGTGCCTTTGATTAATGCCGTTTCGGACCTGCGGTCGCGGCAAAACGTCCGGAAAATCGGACGGCAAAGAGTTCTAGCGTCGGAAATTTCACAGGTTCTGATACGTTGACACTAGGGGGTACGAGGTGGCGCCGCGAACCCGTCCAAATTATCGGGAATCCGGAAAGTCGCTCGTTGACTGTACACTGGCAACTCCTCCTGCCAACAACAGGGCGTCAAAGACGATTCATTACGATTCCTATCTGCTACTCGAGCCAGCATTACCGCGACTTTCGACCCTTTCAATAAAATTGCCGCTAATTTTCCCTGATAGAGGCCCAAATTCCCTGAGTTTTCCCTGACTTTTTCCAGACTACGCGAAATCCCTGAGAATTCTCGGTTTTCCCGGTTTTCCCGGTTGGTAGACACCTTGATATAACGTCTATTTACATTGTACACAAGCGCACAAGCAACACACGTGACCAGCTCACAGGTGCCTCTCGCGCTGTAACGCACACAGCATTCGATTGGACATCTCGTCTGCATGTAATGTCTATTTACACTGTACACACACACTTACAAGCAGCACGTGCGGCCAGCTAAGAGGTGCCTCTCGCGCTCTAACGCACACACTATTCGATTGAACATCACGTCTGCACGTAATGTCTACACGTTTACTCTAACGTCTGCAAGCTTGTGCTTTTTAACTAACGTCGTTATGTTCTTTAGAATCCATCTTCTTGCAACTTGTTTCAGGAAGGTTTTTCAATATCTGTTGAAAAGCAGCCTCAGCTTGCACTTTCAACTTTTCAATTCTTTTTTTCTGTTTTTTTTTTCTTTTTTCAAACGTTGCTTTGTACTCTGCATGATACCTTGAGCACTAGCAATTAAGCAGCTGGGATCATCAATGACACGAAAGCTTTGACCACCATTATAAAAAGAGACACCATAGCAACTGCCTTCATGGCTAAGCAACTTGCTTGACTGCAGCTCCATCAAAGCAAGAGCATGAATGTGCTTGCACACGTGCACATATGGTACGTGGTCAAGATATGTGCATGTGTACATGTTACGGCAAGCCTCACAGTGCTTGTAATGGAGCTCAGAACCTGTGCAAGTCCTGCCAGCCTTTTTCACGATGTGATGAAAGTTAACTATGCTCTGAGATTTTATCTGCCATACGCCATCTCCCGCTGTGTCGATATCGGATGTCTGAAAATAAACGCCTGCTTTGTGGTTTTTGAAGTAAGCAGATTTGCGGTGGTCGACTTTGCCTTGTATAAGTGCAGCAGCCCTGTTCAAAATTTTGTCAACTGCCAAGGCAAAAATTACATCGATTAGCTTGTGCAGCCGCACATTTATTTGACCAACAATGTTGACGTACTTCAGAATCTTGTGCGTTGATTCAATGTGATTGTTTGTTGTTAAGCCTACTTGCTTTCTATAGCAATAGGCCCACTCTTAGCATACGTTTTCTCAAAGTATTTAGTAATGCTTTCCAGATCCTCTAGATCTTTGAAAGCAAGGTTATTCTGAGTGTGAAACTTGGAAGGTTTGTAACAATAAAAATTCAAACAGCGCATAAACGACGGGACCAGAATGAGGAGGAGACAAACACGGCGCTGTGTTTGTCAGCGCCGTGTTTGTCTCCTCCTCATTCTGGTCCCGTCGTTTATGCGCTGTTTGAATTTATATTGTTACCATGCAACACCAACTCGCCCAATCCGCTGCCCTTTTGGAAGGTTGGTTCAGAAATTCTTCTAGTTTCTCATCTATTTTTGTTTCGTGTACATTGATTAGTGCGTGCAAGGTTTCTCTTGTGACACTCCTGTGCTTGCTGCTACTAAGAATATTGAGGTGTGCGTTCCAGCTGCGCACCACATGACAGATACACAACCACCGATTCTTCAAGGACCCATCACTTGCTCCCCTGTGTTGCATAAACAGGGGCAGCATCGGACATGAATGCTTTACACTCTATCACGCCTACCTTTTCCTTGGTGGCCTCAAAAAACCTCACCATCGTTTCAGTGTTAACTCTCTCGGAAATCAAGTAGGCACATGGAATACCAGAGCCATCTTCCGAGGTGGTTAGCAATGTTGTCAGCTGAAACTTGTACCTATTTGTGCCATGCGTAGAGTTAATACACAATTTCTCTATTCCTAGCTTACAAAGTAGATCTCCCAGTGGGGAGGTCATCAAGGCAAGCTCAAAGTTGCCTTCAGAACGGCTCGGATCACCCTCTTTCCTGTAATATAAAACAGGCGATTCACTGCCTGCCTTGGCTCACTTTACGAGCTCATCAGCTCATTTCCTGTGTTTAAATTATTCTCTTCTTACATTCATTCAAACCATAACTCCACACTCATAAAATCATCAGGATGTCGCCGCTCTGCTTTGTCAATATTATACTTATCGCGGATGTTCCGAAGGTCCTATCTTGTGGCAAGTGTCATCCGGCTTCTAGTTGCTCTTGTGCCGGCCTTGATTTTTTTGAAATATAGCCTTCGGTGGCACTCCTTCTGCTAGTCTATCTGAAAATTCTAAAGAGCAACTCATCAGCAACCAAGGAGGCTGCACATCTGTTGTTTTTAATTTACGCAGACATCCCACTCTCTTTTTACTACACCTGGGAGGGCTGGAGCTGCACCTTAGAGTAAGGGCCGCATAGTGTAAGGGCAGGAGCTTCATCTTACACTATGCCCACTGCTGGTGCACATAGTGTAAGGTGCACCCACTGCTGTACCCGCATCAATGGGTCCAGACAGATGGACTCATCACTAATACCGGCGACTCATCTAAACTCTTAACAGAGGGGACTTCCAATAATTCAAAACAGTTTCCCTCCCTCTCTACTGTATTTGCTTGTTGCTTTGCAGCAGAATATCATCACGACTACTTTTTTGCCTAATCGCTTAGTAATTCAGGCTGCTGACCTCTCGAATACGAGCTGTGAACATGTACTTTGTCGTTAAAATGACTTTGCTGGCAGATTTGACGTAGCTTGAACCGGGATGTCTTTACAAAAACCAAAGGATAGTATCAACACATGCCTTAAACATGGTGCTATTTAGGTAAATTCCGTCTCATAGGGGAACATACAGAAGGCTTGTTAAATAAGTGTCATAATCTAAACATGCATATACTCTGTGTCCCAGCTAACACTAAACAAGTCGTTCAATTAAAAATTTAATAATAAAACACGATTTTAAGACCTACGGTGTTCGGTCCTCAGACCTCTGACTTAACATTGTGAATATTACAATTGTATCTTTCACAGTGTTCTGAAATATTTTTTGCCCGTTGAACAGTTTAGCTAACATTAAAATGATCCCTGTTTTCAACCAGAAGTGCGTGCATATTCACAGTTTTTGTATATCTGACAGACTAACAAATAAGTGTTTATTTATAGCAGTAATAAAAGGAAAGTATGTCCTCTACCATAAATGCTCTGTTTAGCGCAATGAAACAGACACAAGAAAGGCGACAGGACAAGGCGATACTCTCAGCTGACATCATTTTATTGCGTCACTCCTTTATAGACAGCAGAAACAAGAGTAACATGCGCAGTGAGTGCCTCCCCCCCCCCCCCATGTGCAGGAACCACCAACATTCGATCACAAGAGCGCACTCATGCGACACAATCTAAAAAAAAAACATATTCAGCACTGTACAAGTTTAAGGAAGGCACACTAATGCACTGTGACGCTAACGACTATATGAAGAATGCTTCCGATAACTCTCGGGTGGTGGTATCGCGGCTCTTTTTCAAAATCCTGGCATCACGAGACATGGGTTCGCACTTGCATATTTTACTATGTTGAACCTAATGGGAACCTGTGCTGTTAGTATGGATCGCTCATGTTCTCTAAGGCGCTCGTTAACACAGTGGCCTGACTGCCCTACATACACTTTGCCACATGACAACGGACCACACCGACCACACCAACGCTGCAATACGTGGCTATTTTCATAATCTAGTTTTTTACTTGTTTTAGAAATGCGGCTGCACAACATTGACAGAATCTGAGGAGCAGAAAATACTACCGGAATTAGGTATCTAGTGGCGACATTCTTTAGATTGTGAGCCACTCTATGGCAATACGGCACAACTTCAGGCCTCTTCTTTTGTGTACTACAGTTACTTTTGTGCCGCTTCCCTTTGAGTTTCTGAAGCAATACCTCTGAGACTGACGTCACCACCACACTTGGGTATCCCGCAGCCTGCAGCCAATTCAACTCTGCAATAAAACTAGTTCGCAGAGTGATGACAAGATTTCATTAACGAAGATTCTAGACACATCAAAGCAGTGGCGCGTTTCAAAATCTTGGAGTGCGCAGACGCGTAAGCTAAATGTTCCTTACGTGCACGTGGAGAGTACATCCAGTAGGCGTGACCTGTTTGGTAAGGATAGCTGCAAATCTAAAAACTGGAGTTTACCGTCCCTAGATAGCTCATGTGTTAAAGTTAAACCTTTGCCATTGTCATTGAACAGAGTTAAAATGTCAGCTACCGTAACGGAGCATTTCGTTGTTAATCTGTTTTATCGCAACAAGAAAATCATCAACATATCTAAAAATTTGAACTGAGTCATTGTTTAAAGCACTGTTAAGAGCGCGGTCGACGAACGATAAAAAAATATTACAAAGAGCAGGCGCCACATATGAACCAATAGACACACCATTTTTCTGAATAAAAAGCTTATTTCGAACCAGATAAAAGTTGCATTTAGATTAAGTTCATGAAGGGACATGAAATTTTCCGAGGGCAACCCGGTCGCATTGCGAAAAGCTACCCCGCCACTTTCCTTGATGCATATCATCACGCTGCGAAATAGCTCATCGTGTGGTATTGAATAATAAAGATCTTCAACGCCAACAGAAAAATGTTCGCTACTGAATGGTTGTCTTCCAGAAAGGAAACAACATCGAAAGAATTCTTTATGCTACAAGGATCGTCGATAGTTAAATGCTCCAACTGAATGCGACCGCTGCACCACATTTGATGACGTTTGTTGCATTTAAAAGGAAAACTTATATTCTAGTGACTGCAACTTTCAAATGTTTCATTTAGGTTGCCAATCCTTTATTGAAAATTGTCCAAATTTTCCGAAAACGATACTACCAAGTTTAAAACTGTGTAACTCACCAATAAAAACAATGACATCACAATTATGTTAATTACATCTAATAGTACATCCACAGCGGACAAAATTGATGTGTTACATATGAATCTCAAAAATACTTAGTATTATGGAAATACGGCTTTTCCAGGACGCTTGTACACAACATAACCAATTTAGGTAAGATACAAATGGACACACCAGATTTGTCCGCTTTGACTGTTAAAATAGATGCCGTTTACAGAACGGCGATGTCTGTTCTTGATGCGCAGCTATTAGATTGTAAACGTAGTGCTTACATTCTTTCTCGAGCTTTAGAAATTTTCCAAATATTTTAAACAAAATCCATGCCCTAAATTCCACTTACAACGCCAACTAAAATTTAACTTTCTCTCTCAAATGCAACAAATCGCATTACAAACGATACAGGGGTTGTCTCAGAAAAGCGTTTCCGCGTTTTACATGTATTTGAATAGGCCGCGTCGGAGTTGGGCCCGAATTAAAGCTGCCTCTTAAATAATTTGTCGAGGGATCAAATACATGAATACTAATTGCACTGCGATTGCCAAAGATGCTGCGAACAAATTCTTCAATGCTACGCACTGTCAAAACAATTAAATTACGTATTTCTTCATAAAAGAATGTACTCGTATGCGCCGAAAATTGTGCCCAAAATAAGCGATATCAGTGCTTTTATCTTTCTTGTCTATTTAATACGTAAAGAAAATATCGCACGAGCTTTAGAACCATATCAGTTCGAAACCAGCAAAGCAGTTCATGGCGCTGATATGAAAAATGTAATGACCATGGAATAGACAAGTTGGATAAATATGTGATTGATTTTTTGTCACTCAAGAACTGTGTGGGGATGTCGCGGCTAGCGAAGTACGAATCCCAACATAAAAACGTAACGCTTCTTTATTCGGTGAACGATGGCAGCGGACGGGCATACCAACGCTACGTTCGTCCCAGTAGCGGAAGGTAGAAGGCCATCCTTCTCAGCCAGGCAGCCTGTTCTTATAGCCACCGTCGGTGACGCATACCTCGGGTGACATGGCGGTGGTGCTATGCTTTATCGACCATGCAATCCAGCGTGCAGCTGTGGTATGCTTGGCCAGATGATAAGATGGCAGGTGCGCAGAAATATGCGCAGAGTGTGTCGCCACAACTGTGTTTACATTCTTGTACATATGCAACGGCCAGTGAAAAATCTCAATCACGATGTCATTTGTTCCAACGTATTACACAGGAGCAGCTGTCACCGGTCGTGTGTATCGTGACTGATTGCTCCGGAATCATAGTCGCAACAGAGAGCACGTATAAAAACAGGATTTTCGCAAAATATACGAAGGCGAGTCAAATGAAAGCGAGCTAATGCGAATATCTCCCAAACGGGCTACTTTGTTTATAAGTAGTCCCCATGAGCATTTAGACATTGTCTCATAGACTAACGAGTCGCGCCGTTCCCCTCTCATGAAACTCCTTGGGTTGCTCCTTCAAAACGTCGGCAACCAAATCTTTCACGTCATTGTCCGACGCGAATCTGGGTCCCTTGAGCTGTTTGTTTGGTTGCCCCAAAATTTGGAAGTCTCAAGGCAACAGGTCTGAGCTGTATGGCGGATGTTGCAGCGTTTCCCACGTGAACTTTGCCAGCTTTGTATTAACGACATAAGCGACGTGGGGAGGGGCATTGTTGTGAAGCGAGATGACCCCATTACTCAATTTTCCACGTCATTTGTTCTTGATTGCGACACGCAACCGTTCCGGCATTTCATCATATCGGAAACAATTGATAGTCTCAAGATTTAGCAAATTTTATCGGTTATGGTCCCTGACGATCGAAAAAAAAAGTCAACCACACCTTTCCGGTGGAAATGATGGCCTTCGCTTATTTGGGTGCCGTGAATTCGAGTGTTTCCACTGTAAACATTGCCGTCCTGTTACAGGCTCGCAGTAGTGGCACGATGGTTCGACCCGGGTCACAATTGCAGACAAGTCGTCACCCTCATTGGGATACCGGATCAGATGAGCCAAGGCAGCGCCGAACGTCTCCGTCTTCTGGCGGTAGTTCAACATCTTGGGCAACCATTGCGCACACAAGAGCCGATAACCGAGATGTTCATGAATTATGGCGTCAACTAAACCATGACTGATGTTCACACGCTCTGCAAGTTCATCGATGTTTATCATCCGTTCTTATCTCTTCAGTTCATCAACCTTTGGTATTTCGTTAGGGGTGATTGCACGATGGCTTTGGCCCGCTTTTGGCTCGCCTTTGCAACTTTCACGTCCTTTGAACCGTTTGCTCCAATGCTTCACAGTGGCCAATGAATTGGAATGTTCAACGTACACGGCAGCCATACGCCGACTAGTTTCTTCTTGGGAAATACATCCAGCTGTCAAAAGCTTCACGGTACCACGCTGTTCCACTTTTGGAGTTTCATTTATCTCACGCAACTGTGTTCAACCCAGTGTATTTGAGCATTAAAGAGCCTCTAGGCTCACACCTGCGTGTCACTTTTGTAAATGAGAGATGCTTGTGTGCTACGCGCATGCATCGCAGATAATGAACCTAACCATTATTGCGCGAAGTAGGTTGGCTCACTTTCATCTGACTCGCCCTCGTACATTATGAATGCAAAGATACAATGGGATGTACAAATGCGAAGATACAGCTTGATAAAGGGCAAAATAGTGTCACTACAAACAAGGTTCCCTGCATGTATACACAAAACCTAGCAACAAGATATTTAGTTATACGTATAAGTCTCCAATAAATCTACGTATCTAAGAAAAAAGTCGCTATATACAATGCGACAAACAAGGCAAATAAGCATGTTGCGCAATCACGGAGTCACAGAATCCTAGATCCCGCCGCCATTCCATCCACTCTGTCTGATGTATCGCGCGCGCTACGCGCTTGCTCTCCGCTTTTCTCCTTTGCGCACACAAGACTGCGTCACCATCGTCGGCTCACCCATTCAACCCCCACCCCCACGCATTCACTCTCACATAGAGCATGCGGCGCTCGGTCACGATGTTATTGCCCTTGGACTTTATGCGAAACATGAGGGCGTCGGCGACGGCAGGAATGCGCCTGAAGGGTCCATATATTTGCTATCGCAATAATATACAAGAGTATCCGGCAACTGAAGCGTCGCGTGGTTGGGGCGACACGAAAAAAGCCTATGCGCTCTGGCTGTCTCTGGCAGCCCGCAGGTAGGGTAGTGAAAACAAAAAAAAAATTTAATGAGGCTCAGTGTGTCTTTGCCAATAAAAGCCAAAGTAGAAAACATAAATAAGAACGTTGCTGCCTTGGCTAGATTTGGCGTCTTGGCATGGATGCATGCTTTGGCATAGGTGGAAAAAAAGTTTATATTTTTTATGTGACATGACGGCACAAATGAACAACTGCAAAGCTTTATCTCATCGGATCTCGCTGCGTGCTTTGTCAATTTGTCTGATAGTGTGTTGATTTGGTGGTCTCGTTGTATGTTCCGATGTAAGACTTTATAAAAGTCAGTGTGTCTTTGGCATCAAATGTGTATAGCAGCAATAAACCCACAAAGTTCCGCAACTGAAAATCTAAAGCACGACTTTGGAAGTGTCAATGTGCCTTTCACATCAAAAGTTTATGAGATTTATACCCATAAAGTTTCGGAATTGACATCCATGCGCTCCATGGATTCCGCGGCCTCCCCGTGATGCTGCGGCGAGCCCGTTCGCCATCAAAACGCCCTTGAAACTTTGTGCTCGGATGCGGCTGCTTGCGTTATGTGACTCCCGGTACATGGGCGTTGTCGCGGAACCCAGCGCGAGTTCCCAATGTTCGCGGTGAAGTGTCTTTTCGAGCGTGAAAAAGACATTCTAGACAAAATCCAGAATTATTTCTGGCGCCCGCGGTGGCTTTGGTCGGCGGTGCATGGACCAGAATTGAGGACACGCAGAAAGGATGTGCAAATTATTGAAGGCTGAAAAATGGCGCCAAATACGACTATACAATGATTGGCTGAAAGTGCTCGTTGAAGAAAGAAAAGACCCCTCCAAAAAGGACCGAATGCTGCGCGAGTACAAGGTACTTGCCGGGCAATCTACAGAGTTGTTGTGGCAACACACCAGGATCTTCTTACTGAAGCCGTGCACCAGGATCACCAGTGCCAACGTCGTCACCACCCTTGGGGAGGCTACAATTCCAGACCAAGTTAGGAGGACTCTAGAAATAGGCCCGAAATACAGTTTTGAGCCAAAGCTTACTGCTCCACAGCTCCTAGCCATGGGTAGAAGCATAGGTGACAGGACTGAGGATCAAGACCGTGAACAAGTTGTCGGTGAAGCCGTGGACTTCGTCCTAAAGCACGCACCGTGTGGAAAATCAGGTATAGAGAAAATTGTAAAGGAGCTAACGAACGATGCGCGTGAAGTACTACAGGCAGATAAAAAAGGCGGTTTTGTTGTTCTGCCTAAAAACCTTATGAACTAAAAATCCAAGCAAGCCATTATTAAGAATTTGAAAGCTGTTCCTCTCGACCCGAACAAGCAAAAGAAGGCAGCCCTGAAGCTACTCAAAGACTTGCACCTAGACTCGTTACGGCAGCTTGTGAACAAAGCGGAGACGGAGTTCCTTGATGTTTTCTTCACTTGCAAAACCCACAAGCCTGAATACCCTTTAGGGTTATTGTGTCCGAGAAGACGACATGGCAATGTCATGTAGGAAAAGTTCTGCAAGGCCATCTCAAGAAGTTGCAGATAAATTATCCTTTCCTGGTAAGGAAGAAAAAAGTGGAGAAGGAAAGCAGGGAGGTTAACCAGTTTAGCTTAATCGGTTTGCTACCCTACGCATGGGAGCGGGATGGGCGCTGTAATGATTCTCCCGTAGCCTGTCATTAAGACATCGTCCGCTCTGACCAACATAGCTGGATCTAAATGCGAAGGGGGTTTTCGGATCCCCACTGAAGAAACTGTATGCGTAATCAGGCAGACGCCGCAAGTACGGTCACTTGTAAACCGGTATATTGTGCATGATCAATTGTCAGCACAAATCGTAATCAGGTAACCACAGAAATCATCGAAGCGCAATTTATTGACAGGTGTGGTGACATGTGCGCGCGTGTCAAAACCGTCCATCGCCCTTTCCGGCAAGGATCTATCCTTCATGCGTAGAGATAGGATTTCTTTGCGGGATGTGCACACGTGATGTGTCGCAGATTCTGCTGTATATGCGGTCACTTCTAAATAAACCACTGTTTTAAGTCTGCGCTCCTCTGTCTCAGCCTCTTCTTTGTCCTCATCTTATGCGCAAAACGCAGCATTCATGTCCTACCAACATGCTCGAACCTTAGCGTTCTATATCGTTGCCGCGACGACGGTCTCCGGCACCAGTGCGGTCGGTGCATGCTCGCCAAGCTGCGCCTGTTACACTCGCGGTGCGGCTTAGCTATAATGCACGCAAACCAGCCGGCGGAGACGGTAGCGCAATGGTCGAGTGGCATATGGTGAATGCTTCTTCAATCAATGTTCCGGTGGCTACATGCGAGGTGTCTGAATCAAAAAATAAATTGATGTACGTGCTACGTGCAGATATTACGTGCCACTCTCCGTTCGTAAAATGGTTTTGCAAGCTTTGGGTTACGGTATGCTTCGCTATGGGATTACGGTGTACGGTCACTGCGCGATTCGATGGAAAAATAGAGTCAACTCCATCCTTCGATCTATTCGGAAAATTATTGGTTATGATTTATGTTTAACCACCGGCATCGACCTTTTCAAAGCCTTAAGGTTGCCAGATTTTAACGCCCTTCTAGCGGAAACGGCCATCCTGAGGCATTTCTGGTCGCACAAAACAAGGTTGAATATGTTCCTGCTCGGTGTCTCCGGCCGAAAGACCGTTTTCGGGTGCCTCGCTGTTCTACCAAGTACGGTCAGCGCACTCGTAATTACTTCATCTCTTCATCTCTCAATAAACTACCAGCAAGCGCCTTTCGCGCGAAATCAAAGTATAAATAAAAACAAATTCTTCGTCGCATTAACCTCTAATCCATTACACGGTTGGTTCTTTCATGTGTATTAAAACCCGTACATAACTTTAGGGTACTGGACCAAATACATTAATTTATTTGTTTTATTTTACGCCTACTGATGTGTGTGAATAGAGCGTGCAACAAGTACTTTCGTTTTGTTTCAGTGCCCTGCTCCCTGCAGATCTCATATGTATATTCCTGCCTCTTTTTTTTTGGTTCCTATTTTCATTGTTTTTTGTTGGCTGTTGTCAATAAAATAACTGATGGTTTTTTAAGTGTCATACAAATGCCTGATGTATGTTTTCTTGCTCTGTATTAAGAATGGTGGATTATGTTACTTTTCATAGCATGATACGTGGTTTCTTTTCATTTTTTGCCTCCTCATTGCTGTTTGTGTTTCTCATGTGTGTCAGTGCCTGTTAACAATGGTTCTGCATATCTTGCGTTATCCGCGATATTACGTCGTGTGAAACGCTGTCTGTCGGCTCTGCCCTTCAAGCCCAATGCGGCTTTGGCAGGCCTATTATGTATTAGTGTTGGCGGAATTCCTGTGTCAATAAAGTATTATTATTATTATTATTATTATTATTATTATTATTATTATTATTATTATTATTATTATTATTATTACTCGAACGTAGCGTCAATGCTTGAGCAATATCAGAGGCTTGTAGCGTTGCATCAGCAGCCTCAAGCGCTGGCAAACAGAACGATGCGTGAGGGAGCCCGCGACGCGGCGGAGGGGCGTGGCCTCTCTGCCTCGGCGTGGGAGCGGCCCACTGCGCACTAGTCGCGCGCACCGATGGACCTCAAGAAAGCTATTCATTCCCTGTTCAGTGTCCTGTTCAGTTCCCTGTGATGTTTCCATGACGATAGGCAATTCTGATGGAAAACTAATTATTTGCAACGCAGAAAATGTCCTTTCCTAATACTCTTGTGCCATAGACACGCGGAAAGGTAATTTACAAGCGTCTGCATTTCACCAGGCAACATGTTTATGTCGACCCGATGTGAAGTTTTTGTTGCAAAGCGGGATTATGTGTCCCGATATACATGAAGTTTCATTTTTATTAAAACGGCAAGCTGGGCGAGTTGGTGATTGAACATGTTCCTATGGGTGGGCAGCGCAACCCGGATGAAAGACGAGCGGAAGTACACAATAGATGCACGAAATTTATAATAATTGCCTGGGACAGGTAGCGCAATCATAAAGCTTTCCAGGTGGATAGATGGATGAATAACTTCCTTGAGGTCCGTCGGTGCGCGCGGCTAGTGCGCAGTGGGCCGCTCCCACGCCGGGGGAGGGAGGCCACGCCCCTCCGGCGCGTCGCGGGCCCGATGGACAGCCAGGAGCTGTGATTATCAGCCGCTTTGCTGTGTTGCATCTATCTGTTGGCGCATAACGCAGTGGACTTGTCGCTCGGCCATATTTCTAGTTGCAGGACTTTAGCAGCAGAGTGAAATTGCTGTATTGGCTATTAGCATTCCACGTGGGCTGTATTGCCGTGAGTTTCCTTGTGCCTTTATGTGGTTCGCTTTACCGCTCCAGCCGCGCAGTACTTTCTTTTTCCGGGCGCGCTGGTTGACTCGGTGTGGTGAAGGATGGTTGTAATTTGTTCGTGAGTGGTCGCGTGCATCGGTTATCTTCGTTGAGACAATAGCAAATGGTGCGCACCGGTACTCTGGAACCATTTTTGATGTGCAGGAATAGTGTCCAACCTATAACCATTCAAAATTATTGACTTGTACAACATCAGCTACAAAGCTCTTGACCATTACCGCCAGTGCACATAGAAATGAGCTTAATAACGTAACTGTTTGCAGCAGTGATATGGCTGATATGATTGATTGAGTGTGCTGTTACCGGCAAGCTAAATCTAACGCTAAGTAGGTTGAGCCTAGCATTGAGGCGAGGATGCCAGGAGACGGTAAATACTTCATTGCTGCCTCAATAATGAAGTATTAAAAAATAGTGAAGACACAAAAATATATGTCTTTCTCTGAAGTTCAGCTTTATCCGCGACGACCACAGGACAATCATCCGCGACGACACTGAGTCAACCAGCGCAGCCGGGAAAAATATGCTGCCCTTCCAGAGCAGCAAAGCCAGGCACATAAAGCCCCCACCCCCATTCCCCCCCCCCCCCAAAAAAAAAAAGAAAGAAAGAAGCTCGCGGCATAGTCACGTGGAATGCGAACAGCCGATGAAGCAATTTCACTTTCATGTTAAAGTCGTTCGGCTAGTAAAATGGCCGAGCTACAAGTCCGCATCCTTATGAGCACACACGGATAAATGCGGCACAGCAAGGCAGCTGATAACAAGCCTGGAAGTTTCAGTTTGCCGAGTGCACCATGATACAGCTGCCGTGCCGAACGTGTGATGTGCGCGTCATCGGTTAACGAACACTTCTCCCACCAAGGCCGCGTCGGCAGTACGAAGTATGAATGCGTGATGCACCACCAAGGAATAATGAACCGAGCACGCACTACCAGGCCTGACAGAACATCCTAAACTACGCACAACCTGTTATTAGGGCACACATAGCCTAACGGCAGAGCACTCATGAGCGCGACGTGGAGGTTTCTGAAAGCGTATGAA
Organism: Dermacentor albipictus; assembly: GCF_038994185.2. Taxonomy (NCBI): domain Eukaryota; kingdom Metazoa; phylum Arthropoda; class Arachnida; order Ixodida; family Ixodidae; genus Dermacentor; species Dermacentor albipictus. The sequence goes on along the minus strand of NW_027225570.1, from coordinate 7,951,406 downwards.
GTCAATATGAAGCATATCATGTAGTAGCTGCCTGCACGTCGCAGAATGCATGCTGTAAAATGTTTTTTTTGGGCGTGGTGTAGGTGCGTTGTGCGGGAACTGTCACTACGTTTACATGAACAAAAAATGCATTTTCGAAAAGTGCTTGAAGCAGCTTGTGGATGATGCGAAAACAAAAAATCTGGATTTCACATCAGTAGCCCGGGTGCTTCCTATCAGACAACACAAAAGGCTGAATCGCAGGGAAGGCATTATTCCGTATGCCGTATGCGTACGCAAGATGCTTTGGTCAGATGAATTTTTAGTACTTACTATTTGCAAACAAAGCTTCCGTAAATTTGAGTGGAAGCTCTTATCAGTCATACGCTATGAAATTTCTTTATAACGACGTTGAAGTGGAAACGAAATTAATTATATTCATTACTACCCTTCACTGTAGTGTATGCGTAATGAAGTCCACAATTTTGAACTTGCATAGAAGACGGCCTTGCGGCCAGAAGAAACGCTACATGACCACGTGCGCCTAACAGAAAACAACAAAAGAAATTTCGGCGTCCCCAGCACACAACTTAGCATCTGACACGATAGCGTTTACGATAGCTGCCTGCCATTTCAATGTGGTGGTCTTTCGTATCCGCTTTCAGTTGGCTTGTCTCTAGCCCCACGAAACGGCGACGCGGTTGAATAGGTTGCACGCTGCGCCGCCAACAACGTTTGTCGCGTTCGAGCAGCACGTGCCACACAGGCCGGCGGGGTCTCCGAGATTGCACCGGCACAAATTCTGAGGCCGCGCCTATAGCTGCTCTAGCCTGCGCGGTGCCGCAGTAAAAAAAATTGTCGTGGCGATAATGAGCCTCTGCTTCTGCACAGCTACGCGCCGGGTTGAAAAGGAACAGTGCTCGCTTATGCTAGCTAACCTGTTGTTCTGTCTAAGAGGCACGGCAAAGGTGTGGTACGAAAACCACGAGAAGCAGCTAACCAGCTGGGACCAATGCAAAGAGAAATTGACAGAGTTGTTTGGCAAGGCAGCCGGCCGTAAAATAGCCGCAAAGCAGGCCTGGCTTCGCGTGCCCAATCCCGCACAGAGTCCTATGTCTCGTACATCCAGGACGTGCTGACACTTCGTCATAAAGCCGATCACGACAGGACAGAAGCTGAGAAGGCCGGGCACGTGCTTATGGGCATTGCTGACGACGCCTTTAATCTGCTCATGTGCAAGGGCTGCTCTACAGTTGACGCAATCATTAAAATGTGCCGACAATTTGAGCAGGCCAAAAGCCGACGCGTCTTGCAACCATACGACATACCCCCCAATACTGCCGCAACATCGACGTGTGAAGATCAACCCGCACAGCAGCTTGCGTCGCCATCAGAGGACGTGGTACGAATCGTTAGACGTGAACTGGATGTGATGGCGCCCGCAGCTTTCTGTCAGCGTAGCCCTGATGCTACCGCATTTTCAGTTCCCCTCGTACAAGCTATCGTTGGCCAGGAACTTGAAAACACTGGCTTACAGTCTGTGTGTGCTGTCGCGAAACCCAGAGCTAACGAAAGCCCTTCTACTATTTTCGCTCCAACCCGACGCTTCTCTCCGCGTTATCGCAACCCGACTGAGTGGAGTGCGACGAGCCAGACGACCAGCCGATATGTTTCACCTGTCGCCGCATTGGTCATGTCACCCGATACTGTCACAACTTGTGGCCATCAACACCTCGCACGCCGACCAACCTAAGCCGTTTTGATGGAAATGCCCGCAATGTTTCGCCCACAGCCGCGTCTATCAGCACCGACAACTCTGCTCGGAATACGTGGTACAGCCGCTCACCATCACCACGCGGACACCTGTCTCATTCGCCGCAAACACGTCGCGCATCTTCCCGTTCGCCGCAGCCACGTCACCTTTCATCTCCTGTGGCTTTTGGCCGCACCCTTTCGGAAAACTAAGAAACGCAGCACTCGGAGGTTGTGCTGCATTGCCAACTACAGTCATCATCATCATCATCATCATCAGCCTGGTTACGCCCACTGCAGGGCAAAGGCCTCTCCCATACTTCTCCAACAACCCCGGTCATGTACTAATTGTGGCCATGCCGTCCCTGCAAATTTCTTAATCTCATCCGCCCACTTAACTTTCTGCCGTCCCCTGCTGCGCTTCCCTTCCCTTGGAATCCAGTCCGTAACCCTTAATGACCATCGGTTATCTTCCCTCCTCATTACATGTCCTGCCCATGCCCATTTCTTTTTCTTGATTTCAACTAAGATGTCATTAACTCGCGTTTGTTCCCTCACCCAATCTGCTCTTTTCTTATCCCTTAACGTTACACCTATCATTCTTCTTTCCATAGCTCGTTGCGTCGTCCTCAATTTGAGTAGAACCCTTTTCGTAAACCTCCAGGTTTCTGCCCCGTAAGTGAGTACTGGTAATACACAGCTATTATACACTTTTCTTTTGAGGGATAATGGCAACCTGCTGTTCATGATCTGAGAATGCCTGCCAAACGCACCCCAGCCCATTCTTATTCTTCTGATTATTTCTGTCTCATGATCCGGATCCGCAGTCACTACCTGCCCTAAGTAGATGCATTCCCTTACGACTTCCAGTGCCTCGCTGCCTATTGTAAACTGCTGTTCTCTTCCGAGACTGTTAAACATTACTTTAGTTTTCTGCAGATTAATTTTTAGACCCACTCTTCTGCTTTGCCTCTCCAGGTCAGTGAGCGTGCATTGCAGTTGGTCCCCTGAGTTACTAAGCAAGGCAATATCATCAGCGAATCGCAAGTTACTAAGGTATTCTCCATTAACTTTTATCCCCATTTATTCCCAATCCAGGTCTCTGAATACCTCCTGTAAACACGCTGTGAATAGCATTGGAGAGATCGTATCTCCCTGCCTGACGCCTTTCTTTATTGGGATTTTGTTGCTTTCTTTATGGAGGACTACGGTGGCTGTGGAGCCGCTATAGATATCTTTCAGTATTTTTACATATGGCTCGTCTACACCCTGATTCCGTAATGCCTCCATGACTGCTGAGGTTTCGACAGAATCAAATGCTTTCTCGTAATCAATGAAAGCTATATATAAGGGTTGGTTGTATTCCGCACATTTCTCTATCACCTGATTGATAGTGTGAATATGATCTTTTGTTGAGTAGCCTTTACGGAATCCTGCCTGGTCCTTTGCTTGACAGAAGTCTAAGGTGTTCCTGATTCTATTTGCGATTACCTTAGTAAATAGTTTGTAGGCAACGGACAGTAAGCTGATCGGTCTATAATTTTTCAAGTCTTTGGCGTCCCCTTTCTTATGGATTAGGATTATGTTAGCGTTTTTACAAGATTCCGGTACGCTCGACGTTATGAGGCATTGCGTATACAGAGTGGCCAGTTTCTCTAGAACAATCTGCCCACCATCCTTCAGTAAATCTGCTGTTACCTGATCCTCCCCAGTTGCCTTCCCCCTTTGCATATCTCCCAAGGCTTTCTTTACTTCTTCCGGCGTTACCTGTGGGATTTCGAATTCCTCTAGACTATTTTCTCTTTCATTATTGTCGTGGGTGGCACTGGTACTGTATAAATCTGTATAGAAGTCCTCAGCCACTTGTACTATCTCATCCATATTAGTAATGATATTGCCGGCTTTGTCTCTTAACGCATACATCTGATTCTTGCCAATTCCTAGTTTCTTCTTCACTGTTTTTAGGTTTCCTCCGTTCCTGAGAGCATGTTCAATTCTATCCATATTATACTTCCTTATGTCAGCTGTCTTACGCTTGTTGATTAACTTCGAAAGTTCTGCCAGTTCTATTCTAGCTGTAGGGTTAGAGGCTTTCATACACTGGCGTTTCTTGATGAGATCTTTCGTCTCCTGCGATAGTTTACTGGTATCCTGCCTAACGGCGTTACCACCAACTTCTATTGCGCACTCCTTAATGATGCCCATGAGATTGTCGTTCATTGCTTCAACACTAAGGTCCTCTTCCTGAGTTAAAGCCAAATACCTGTTCTGTAGTTTGATCTGGAATTCCTCTATTTTCCCTCTTACCGCTAACTCATTGATCGGCTTCTTATGTACCAGTTTCTTCCGTTCCCTTCTCAGGTCTAGGCTAATTCGAGTTCTTACCATCCTGTGGTCACTGCAGCGCACCTTGCCGAGCACGTCCACATCTTGTATGATGCCAGGGTTAGCGCAGAGTATGAAGTCTATTTCATTTCTAGTCTCGCCGTTCGGGCTCCTCCACGTCCACTTTCGGCTATCCCGCTTGCGGAAGAAGGTATTCATTATTCTCATCTTATTCTGTTCCGCAAACTCTACTAACAACTCTCCCCTGATATTCCTAGTGCCTATGCCATATTCCCCCACTGCCTTGTCTCCAGCCTGCTTCTTGCCTACCTTGGCATTAAAGTCGCCCATTAGTATAGTGTATTTAGTTTTCACTCTATCCATCGCTGATTGCACGTCTTCATAGAAGCTTTCGACTTGCTGGTCATCATGACTGGATGTAGGGGCGTAGACCTGTATAATCTTCATTTTGTACCTCTTATTAAGTTTCACAACAAGACCTGCCACCCTCTCGTTAATGCTGTAGAATTCCTGTATGTTACCAGTTATATTCTTATTAATCAGGAATCCGACGCATAGTTCCCTTCTCTCTGCTAAGCCCCGGTAGCACAGGACGTGCCCGCTTTTTAGCACTGTATATGCTTCTTTTGGCCTCCTAACTTCACTGAGCCCTATTATATCCGATAGTCGACTCCCGATAATTCGAAGCCGCTTAATTGGGATTTTCGGTTAATTAGAAGTGAAGTGCTGGTGCCGTCAGTTTTGCATGTAATCCTATTGAAGAAATCGCTCGATAATTCGAAGTCCTCATCCAGTAATATTGTTTAATTGGAAGTTAATTTTCAGCCGGGATCCTCGAGGTGACCGTCATTCTTTGGTACAATGTGCAATTTTTCAAGTGTTGCAACAGTTCCGTGCTCCGCGTTGGTGTCATCGCCACCGCAGCCGCCCGCAAAGCCATCCTTCTTGGAGCGGCGCGATTGGATGGATGGATGGATGATTGTGGCTCAACCCTTTGAATCGGGCGGCGGCGACACGCGCCACCTAGCCTTTAATCGTTCTATATGCATGCATACCTATGTATTTACTCCTTTACTTCTGCGTTGATATTGTCCACCAATCAGATAGCCTCCGTTTAGTTATTTCTACCTGTTCAAAGTCTATTCTACTTTCACTGTCTTTAAAACCCAAGGCTTGGAATAGTTCCCCGTTAGATTCAACTGCAGGGTGAAGTTGTTTACAAGCAAGTATCAGGTGTTCCGCCGTTTCCTCCTCCTCTCTACACGCCTCGCATACCAAATCTATCTCCTGGTATCTGGCTCGGTACGTTTTTGTCCTCAGTACACCTGTCCTGGCTTCGAACAACAATGAGCTTCCCTTAGAGTTATCGTAAATATTTTCTTTGGCTATTTCCTGCTTAAACGTCCTGTATGTCTCCAATGCCGATTTGGTTTGCATCTCTGTACTCCACATACCCCTCTCTGCCTCCTTAACCTTTTTCTTGACAGATGATTCCTTACTTGTTCCCCCGCTACTGCCCAAGTATTTGCTTGTCAATTTTCTAGTTCGCTTCCTCCACCTCGTGTCAAGATTCCTCGTGTATAAGTAACTGAAAACCTTCCTAGCCCACCGAATTTCCCCCATTTTTCTCAATCGCTCCTCGAAGGCTATCTTGCTACTAGCCTCTCTGCCCTCGAAAGAAGACCATCCCAGATCCCCCTGCACTCCAAGATTTGGTGTCTTGCCATGTGCTCCCAGAGCGAGCCTACCCACCCCACGTTGCCTAATTTCCAACTGTTGCCGGGTCTCTGTTCTAATACATAGAACCGCATTGGCAAAAGTCAGGCCTGGTACCATTACCCCCTTCCATATCCCTCGTACTACCTCGTACCTATTGTAGTTCCACAGTGCCCTACTCTTCATAATCGCTGCACTTCTGTTACCTTTGGTCGTTAGATATTTTTCGTACTCTGTCAGATACTCAATGCCATTATTCATCCACACCCCAAGGTACTTGTATTTATCGACTATCTCCAGCGTGGCCTCCTGTATCTTATGCTCGCCGCAACTGTTATCATTAAAAATCATGACTGATGAGTTTTCTTTGCTAAACTTCAAGCCTAATCTGTCTCCTTCTGTACCACATATGTCCATTAATTCCTGCAGATCTTCTGCATTGTCAGCCATTAATACAATATCATCCGCGTACATCAGTCCTGGTAATGACTGTTCAATTAATTTTCCTTGCTTGAGAAATGATAGGTTGAAGCCGAGTCCGCTTTGCTGTATTTTGGCCTCTAGGCCTTGTAGGTACAGCATAAACATCAGAGGCGACAATGGGCACCCCTGCCTAAGCCCCCGCCGAATCATTACAGGCTCCGAAACCTGCTTTTCCCATTGTATAATCACCCGGTTACCTTTATAGATATCTTTTAAGAAATTGGTTACTCCATCTTGCACTCCTAAAGTTTCCAGAATGCCCCACAAGCCCTCTTGAAGTACACTGTCATAGGCTCCCTTGATGTCCAAAAAAGCCAGCCATAGGGGTCTGTGTTCCTTTTCAGCTATTTCAATGCACTGTGTTAGCGAGAACAGATTGTCTTCCAGCCTCCTATGCTTCCGGAACCCATTTTGTAGCTCTCCAAGTATCCCCTCGTTCTCTACCCATGCCTGCAGTCTGTCCTTTATAATCTGCATAACCACCCTGTAAACCACTGACGTCACTGTTATAGGCCGGTAGTTATTTATGTCAGCTTTGTCCCCCTTTCCCTTGTATATCATTCTCATCCTACTTAGCCTCCATTCGTCAGGTACTTTACCATCCACTAGCATTTTGCTCACCACCTCCCTCAATGCTTTCTTAGATTTCGGGCCCAATTTCTTTATTAACATAATTGGAATACCATCGGGACCTGCCGATGTGCTACTTGGTACCCTCTTCTCCGCCCTTTCCCACTCTTTTTGTCCAAACGAAAGCAGTGGGTTGACCGGGCTATCCCTCTCCGACGTACTGCATCTACCATTTGTCTGTTTTGTAAATTTTTCCCTCATCATGGTTCCTATATGCTCCATTGCCCCCTCTCCTTCTAACCGAGTACCTTGAGCTGTTACTATATACCTCTGCTCTAGGCTTGTCCTATTACCCAAGGAGTTCAGATGTTGCCAGAATTTCCTAGCTGCCTGTTTATCTTTTTTATTGCTTATTTTTGACAGCCATTGGGACCCTTTTGTCTTGATTTTCTCGTTGATCAAATAAGATGCTTCCCTTTTGCATTTTATGTAGTTTACCCATTTCCTCTCTACTTCTGCTTCAGGTTCTCCCTTACTTTTGGAATACCTGTGTTCCCTGGAGGCTTCCTGACGTTTTTTTATGGCCTTCTTAACCTCTTCATCCCACCAGCTCTTGAGTTTTCGTATCCCTTGCCTTGTTTTCCTGACTCGCGCCTTACCTAGCTCACGCTCAAATAGTCTCATTAACTTTGGGTAAGTCCAATCAGTTTCAGTACCCTCTGATATTTCCTCTTCAATTTGTTTGGCCGCTATTTCCACTTCGTCTTCTGAGTAAAAAATCACTTCTGGCGTTTCCTCGTGCGTCGTTCGTGTTTTAGTTTCCCTCTTAAAACTCAACTTGATACGTTTGTGGTCGCTACCTATACTTCTGGAGCCCTGTTCATCTATAATCATGGCTCCTAATCTATCGTACATCCTATGTGACATTAACGCGTAATCTATTGTCGAGTGTCGACCCCCTACCTCCCATGTTATGGTCTCGTCACACTTTTCAGTAGAGTTACAGACAACTAAGTTAAGCCTCTCACACATATCCAGCAGCATGTTACCTGTGGAGTCTGTGTGCCCATCCATATCTTCAACATGCGCATTCATGTCTCCTAATACAATTACTTCACATCCTTTTCCCAGCTCATTGATGTCCGCTGCTATACAGTCCAACATTTTTTTGTTTTCCTCTTTAGCATTTGATCCTGTCCAAAGGTATACAAAGCCTAGAAGTGTTTTCGCCCCTGCTACTTTTCCTTCTAGCCATAAATGCTCCTTGCATTCCTGTTTGAGCCTTTGCCAATTTGTATTTTTATGAATGAATGCTCCAATTCCCCCACCCTTTCTGCTACCCTGTACTCTGTTGCAGTATTCCCATGCATAATCAGGGTTACAGGGCGGTTGTTCCATGTCCCTAAGATGTGTCTCTACAAACCCATAAACAAAATTATTCATTGCTACGGCTGCCGTGTCCCGGCGGGAGGCGAAGCGGCGCCCGCCGGAGGCCACGCGCGGCTGCCTCGCGTGGCCGGAGCTGATCGCGGAGGCCACGTGCGTGCCATAGGTGCACGCAGCGCTGCATACTGGCAGTGGCGAGATTGTGCGAGATTAGTCTTGCAGCGTGTGCAGCGTATGTCGAGGCGTGTGTTGGTCGAGCGCCTTTGTGCGGGTAGCTCGTACGCTAGGTTGTTCCACGGGTGATTAGGAATTGACTGTACCTAGACGCGCAGTTTATAGCCATGGCAAACCATGGCTCTTATCGCACGCTCGACCTGGCAACGAAAGTCGAGGTTTTGAAGGAAGTTGAGAAGGGAGGTGCCGCCCAACAAGACATAGCGCGGAAGTACGGGATCAAGCCGAACACGCTCTCAAACTACATCAAGAACAAGCGCACAATAATGGATGCATTTGAGAACGACAAGTTCAAGACTTCTCGGAAGCGAATGCGCACCGGCGCTTACCCAGAGTTGGAGAAGGCTCTGCTGGTTTGGATTAGGGAGGCCAGGAGCAACAAACTTCCTCTCAGCGGAGACATCGTTGCGATGAAAGCCCGAACGCTTGCAGCAATGTTGGGGATCGATGACTTCGTTTCGTCAGGTGGATGGCTGACGCGCTTTAAGGATCGCCATGACCTGGTTTTCAAGAGCGTGTGTGGTGAAAAGGCGTCCGTTAACCAGGAAACATGCGCCACGTGGAAGGACGGAAAGCTGCGTGAATATCTCGCCGAATACAGACCGGAAGACATCTTCAATGCAGATGAGACTACACTCTTCTATCGGCTTCTACCAGAGAAGACAATGACATTCAAGGACGACGACTGTGCTGGGGCCAAACGCTGCCGAGGAGAGAGTGTGGGTGCTGATCGCGGCAAACATGACTGGCACGGAACGATGTCGGTTACTTGTGATCGGGAAAGCCGCGAAGCCGAGATGTTTTAAAAGCGTGAAGACGCTGCCTGTGGACTATGAGGTGAACAAAAAGGCGTGGATGACGGCCGAAATCTTCAAGAGCTGGATAAGCAAATTGGACCGCAAGTTTGCTGCTTCGAACCGCAAGGTGTTGTTCCTTGTCGATCACTGCAGTGCTCACGTAAATGTGCCAGCCTTGAGTGCAATACGCCTCGCATTTTTGCCTGCAAACACAACGGCTGTTTTGCAGCCAATGCACCAAGGCATCATCAAGAATGTTAAAGTCCTGTACAGGCGGCACCTCCTCGAGCGCATGATTTTGTGTATGGATAGCTCCACAAAGTACGAGGTGAGCCTGCTTGGTGCCATCCACATGTTGGCGCGAGCATGGTGTCGTGTGAAGCAAGAAACAATCGCAAACTGCTTCAGGGCTTGCGGTTTTGTGGCAGCTTCTTCGGAGGATGCCTCTGAAATTTCAGTGGAGGAAGCGTGAACAAGCGAGCTTGACGGCACTGATTTTGGTGATGCTCTCGGGGACGTCAATTTTGAAGATTACGTCGCCGTAGACAAGGTGGTCGAAACGTGCGGTGCGCTGACGGATAGTGAAATTGTAGAGATTATTCGGCCCCAGGAAGCGACCCAGGAAAGCGACGATGACGTTGAAGGCGAGCCGCAACCTAAGGCTGCCGATGTAGCTACGGGCCTTGCTCTCGCGGAGCGCTTCTTTGCCGCTGAAGGTAACGCGGAAGAAGCGTTCCGCCTCATCTACAGCCTGCAGAACTTGCTTTCAGCAGCGCGATTCGGCAAGAAGAAGCAAAGCAAGATGACCGACTATTTTTCGTAGAGAAAATACTCGATTTCGCAACAAATAAAGTGCTGTTTTTTCTGTTTTGTGCTTAATTGGAAGTTCGTTTAATTCGAAGTTTTTTGCGGTCCCCGTGAACTTCGTATTAACGGGAGTCGACTGTACTACAGCAAATCCTCTGTCTGCGCCCACAAGGAGAAGTGGAATTCACGTCAGAATAGACGGTGTACCTGTGCAAGCACTCGTCGACACTGGAGCCCACGTATCTGTGGTGAGTGCTAGCCTACGTAGACGTTTAAAAAAGGTCCTCACCCCAGCAGCTGCCCGAGTGCTTCGTGTGGCAGATGGTGGCATGCTGGTTGTCCTTGGAATGTGTACTGCGCGTTTAAGTATAGCCGGCCGCCCTACTTCTGTTCTCTTGGCTGTGATGAACAACTGCTCTCACGACGTCATTCTTGGATTGGACTTTTTATCCATTCATTCTTCTCTCATCGACGGCGCGACCGGCGTTCTTCAGTTGCCACATCCTCAACACGCCGATGCTCCGAGCACTGCCCCACCGCACTTGTACTCGCTTCACGATGTGCGTCTGTCACCCGAGGCAGTTTCTTACATCACTCTCACCGCCCAGCACAGGTTACTGACGGTGAATATGAGCTTCGCCCCATCATAGACGTGCTTTGGAACCGGAACGTTGCTATTCCGCATACGTTGTTCACGGTTACTAACAATGACATCGTTCTGCAGCTTCTGAATTTCAGCCTGTACCCTCAAGTGATTCCGGCCGGCATGTTCTTGGCCAGTGTTTCTAATGGTTGTGAATTTGATGTTGAGAGTCTGAATGCAGAGAGTGGTTTATTAGCACCAGTTGCAACCGACAGCTCTGGTTCCTTAACGGATGACTTCGCGTAAATGATTGCACATGACCTCGCCTCTGCACAGGCCACGAACATACGTCTCCTCTTGAATCGTACAGTGACATCTCTGATTTCGGCGACAGGCCTTTAGGCCAAACATCTTTTGTTCAGCACCGTATAAACACTGGGGACGGGAATCTTATTCGTCGGCTTCCCTATCCTGTATCGCAAGCTGAACGTCGAGTCATTCAATCAGAAGTGGACAAAATGCTCCGCAAAGTGGTCCCCGAGCCATCAGCCAGTCCTTGGGCTTCGCCTGTCTTCCTTGCGAAAAAGAAAGATGATACCTGGCGTTTTTGCATCGATTATCACCACTAAACAAGATCCCGCGAAAAGACGCCTACCCACTACCACGCATCGATGACACCTTGGACTGCTTGCACGGAGCTAAATACTTCTCGTTCATCGATCTTCGATCCGGCTACTGGCAGATCTCAGTTGATGAAATGAACCGCGAGAACACGGCCTTCATCACGCCGTATGGTTCATATCAGTTCAAAGTCATGACCCTTGGCCTATGCAATGCTCCTGCGACATTTGAACGTGTAGTGGACTCTCTTCGGCGAGGCTTCAAATGAACCACCTGTGTCTGTTACCTTGACGACGTTACTGTTCTCCCACATTCGGCAGCCACCTTACCTGACTTGCTGCCATTCTTGCGGTTTTTCGAAAAGATGGCCTCCAGCTGAACTACTCGAAGTGTCAATTCGGGTGCCGTGAGATTACCGTGTTGAGACACCTCACTGACGCAGCCGGTGTCCAACCAGATCCGGAAAAAGTTCGCGCCGTACGCTGTTTCCTTGAGCGACGTTATGCTTCTGACGTGCGCTGCTTCGTCGGCCTGTGTTTCTACTTTCGCCGTTTCGTAAAAAAATTGCCAACGTTGCTCGCCCTTTGACAGATCTTTTAGAAAAGAACACGCCATCCTCATGGAGCCCGGAGCAGGTTCACGCGTTCGCCGCCCTTCATCGGATTTCTGACCACTTCTCCAATACTTTCCTACTTTGATCCATGTGCACCGACCGAAGTCCACACTGACGCAAGCGGCCATGCCATCGGCGCTGTTCTCGCTTAACAACAGAATGGTAACGAGTGCGTGTTAGCTTACGCCAGCCGGCTGCTGTCACCTGCCGAGAGAAATTACTCCGTCACCGAGCGGGAATGCTTGGCTTTAGTTTGAGCTGTCGCCAAGTTCCGGGCATCAAGTACGGAACTTGGCGGAATTTGTACGGACGCACATTTTCGGTCGTTACAAACCACCACGAACTCTGCTGGCTGTCTTCCCTCCGGGACTAGACGGGACGGTTTGGTCGCTGGGCTTTGCGGCTCCAGGAATTTTCGTTTGTTGTCATCTATAAGTCTGGACGTCTGCACAAGGACACTGTCTGTCTCTGTAGTCACTCCGTGGGTCCCCCTGAGCCTGCTGCGCATGATCCGGTGACCTGCGTGATGGGTTTTATTGACATGACCGATATGCGCGCTGAACACCAACGCGACAAATCTCTACAGTCCATCATTGCTGGAGTGCAATCTGGCAGCACTGACGACACGTACCGCATGTTCGTTCTGCACGACGGCATCCTCTACCGCCGCAATATCAACCCTGACGCCCCCAAATTACTCCTTGTCCTTCCTCGTCTTCTGCGATCCGTCGCTCTCGAACAACATCACGATGCAGCGACGGCGGGGCACCTTGGCCTTTTGCATAGATACGACCGCGTGCGACACCGGTTCTTCTGGTCGAGTCTCTACCGGTCTGTGCGTCGTTATGTCGGAACTTGCGAATTGTGTCAGCGCCGGAAGAAACCTCCGTTACCACCTGTCGGACGACTTCATCCAATTGAAGTTCCCTCTGAACGGCTCTTTCGCGTAGGCCTTGACCTGCTTGGCTCTTTTCCGACGACGATTAGAGGGAATAGGTAGATCACTGTCGCTACTGATTACGCGACACGATAACGAAGGCGTTGCCGACTAGTTGCGCAATAGCCGTCGCCGATTTTCTCCTCCACGACGTCATTATCAACCACGGTGAGCATCGACAGTTACTTACAGACCGCAGCCGCTCGTTCTTGTCTCTAGTTGTCGACGACCTCCTCCGCTCTTGTGCCACTGAACACAAACTGTCTACCGCCTGCCACCCACAAGCGAGCGGTCTTGCGGAACGTCTCAACCGAACAATCACAGAGATGCTGTCGATGTACGTCTCCAACGATCACCGCGACTGGGACGCCACGGTGGCCTACGTGACGTTCGCGTATAACTCGTCACCACATGACACCACAAGATATTCACCCTTTTATATTTTTTATGATCGCGACCCCACATTGCCGTTTGACAGCATCCTCCCTTTTGTGCTACGTGTTGCAGCTCAGTACGCTAGTGAAGTCATCGATCGTGCTCACAAGGCACGTGAAGTCGCCCGATCTCGTTTATTAGCCTCGCAGCATATAAAAAAAGTGCGTTATGACCGGTGCCATGGCGATGTTAAGTTCGCGCCAGCTGCTTGGCTGCTCCTTTGTTCACCATTTCGTCGAGTTGGCCTCTCCCATAAGCTTCTCTCTTGCTACACAGGGCCTTATGAAGTCCTACGTCAAGTTAACGACGTAAATTATGAGATTGCGCCACTACAGTTTGATGCATCCTCAAGACCGACGCCTGTTTATGTCGTCCATGTTTCGCGGCTGAAGCCATACTTCGCTCACAATTCTTCGGCTAATATACGCCGTTACGGCGCTTCAGGACCCGGAGGTCCTGTTAAGAAAGGATGACAGAAGAGAGGAAGAAGAAGATCGTGGAATGCTGGTTGCTGCGTGTTGTTGGTCAGCTATCTTAACTACTCTGACTCATTTTGTATACACATATAGTGAATTCAATCTTGTATACTCGCAACATCCCGTTAACAATATTTTATCATGCCTTCTAACTACAGGTGACAAATCTGAGTCCAAGCAACATTAGAAACAAGCTACATTGTCTGCGGATGCATCAGCCTGTGGAACTGTCTATGCCAGCTCCCTGAATCCTGAAGTGACCAATGTGTGATAACACAGGCACAAAGCAAATCTCTAGAAGGTGCTTTAGAAGCATGTTGCTTATGTTTGGTGTTATTGATTTGACTTATCAAATATTATTTAAAGCCTGTGACCACTTAAGCGCTTCATTTGTGCGATTAACCATTGTTTATGTTAAGCATGGCTTCAACATGTGTTATCACTTTTGTTGCCTTGCCAATACTTCAGTGGTCCTTTGGTGCGCTCTAAGAAACGGACAATAGGCATTGGTGCTACCAGTACAGCCAAACGTTTTTCAGTTTTGCGAAGATTAGGAATATTACCATTGATTTGTCCATTTAGCAAGTATCAGGAGACACTCAATTTCTTTATAACTAATGTTATATTGTTGAATGTATTGTGTTCCTAAATTCATGTGTGTACCAAACATCCATGTAAGAAAAACTTCCGGGATAGTGTTGCAGCAATCCTTGATATTATTCCATCCGCAAATTTCGAACTATGTGGACAAAATAAAGAAAGTGATCTTTCGTTTTCCCAGACCGTCCCATTCTGCAGTGTACGCTGTTTCTATCCAGAAGTTGATCTCGAAGGAGACACTTTGAATTGCAGCGTTATGACTGAATTTTAGCGTCTAGAGCCTACTTAGAATCTAATGTTTGCTAGTGCTTCCGCTGACAATAGTGTTCCCAATCGATCGACATGTTTGGTAGGTCTTGCTGTCATTTTTGCAACTACTCCATAGCCCTATGAACAAGTGCTTTTCGATACAGTTTTAAGGTGCTTGTGCTTGCAATGTATGTTACATTCTTGACTAGAAGTTCCGCCACATTTGGAAAGGGTTTTAATGGTTAGTACGTACATTATCAACTTTATAAATCTCAATGAATTGCTTTACTAAATTATAGGGCTGCGTTCAAATATTCACCAGCAGTTATTGTGCCTTGCTCTTCAGAAGTCTTGCGAAATCATTCTAAGACTGCTACAAAACGTCTCGCACGACATCTCATAGCCGTTTCTAGAACAGCTACAAGATGTCTCGCAAGACGTGTTATATCCGTTTTTAAAAGGGTTACAAGGTGTCTTGCAAAACGTCTTATATCCCTTATTTGGCGGTGAATTAAACTGTATCCACAACGGCTACAAGACGTTTTAAGACATCCGACAATCTTTTGGTAAGACGTCTTTATGAAATCTTAACTATTGCGGACATGTCTTTAGGATGTCTTGTGAACGTTTATAATGATTTTCAAGACGTCTTTTTGATCATGCCAAGACGTATTGTAATCGACCAGTGTGTATGCGGCGATATATACAGGGGGTGTCAGCTAAATTTAGCCAGATTTAAAGAAATATATATGCCGATGCACTCTAAGACGACGTGACCAAATGCATGTTGCTTCCGATTATATTTATTTATTTATGTGTTTGTTTATTTACATTACCCCTAAGGGCCCTCACACGAGGGTATTACATAGGGGGAGGGGCTCAAACATGAAATGTACACAAGAAATAAAACTACGTCAAATAAACATACACACAAGGAACATAAAATAAATAGACATAAACAAGGGGTATACGCACTTAGTCATGAAAACACAAGAACATTTTACATAACATGTTATTATGTGCATATAAGCATAAGTAATATCTAATCTGCTACCACTAACCGTTTTCTTGCAACAAAGTTTGGAAAGATGGTAAGTTAACTTCAGTAGCTGTGCGTGATGGTAAGTTATTCCATTCTATTATTGTGTGAGGAATTGATTTTGCGTAGAGCGACGAGCGGCACATTATGCATTTTACTTTGTAAAAAACTGCAGGGGGTGGTGAAAAGAAGTCTTCGTGAAGCGTGGCATGGTGGTAAAGTTTATGAAATAAGGTTAGGCGAGCAAACTGGCATCGACGTGATAGTGATTCCAACTCGGCACGTTGTTTTAACGATGTGACGCTGGTGAAGCTTGAATAATCGGAAAAGATGAAGCGAACAGCACGGTTTTGCAAAGATTCAATGTTGTTGAATACGTATGCTTGATCGGGATCCCATATGGCAGAAGCATATTCAATTTTTGGGAGGATAAGCGTGATATAAGCAAGTTTTTTTAAGTGTGAAGGTGCGTGCTTGAGGTTACGCTTAAGAAGACCGAGTGCTCGGTTAGCTGATGCTAAGACGGTGTTAATATGGTAATGCCAAGTTAAGTCACACTGAAGATGAAGGCCAAGACACTTGTAAGTTGGTGCAAGTTCTACTCTAGCATTACTGAGAAAGTAGGTGGTAGGAAGTCGAGTGGAATGGTTGGTTAATGACATTAGCTTGGTTTTAGATGTATTTAAAGACATTAACCACGAAGAGCACCAAGCGGTCACTGCATCAAGATCAGTTTGTAAGGAAAGTCGGTCAGCGTCATTACCAATATTACGATATATAACACAATCATCTGCGAATAATCGAATTCGAGATGGGACACATTTGGGTAGATCATTAATAAAAATTAAGAAAATTAGGGGACCGAGGACGCTGCCCTGGGGGACTTCAGATGTTAAAGGAACAGAAGAAGAGTTACAGCCATTAGCACAGGTAAATTGTTGTCTGTTGGAGAGAAAATCTTTAGTCCATGCAAGAACGTTTGGGTGAATATTTAAGTCTGTTAATTTGATTAGAAGCCTGTGATGAGGAACGCGATCAAAAGCTTTAGAGAAGTCCAGAAACACTGCGTCAACTTGGAATCCTTCGTTAAATGCGGAAAATATATCGTTAGTAAATCCGGCGAGCTGAGTGTCGCATGAATAACCCCTGCGAAAACCGTGCTAGTACTTGAAGATGATATCATGGTCTTCTAGGTAGTTGATGACTTGTGTGTGTATGACGTGCTCGAGAAGTTTACATATGTTGCTAGTTAATGAGATAGGACGATAGTTGAGTGGGACAGAGCGATCACCTGATTTAAATATTGGTATTACTTTAGCTATTCGCCAGTCATGAGGTATAATGCCAGATGATAATGATTGTAAAAACAGGGCTGATAACACTTGAAAAATGCTTAAAGAAGCGTTTTTAAGTACCTTGTTATTGAAACCAAGGTGATCAGAACTAGTAGTGGTTTTGAGATTATTCAACAGGGCAAGAATACCAGAATCACTGATCACAATTTCTGGCATGGAAATGTTAGGCAATGGCTCTTGCATGGAAATGTTAGGCAATGGCTCTAATATAGGCGAAGTTATATCTTCATTGGTGAATACTGATTAAAATGCATCGTTTAGAAGCTGCGAACACTCAGTTTCAGTGACTGGTTGTCCGTCAGCATTAATTAATACTATATCAGGATAGGAACTCGGATTGATAATGCGCCAGAATCTATGAGAATTATTGGTTAACATAGTAGACAGGTCGTTAGTGAAGAAATTACGACGGGTAGTTCTAAGCAGGGATTGATACTCTTTATCACAATTTTCGTACTTGTTCCATAATGACAGGAGACGTGTGGTCATTGCTTGGCGGCACAAACGTTTTTTTCTTATTATTAAAACGACGAAGACGATGTGTGAACCAAGGTGAATTTTTATGATGTCGGATGGTGATGATTGGCACATACTTATCAACAAGGTGCGACAAGGTGGTTTTGAATGACAGCCAGTTTGATTCAATTGAGCGTGATGAATACTGAGCCAGGAAGTTTTGAGAGAAGGTGTTTAGTTCCGAGTTAATCATCTCAGAATTCGCGCGATTGTAGCAATGAATTCGCTTAATGGTAGTTCTCTTTTCAGTAAATGGATGCGTGATGCACCCAGTGATAATGTCGTGATCGGATAAACCATTTAATTGCAGTATATCAGGAAGAACGTCCGGGTTATTTGTTAGGACAAGATCAAGGATATTTGTCGTGGTAGCGGAGCGACGGGTAGGACTAGTAATAAGTTGAGCAAACGAAAAATCTAAGCAGGAATGAAGAAAGGTGTGGGCTTCTTTATCACTGGAATTAACACAGAGAGTGGGCCATACAATGCTTGCAAAATTAAAATCGCCAAATACGAGGAAAATAGAGTTAGGAAAACGCACATGTAAGTCGCTGAGTATTCTATGGAATTCACCCGAGAATCCATCAGACATATCGGGCGGCCGGTAGAAAGCACCAATAATAACATCAGTAACTCCAAATTTACACCATATCAATACACATTCGAGGAAAGTATTAACAGCGAGGGGAACAGCAGATAATTGTTTCTTTGTGGCTATAAGGACACCTCCTCCTTTTCTATTTATTCTGTCACACCAGAAAAAGGAAAATTCAGATTCACTCAGAAGAATGCAATCACCCGGAACGGTATCGTCCAGCCAAGTTTCAGTCAATACTAGAAGTGAAACGCACGTAGAATCTATGAGCGAAGAAAGGGCGACAGTTTTGGAAAAAACACTTCTGATGTTTGTGAACAGGAAATGTGTATTATTATTTAAATTATGACACACATTGGGCAAAAATGACGTAGATTCTGTAGATGACTTATCAGCCGGCACATGTCATACTGTGGTGGGATGACGAACTGGCACAGCACGGTTACCCGCGACATCCCACACATAGGTGTCATTATTGATGTGCAGCTTGTCGAATGTTAGGCGCACACGGTCACCTTGCTTTTTAATTGATCGAGAGAACTGCAGAAGTTGCCGGCGTTTATCACGAACGGCTTGGGAATAGTCGCGTCCTATGCTGAAACCTGTGTCCCTCAGCTTGCTGCCTTTACTTAATATAACCTCAAGTTCTTTATCGTTGAAGAATTTAGCTATAATGGGGCGTTTTTTCACAGTCGAAAAACGGCCCACACGGTGTGCCCTAGCAATGGAAGTTACAGTGACACCAAGCTTATCACGGCACATCTCATGCACAAGTCGCTCTGAACATTCCTAGCTTTCGGATTCGTTAGTATCGGTAACACCATAAAACAAAACATTTGATCTACGCGACTGGTTTTCTAGGTTATCGATTTTGTTAATGATGCTAGAAAAGCCACTATCGAGAGATGTTGGGGCATGAACAGATGGAGC
This sequence comes from Dermacentor albipictus, assembly GCF_038994185.2. Taxonomy (NCBI): domain Eukaryota; kingdom Metazoa; phylum Arthropoda; class Arachnida; order Ixodida; family Ixodidae; genus Dermacentor; species Dermacentor albipictus. The sequence goes on along the minus strand of NW_027225570.1, from coordinate 7,932,387 downwards.
AGATTCTAATTTGTTTTCAAGTTCCTGCACACGTTTGATTAAGCTTTCGATGTCTGTTTTGAGTTCTGCGTGCATATTTAGAACTTTCATTATTGGTTCGAGAAGACTTGCGTTGCTGGCTTCAAGACGCTTTACAGGCTCGGCCACACCATCTAACTTCTCTTCTTGAGCCTTTGTCATAGGTCCGGGGTTTTCCTCAACATCCCCACTCAAAAGCAACAGTCGCAAAAGATAAACAAGAGCAGTGCAAGACCGTTTGAAATGGTTGGGGGCCACGACACCACCAGAAGACAAACATTATTGCTACGGTAACAGCGAGTTTGATAGTAACAGACCTGTAGGAAAGCAGTTGGTGAGCTCCGAACCATTGTGGCAGTGTCGTGGCGCGCTCCAACCGCCTACGAAAAAAGGCGCATATGTTGTCCGACGAGCAGCATGAAATTGTCCAGGATCGGCGGCGGGTGATGCAGCAGACTTGATAAGTCTGCTGCATCACCCACCGTCAGAACAATAGATGTTCTGACGTCACACCAGATTTTTCTTCCCTGAGTTGTCCCCAGAATTCTGTGTTTTTCCTCCGTGTGTTACCTATGACGCTGCGAACTAGCTGGCGCGTCACGTAAGCATGAGAGCATGGCCGGCGTGCTTGACGGAAGATTGAGAAGATTACACCAGAGTTGAGATCTACTATAGTTGCGATCACCTCAGTTGAGCGGGTCAACGTAAGTCCGTGAACCATCGCTCCGTGTTTTGGAGTAAACACTTTACTCAATGCAAGAGCATCTGAGATCCCCACAAGAAACATGTTGAAAGGCGACAAATGCGGCAGTGACGTCCCTTCGTTGTAAAGTGTTTTGAGACCGAAAACATCGCTTCGCGACGACGCACAGGTTCCTGATTGCGTGAATTTGTCGTTAGAAAACGCTAAATGTAAAAATATCTTGGCTATTGTGGTTCCTTAGCTTATTTTCGAATTTTCTACGAGGAGAATGCGCAAAGCCGTGAGCAGAGGGTTTCGGCCGTAAGCTGTATGCAAAAAGACCATTAATTCAGTGCGTAAAACTAATCGTCTTAATGTCATTGACTGTGTGGTGGGCGTTTTTGATGTCTGCAGCTTTTCTTCAGGGAGTTAACGCTGCGCTGACTGCACTGACTGCACCTGACTTTCTTTGTGTAGCAAACCGAAATAAACTAGTTCTCGTGTTTAGTTGAATCTAATGGTGTTGCACTGAACGACGGAAATGTTGAGTGCAAAATATTTTCCACTCATAAACCACGAGCACGGCATGCTAAGTTTGTGCACTAGCAGTTCCCAGTGCAGTGCAAATATCATGTTTTTGTTAAATCAACTGTTAGCATGTCTTGAGATAACTAATGCTTAAAATACGACATTTATATTTATAACCGAGCCAGCCTTAGAGATATCTGCGGGGATAGTATACATGTACATTGGAGTCGGGAAAAATTTGTACAGTGTAGCACAGTATTAGGTTGAGTAAACAGATGCCACAGTACAAATAATTATCAACCAGATAATGGTTACACTGAGCTATGTGGTGTAGCCAGATGGGGACTCACCGGGATTCAGACCCCCACGTTTCCCTCGGAAAATTTTCTGGCCGGGGCCCTGCTCCCTTTTATGCCTGGCACGTCGCCTACGAACAAAGGCGCATATCCTTTGAACGCCCGGTCCAGACAAGTACATGACGATACACGCCTTCAGGCAGGTCGAGGTAATAGTTGTATTTTAACGCGAAAGCGTGAAGGGCCCGGTGTCCCAGAAAATCCGTCCGCATCCTCGGATTATTGTGGCAAGAGAATGGACTTGGTGCGGAGTGGCTACGGTGCATTCTCCATCAGGGCAATCAAGTCATACACATGATGACGCACGTAAGCAAGCACCACACAGGCCTGCGTGAATACTGACACGTGTATTTATATTTATCGGGCGACCAGGTTTCGCCGCCTAACAAATCTTATCGCACAGCGCGGGACGCGCTTGCATGTATCCGAAGTTTCTGGAAAGTTATCGATGCTTCTATCCGCAGTCTGTTGTCGCCGAACCTTGTGTTACCTGATTTATTCGCCTGACGCGAATGATGTAGAACTTTATGGAAGGCACGCGGGTCCCAACGATTAGTCTGGAACATTCGACGATTGTGTATAAAAGCCGACGCGCTTGAACCGCTGATCAGATTTCCGACGATCGCCGACCGTGTTCGCCGCTATCGTTGTGCTATAAGTGTAGCCTGTTTTTTGGGCACAGGTTCGCCCAATAAAAGCTAGTTTTCTATTCCACCGTATTCTTGCTTTCTTCACCGTCACTACCCCGTGACATCTGGTGGAGGTGCTTTTCGTTCATGTACCGGACGCCCCCGACAAGCCGTGCTCCAAGCCCGGAGCACAAAGAGAACACCAACGTAGTCCCGGAGCATCGAGCAAGCCGCCGTCTTCAACAGCTGCCCCCGGAGCACGGACTTCTACCTGAGAAGACCAAGAAGATTGTGGACAAGGCAACCCCAATGGCAGCCCCAGCGTCCCCCATCGTGCTGCAGCAGCCCAGGGAACCTCCGACGTTCCGCGGATCAACATTCGAGGACCCGGAAACCTGGCTCGAAACGTATGAGAGGGTCGCTAAGTTTAACAGTTGGGACAGTGACGACAAGCTGCGGCATGTCTATTTCGCATTGGAAGACGCCGCCAGGACGTGGTTCGAAAATCGGGAAGCCACCTTAACGACGTGGGACCTTTTCCGAAGCGGCTTCTCGCACACGTTTACAAGCGTCGTGCGAAAAGAGCGAGCCCAAGCTCTACTAGAAACCAGAGTGCAGCTGCCAAACGAGACGATCGCAATCTTCACGGAGGAGATGGCCCGTCTTTTCCGGCACGCCGACCCGGAAATGTCGGAGGAGAAAAAAGTTCGCTTCCTGATGCGCGGCGTCAAGCAAGACCTTTTCGCCGGACTTATTCGTAACCCACCGAAGACTGTGGCTGAATTTTCTGCAGAGGCATCGACGATCGAGAAAACTCTGGAGATGCGCACCCGGCAATATAACCGCCAGGGGAACACGCCGCAGTATGCCATCCAAGGACTAGGTTCGGACGACCTTCAAGAGACCATCAGGGCCATTGTGCGCGAAGAACTGCGCAAGGTCCTGCCTTCGTCGCAGCCTCAAGTAGCTTCGATCGCTGACATCGTGAAAGATGAGATTCAGCGATCGTTTGGGGTTCCTGAGGTGCAACCTCAATTACTGCAGCCCCAGCCAGAAGCGATGACCTACGCCGCCGTCGCACGCCGTCAAGGTCCCCCTCCGCGACCACGCCAGGGCCCTGCAACGACGCAATTCCGTCGTCCGCCGCCGCCGCCGCCAGCACGCCCACCCGTCGCCCAGCGCACCTACGCGAGGAAGACGGACATTTGGCGAGCCCCCGACCACCGTCCGCTCTGCTATCACTGCGGAGAAGCCGGCCATGTGTATCGCCGATGCCCATACCGGGAGATGGGACTGCGAGGTTTCGCCGTCAATGCTCCGCGCCAGCAGCGAGGTGAACGCCCTCGCGATATCGCCGACTACCTCGCCGCTACTCAGTGGAGCTCTCGACGACCATCGCGTTCGCCATCACCAGGCCGCTATCTGTCGCCGCAGCGCCGACCATACACTGGCCCAGCCCGGGGCCGGTCAGCGAGCCCGTATCCGGAAAATTAAAAGCAGCAACCGATGGAGGAGCGGTTGCTGTTCGTCGAACTAACGAAGATCCTCCGCCGCCGACGAAGACGACGAAGAAACCATCTCGACGACCTAATGAAGACACGCCGCCGTCCCGACGAAGTCAGGAAGCCAAGACTACACCGACGAAAGACGACTTTACGACGCGACGTTCCAGCTTCAGTTCAACACGACGCAGCCGTGATCCGACGCCGAGACCCAACTGTAACGCAAGACAAAGAACCACCGACCTCGACGTGCTTCTCGACGGCCACGCAGTCACCGCCTTAGTAGACACAGGAGCCGATTACTCCGTCATGAGTGGATCCATCGCCGCCGAGTTGAGGAAAGTTAAGACTGCATGGGAAGGCCCTCAAATACGCACCGCTGGAGGACACCTGATTACGCCGACTGGGATCTGCACGGCAAGAATTACCGTTCATGACCGGACTTACCCTGCCACCTTCGTTGTCCTCCAACAGTGTTCACGAGACGTCATTCTCGGCATGGACTTCCTGAATCAACATGACGCAGTCATCGACCTGAAGTCGAAGTCGATAACGCTGTCACAAGATCAAGCGATACCGCCGGAGAGCTGTCGTAGTCACCACGCCTTGAGTGTGCTCGAAGATCAAGTGAGCATCCCGCCGCGCGCCAGCGTTATTATTTCCGTCGGCACTGAAACACCCGCTGACATAGAAGGCGTCATCGAGGGCGACCAACATCTACTGCTCGACCGTGAAATTTGCGTCGCAAGAGGGATCGCTCGACTCCACGGAGGGCAGGTGGAAGTTATGCTCACCAACTTCAGCCAAGAGTTCAAGCACATCAACACGGGCACGACAATCGCATACATCGAGGAAATTGTGGAAACCAGCAATGCCTTTGTCCTCTCGAATTCAGCCGCATCTACCCCGATGAGCATCGTCCCCGAACCAGACTTCGACGTGAATCCAAGTCTTCCTATGAGTAAGCAGCAACAGATCAGAAGTCTTCTCCGACGATACAAAGGCTGCTTTTCGACGTCATCGAGGATTCGACAAACACCAGTTGCAAAGCATCGCATAATAACCGAAGAGAGCGCTCGACCACTCCGCCAGAGCCCTTACCGAGTTTCGACGCGAGAACGTGAAGCTATTAGGCAACAAGTCGACGAAATGCTGCGCGACGACATCATCCAGCCGTCGAAAAGCCCGTGGGCCTCTCCTGTAGTCCTGGTAAAGAAAAAGGACGGAACCCTACGCTTCTGCGTCGACTATCGTCGACTGAACAAGATCAAGAAGAAGGATGGGTACCCCCTTCCACGGATAGACGACGCATTGGATCGGCTCTGCAACGCTAAATACTTCTCATCGATGGACCTCAAGTCGGGCTACTGGCAAATAGAAGTCGACGAGAGAGATCGCGAAAAGACTGCCTTCATCACGCCAGACGGCCTCTACGAGTTCAAGGTCATGCCATTCGGACTGTACTCGGCGCCTGCAACGTTTCAGCGCGTCATGGACACGGTGTTAGCCGGACTGAAGTGGCAGACGTGCCTTGTTTACCTGGATGACGTCGTTGTCCTCGCCGGAAATTTCGACGATCACCTTAGGCGGCTTGCGACAGTGTTAGAAGCCATCAAGTCATCAGGGCTCACTCTGAAGCCGGAAAAGTGCCGCTTCGCTTACGATCAGCTTTTGTTCCTAGGCCACGTGATCAGCAAATCAGGAGTACGCCCCGACCCACAGAAGACAGCTGCCATCGCAAAGTTCCCGCAGCCGACCGACAAGAAGGCAGTGCGCAGATTCCTTGGCATGTGTGCCCACTATAGGCGCTTTGTCAAGGACTTCTCACGCATCGCGGAGCCGCTAACCCATCTAACCAAATGTGATGTCGCGTTCAAGTGGGAAACGCCGCAGGCCAAGGCATTTCAAGAACTCAAACGACGCATGCAGTCGCCGCCGGTACTTGCACACTTCGACGAGGACGCCGATACCGAAATCCACACTGACGCCAGTAGCCTAGGCCTCGGTGCCGTCCTAGTCCAGAGGAAAGAAGAACTTGAAAGGGTGATATCGTATGCTAGCCGGTCGCTGTCAAAAGCGGAAAGCAACTATTCTACGACTGAAAAGGAATGCCTCGCCATCATTTGGGCTATAGCTAAATTCCGCCCTTACCTCTATGGCAGGCCATTCAAAGTCGTCAGTGACCATCATGCATTGTGTTGGCTAGCTAACTTAAAGGACCCTTCAGGACGGCTGGCGCGGTGGAGCCTCAGACTACAAGAATATGACGTCACGGTAATATACAAGTCCGGAAGAAAACACTCCGACGCCGACTGTTTATCGCGCGCCCCCATCGATCGCCCGCCGCAAGACGACGAGGACGACGACGCCTTCCTTGGGATAATAAGCACGGAAGACTTCACTAAACAGCAACGAGCAGACCCGGAGCTAAAAGGTCTCGTCCAGTATTTGGAAGGGAACACCGACGTTGTCCCTAGGGCATTTAAGCGCGGGTTGTCGTCATTCACGCTACAAAACAACCTGCTCGTGAAGAAGAACTTCTCACCAGTCCGCGCCAGCTACCTTCTTGTTGTACCGTCAGCGCTGCGTCCAGAAATACTGCACGCCCTACACGACGATCCAACCGCTGGGCACCTCGGATTCTCCCGGACGCTGTCGAGGATACAGGAAAAGTATTACTGGCCGCGTCTGACCGCCGACGTCGCCCGTTACGTCAAGACATGCCGAGACTGTCAACGGCGCAAGACACCACCGACAAGGCCAGCAGGATTACTACAGCCGATCGAACCTCCTCGCCGACCATTCCAGCAGATTGGGATGGATTTGTTGGGGCCGTTTCCGATATCAACATCCGGGAATAAGTGGATCGTCGTGGCGACGGACTATCTCACCCGCTTTGCTGAAACTAAAGCTCTACCAAAAGGCAGCGCAGCCGAAGTGGCGAAATTTTTCGTCGAGAACATCCTGCTGCGACATGGTGCCCCAGAAGTCCTCATCACCGACAGAGGAACGGCTTTTACAGCAGAGCTCACCCAAGCCATTCTGCAGTACAGCCAGACAAGCCACAGGAGGACAACTGCCTACCATCCGCAGACGAATGGTCTCACGGAGCGGCTGAATAAGACCCTCGCCGACATGCTAGCGATGTACGTGGACGTCGAACACAAGACGTGGGATGCCGTCCTGCCGTACGTAACATTCGCTTACAACACGGCGGTGCAAGAAACAACACAGATCACGCCGTTTAAGCTGGTTTACGGCAGGAATCCGACGACGACGCTCGACGCCTTGCTGCCCCACGTCACTGACGAGGAAAATCTTGACGTCGCTAGCTATCTCCAGCGCGCCGAAGAAGCCCGACAGCTCGCCCGCCTGCGGATCAAGAACCAGCAGACGACCGACAGCCGACACTACAACCTCCGACGACGCTTTGTCGAGTACCAGCCCGGTGACCGTGTTTGGGTTTGGACCCCTATACGCCGACGAGGACTAAGCGAGAAGCTTTTGCGTCGCTATTTCGGACCGTACAAGATCATCCGACGTATTGGTGCACTGGACTACGAGGTCGTGCCAGACGGCATTTCGCTGTCACAGCGGCGCCGCTCACGACCTGAAATTGTCCACGTTGTGCGGCTCAAGCCGTACCACCAGCGTTGACGAACTTTGGGACTTCGCGTAACTGACCCTTGGACTTTATTTCTTTTCGTTGTTTTGTTACTTATGTTTAATAAGTGTCCCTTTGTGTTTCTCTCTTTTTGTAGCATCGGGACGATGCTTTTTAAGAGGAGGGTATTGACACGTGTATTTATATTTATCGGGCGACCAGGTTTCGCCGCCTAACAAATCTTATCGAACAGCGCGGGACGCGCTTGCATGTATCCGAAGTTTCTGGAAAGTTATCGATGCTTCTATCCGCAGTCTGTTGTCGCCGAACCTTGTGTTATCTGATTTATTCGCCTGACGCGAATGATGTAGAACTTTATGGAAGGCACGCGGGTCCCAACGATTAGTCTGGAACATTCGACGATTGTGTATAAAAGCCGACGCGCTTGAACCGCTGATCAGATTTCCGACGATCGCCGACCGTGTTCGCCGCTATCGTTGTGCTATAAGTGTAGCCTGTTTTTGTGGGCACAGGTTCGCCCAATAAAAGCTAGTTTTCTATTCCACCGTATTCTTGCTTTCTTCACCGTCACTACCCCGTGACAATACGAACTGCGTAAAATTGCTGAGGCAGCAAACTACTCCCGAATGCTCTATGGCCTGCCATACGTTGCGCTTACACACACGCAGACCAAACGGCTCGAGGCTTCTTTGCGGAGATGTCAGCGCATTGAAATGGGTGTTCCCAGGTATGCGCACAGCTTCGATGTTGAACGCCTTGGATGCAAAGGTTCAAGCCTACCGACAGTCTCAGCATCTCCGTCTGAGCACCTCGTCCCAGAGACGTGTCATCCGTCGTATGTTGGGACACGCCACTGCATGAATCCTGCCTCTTTACATCGACTAACTACCACTATCCGTCGAATCGAAGTCGGATCGATATCCCGGAATAAGCACCCCGAACACAATGCAGGCAGGCACGGGCAACCGACCTAACCCGACGCCGAGATCCTTGGAATACTGGAAGCCGTTACTATTCCCCCTCACTCCACACCAACCACTACCGTTCGCTCAGACAGCCAGGAAGCCCTTCATTCTGTCACAAACAACCTCTGTCAACACAAACAACCAACTTCCCTGTCATATTCGGGCACCCCTCGCACTACACATGCAACAGCATCCCTCGCTTCACGTCCTCTTGGTGTCAGTGCCGGGCCATCAGGTGATACAGGAAAATGAGCGTGCCCCTCCCTCGCTCGCGAACCTAAAATACCGAGCGCTCCTATTCCATGGCCCGACACCTATTGCGCCAGAGTGCACCGCGCTGAACACCGCAAGCAAAGCCGCGCTATGCTCCGCGAACTGCGCTCATCTACATGTACCCTTCCGGCTTCCGATCCCTCCTTCACCCGCCATGATGCCTCCCTAATTCGTCAGGCTCTAACAGTGGCGAATGACGCCATGCAACACATTATTAATGGACAACGCCGCGGCCAACCGGCATGCCCAGTGTGCGGTTCCGACGTTCGCCACGCGTACTGGACCTGTCCCCGTGCACAGTCCTCGCCTTACTATCTCCGCACCTCTTCGCTGAGCCCGTTTATTCATTTCTGTTGGGAGAGCTGGACCACTCCGCCTGAACCCCACCAAGCCGCGTTTTGGTCACTCCAGGTGCACCACATAAGGCACGTACAGGGCGCCACCACACAGCCCGCTCCGGGTGCTACTACATAATCACACGGCACCGAAGCGGCGGACGGCACCTGCAAGTTCCTTCTGGTGACATCACTTGGTCTACTGTCATACTTCCAAGAAGGTCTAGCTGCAAAAATGTCAGCATTTTTACATCCGCTGGTTAGTTTGGGCTTAACATAACATAACATTGCCACAAGGCAGTTTATATGACAATTTCGTTGTCCTGTGCAGTGCTCTCAAAGTTGTGCATAGAATATATATGAAAACTTGCATGAAAGTCTCGCGTACACACACTGATAAAAGACAACGTAGATGGACAGCACAAGTTTTCTTGTGTCCACCTTCTTGTGCCCGTGTCTGCATGTCTTTCTTGTAGCATAAACGAAACTTGAGCTATAGTTGGTACAAATAGCTCAAGTTTCTAACGTACTCCTTATATCTGCCGTTTGTCTTATGGTACCTGTGTCACTTTAGGTTTGATCTTTAGGTTAGGCTTTTGGTGGCTCAGCTTGATCATGAAGAACATCTATGTGTCCATATATTGCAGTTGCTGCAACAAGGTTCCTGCATTCTTAGTGTTCTGTGTCAGGATCTACATCATGTCTGCTGTGCGCTGTGCATGGTATTGTATGATATGCCTGTTGGCACAATTTATGCCTGCTGGCATAAGTTATGTGTGTGTGCGCCCTTGTACGATATATGCCTGTGTTTGTTATCTGGGTCCCAGATGTACTCAAGCTATTTTTTTATAGTCTTTCTTGCCTGAGGTCCGTTCCGCAGTTGACTGGGACGAATAAAGAACTAATTTACTCTCGCATATTACTGAACAGCGTCTCAGCAGTTGTCAGTCCTGCCATCAGCCTGTAGTAAAAGCTTATGCCTACCAGCACTTTTTATGCTGTCATCCACTGTGAAAATGCATGCGATAACACCTTGAGGATTTAGTGCAGAAACTGTCAAAGCAGCTCCATTAAAAATGGATGGCACCTGTAGTTTTTAAATTCTATTTGACGTTTCAATATATTTGGCATTTTATCTGCCCTTCAACCACAGATCGGTTAGACGTGGATACTTCCAATAACATTTGTTCTTCACCTTATAGAATGCAGCAAAGTCTCTGGAACATCTCTCTGGCTGCAAGTACGTGTTAGTCTTGCAATCTATATGAAGACACAACAAGCCACCTTGGCTGAGGCTGCAAAAGAATGGCTTTGTCAGTTTTATCACTGCGCTTGTCTCATCCATGCCTTGTGAATTTCGCAGCGGTAAGCCCGGCCCAAGCCAGGGGCGCTATTCTGGACATTCCGCCATTTTCTTCGGAGCGTGACGTAGGCGCGATGCAAACAAAATGGCGCTGGTGGCCCGGTTTTGCTTACGTAACGTGACGCCAACTTGACGTTTCGCCTAAGAAACTGAAATGAAGGCACTGAATGTAGCGTTATCGGTAAAGCAAAACAGTTTTCCTCCGCAGTAAAAATAAAGCAGCTATCTCAAAGGGTATGATTATTCTGTCGAAAACGCTTCTCGCTTCCGTCGTCTGCTGCGTACAAGCCGTCGTCTGCTTCAGTAGCTCGGATGCGTGTCCCTGGAAAATGGAATGAGTCATCGCATGTTCGTGCCAACGCGCTTGTTTTCTTTCTTGAGACAACATACGCGAACTACCAGTGGTGATGCGCGCACGTTCTAGGCCACGTTATCGCTATTTCGTGAAACGCAAGTGACTCAGCCCGACTCGGCTGGCTTAGAAACGGCCGAATATCACCGATAGCGTTGCGCGCGCCAGAGATATCCACTAGAGCGACGCAAGCGCCGGCGCTGCCATCTCTTGTTCATTTCGCTGGTTACTCGCACCGCGGGACGAAACTTCAAGGCGCCGCCTTGCGTACATTTCTTTTTGTAAGTTAGAAAAAGGCCGTTGTCATAACTTTTGATTGTGCGAAAAGGCATTAATCTCGATTACAATACAAATGCAGCAGTGAAAAGTGGACAACATTGCTGAAAGTTTGCTATATTCAACCAATATTATTTCGTATTTACGCGTTCTTTTAAAAAACGATGGCCCAAAACACAAATGCCAACACCACCCGAGAGCGATGCAAATACTATGAGCACGCGTTATGAACAAAAGATTTTCGTGGCGCCAAACGACGGGGAAAATGTGGCGATACGCATTCCTTTCGGCTGCCATTGCATATGGCTGCCCATTAGCATAATTCGCGCGGCTCGTCGCAGCAAAAATTATGGCGGAAAATCTCAGCAATGGCGGCCCTGCGCAACGTCACGCATCGTCAAAATGACGTTTACGAAACAGCCCTTCCTGTGACGCTCCTCATGAGATATTCCTTCAGCCAATCAGCAAGCTGGCATGGCGCATATCTTGAATCGCCACCACATATTCGCGCAATTGCAGATGCATTGCACTGGCTTCTGCACGCTACCGCTCACATTCTTTTTGAAGCGCTAACATCACAATATATCTGCCAAGGACCAAAAAAATGTATTAGTCCATAACATTTGCAGCTCCACGTCACGTTTCGTCATCTTGATGAAAACGCAAAATTGCATTTTGCAATACTTCCGCTTCCCGGCACAAATTTCAAAACACGTGACCTTTCGACAGCCAATCAGAGAGTAAACATGGCGGATAATGGCGGCCGTGCAGCCGCCATGCGTGTCCAGAATAGAGCCCCAGATTGCTTTGGTCGGGCCAGTCTACTTTTTAACTGACCATGGGCGTCAGCCCGATCAACCGCCGAGCCCCCCCCTCCTTTTTTTGCTTAGGTCATGCTACCCCATCTTAGCTTAATATGATGATGCGGTGCAGCCAACGACTACTCAACTGAGTGATTGGCCGCTCAGGAGCTAAACATTCTGGGATGACTCGCTACATCGAAAGACACCAGGGCCGGTATTTTGTAGCGATGCCTTTTCCGATTCTATGCTTTTTCAGGCTTTTCGCGCTTGGCCAGTGGTCAGAGCGATGGTCTGCCCACATTATCAACGGGATCAGGCGGCGGTGTGTGGTGGATGATAAGAATAGCATAGAATAAGACATAAGGCATCGCTACAAAATAGCGGCCCAGAGGTGTTTCCACTAAACGCATTTCCGTCGACTTGCATGATGAATTGCATTTTGTTCGGTTGCTGGTTGCCATGGCACTCCGGCGATAAAAACACAGTGACAGTGCAGGATAATTTCATTTCCCCGGCGCACTTTGGAAACTAGCCATGTCGCGGGTACTGGAAAAAGAAAGACGACGCATTGTAGATCTGTGCCTACAAAACTATTCTCAACGCGTTATATCAGAGATGACAAAAAGGCCCCTGAAAACTGTAAATAGAATCGTACTTACAAGAAGGGTGGAAGAATTGCGGATGCTCCCCGTAAAGCCAGGCAAAGAGTGACTATTGTTGCGGCGGCTGCTGCACACCCGACCTCCACCGTTCGAGAAATTAAGAACAGCCTCAGGCTGGGTGACGTCCCTGACAAGACTATCAAGCGTCGCCTCTACGCCCCAGCCTAATAAAGAGCGCGACAAAATGACTATTTTTACCCTCATCACTTACAAAATACATGCTAAGTGATTTATGTGGTGAAAAGCTTGTTTCTGTTTATGTATATTGATTAAGCAGGCTGTTCACAAGCTGTTGACGGAACCAGCTGGAAAATGATCCAGTTAGTGAAGTGCACCTTCCCGCGATTCCGCCTCGGGCACTCAGTCACCTGGGTCTAGCGAAGTGTACGAGTGTACTTTACAGCAAAGCAAGAGGCGGCGTGCTCCAGCGCTGTAGCAGACGACGCGACGCACCTCCCCTGGGTCCGTGTGCGCATGCGCAGCTTCGCTTCGATGCGCAGCTTCGCTTCGATGCGTCGCCGCGCCGGACGCACTGGCGCCCCGTGGAGCGCGGACACGGTGAGTAAGAGTGGACGAGACTGTACATAGCAGACGACGGAAGCGAGAAGCGTTTTCGACGGAGTACTCGTTGGCTTAAAGCTAACTGCTTTATTTTTTACTGAGGAGGAAAACTGTTTTGCTTTACCAAGAACGTCAGGCTAGGTGCCTTCATTTCAGTTTCTTAGGCAAAACTTCAAGTTTGCGTCACGTTGCGAAAGCAAAACGGGGCTATCATCGCCATTTTGAACGCGTCGCGCCTACGTCACGCCTCGAAGAAAATGGCGGAAGCCAAAAACTGAAAGCGGTTGGTTGTGGCTTGAAGCACATTATGCATCCGGTGAACTACGCCGCAAGCGTTGTGTAGTCTGCTGGAATCATGAGGTCATGCCTACATTGTAAAGGTGGGATTCTCTATTAATGCGAAATTAGGGAGATTGAGGACCATGAGTCACTTGTGTCAAACAACCCTACCTCACACATTGTCAAACACTGCAAAGAATGTGGACTTGTGTTCCACGAAACTTGCGTTGTGGCCAGGTATCATGACCAGGCAACATGCAAGCAAGGTAATTGTGGCTTGCAACATTTCAAAAGAATGACAAATGCATTAAGATCCATCAGTTGCACTGACAAAAAAATTTCTTTTAACAGATAAGACTACATCATGGCTCCACATGTTATTAAATATTGCCTGTTTCCTGATTTTAAAGCTTGAGGTGAGAGCCAGTGCTTGTGTCATATGTGTACATATCTTTCTTCGTTTACTTTCTGTGGTGCCAATACATCCGAATTTGTATAACCAAATGGTCACACACTGCTTTCGTCACGTTATAGTGGTGCTCACAAAGCCTCGCATACATCAGCCTATTTGGTCGGAACATGCTTTTGTGCATATGCTTTTCCAAGAAAAGTCGGAAAGCTGCCGGGCCAAGAAGGTAACAAGAATCAAGAGGATTAGGTTAAATCCACTGCAATGCTTTACTTTTTCACCTGTATTCCTTATACGCAAGTGGATAAGCCAGACTGTGAATATTGCAGAACTGCGCCAAATAAGTTCTTGAAATTTTGCAAAAATGGTAATGCTACTAAGCATACATATACATGCAATAAAAAACACCAGTCTCGGTTTCTTTCTTATGACACAGACATGGTATATTTTATTCTTTTGGCATGAAGAAGAAGCTATGAGGACAAGACAAGTATATGTTTGAATGAGAGCCTTCACAATTAAGCACCATTATATTGTGACCATTAAGGTACATACATTGTGCGCAGTGCTGATGACGGCCTGAATTTCAGAAGTGCAACTTTAACCCAGAAAGTAATTGAACCCAACAAAATAACAATGAAAGAGAAATGTGTCACTGCAGCATCTCTTTTCTGAAGGCATGCTGGTTGACAAACCTACCACGAGGGCACATTTGTGTGTGACTACCCCTTTTATTTATTTATTTATTTCAAAATACTGCAGGCCAATGTGGTTGCCCAAGCAGGTGTGGGTTACATCCAACATGAATGTACAAAGCAACAGACAACAAAAAGCAAGCAAGAGAGGAAAAAAAGCAAAAAGAAAAAAAGAGAAATAAAGCTTAAGAGAGAAGGTGACACTCCAACTCAGCGAGAAAATTATTGGAACCAAAAATATCAGACGGCAAAGAATTCCATTCTTCCACAGTTCTTGGAAAATAACTGAATTTGAATGATTTTGATCAGGCTAAGATTGGGCTTAGTGCAAATTCATGGACATGGCGTGTTAGGGGCTTTATACTGTCAGGCATATCTATTTTTATGTTACCAAACATACAATTATAAAGAAATGAAAGGCGACTAAATTTTCTGCGGGCTTCTAGAGTAGAAATACGGTTTAATTGCATTAGGTTGGATGGGGAATCAAGTCTACGATATTTGCCAAATATAAACCTAACAGCCTTTCTGTTAATACGTTCGAGTTGCATGATATCTTTCTTTAAATAGGGATCCCAAATGATAGAAGCATACTCAAGCTTAGAACGAACACACGTATTATAAGCTAAAGGCTTTGTTTGCGAGGGTGCGAATTTCAAATTTCTTTTAAGGAACCATAACTTACGTAGTGCAGATGTTCAGATATCAGAAATGTGGGTTGACCAAGTTAAGTTGCTTGTGAGGGTGACACCTAAGTACTTATATTTGCCTACAATCGAGATACTATTGTGTCTAAGGGTATAACAGAACTGGCTCGGATTTAGTTTCCTGGTGATACGAAGTAGTACTGTTTTCTGAGTATTTAGTTGCATGCCCCATTTTTGACACCAGTCGTCAATTACATTCAGTGCATGTTGCAATTCAATGTAATCTCTGGGTGATACAATTTGTTTAAAAATGATACAATCATCCGCGAACAAACGTACAGACACATTTTCGGGAATAACATCAACCAAGTCATTAACATAAATTAAAACAAAAGTGGTCCCAATACCCTTCCCTGTGGAACTCCAGACGTGACATGAAGAATAGCAGATGATGAATCATTAATTACCACATACTGTTGTCTGTTGTGAAGGTAAGCCCCAATCCATTGAACTGTTTTTCTTGGTAACCCCAAGCACTGTAATCTGTACAGCAATTTCCCATGTGGCACTTTGTCAAAGGCTTTACAGAAATTTAGAAAGCGAACATCTATTTGACCTGGTGCATCAAGCACTCGTGAAAATTCATGCACAGTTGTAACTAGTGTAACAGTGGATAACCCTTTTCTAAATCCATGCTGAAATTTTGATAGTACATTGTTATCACTAAGGAATTCATGAATGAAGTTTGCAATAACCTGCTCGAGAAGTTTACAACAACTGCTTGTAATAGAGATAGGACGCTAATTCTCAAACGACAAGTAGTCACCTTTTTTTATGAATCGGCTTAACGCGTGCTATACCCCAGTCAGCCGGTATTTCCCCTGAAGACAGTGAACAGTTAAAAAGAGCAGTTAGAAACGCGGATAAATACTCAGCGTATCGGTTAAGAAAGGCATTAGGGATACCGTCAGGCCCAGCAGATTTTTTAGGATCAAGTTTTAACAGCATATGTATTACTCCTTCCCTCGTTACTTCTATGTCAGTATCAGTTTCAATGACTGAATTTTGAAATTCGTAATCAACAGTTTTAGTAAAAACACTCTGGAAAAGAAAGAAAGAAAGAAAGAAAGAAAGAAAGAAAGAAAGAAAGAAAGAAAGAAAGAAAGAAAGAAAGAAAGAAAGAAAGAAAGAAAGAAAGAAAGAAAGATCGACATCATCCTCGGCCCAGTACTTAGGAAGCCGGCCCTGCAACAGCTGCTTCAGAGAGGTTTTCTTGAAATGTCACCCCCAAAAATCTAACTGATACAGATTGTTCGATGGTAACGTTTTGAAATTTTAAATCCAAGTTTATAGTCGGGTGGTGTCCTCGCGGCCGGAAGAGTAAGTATTTCGTTTTGCTGATGTTTAATTGAAGTCTGTTAGATTGAAGCCACAAATCCGGACCTGTTAGCCATTCGTTAGCTCGATGAAATACCTCTCTTTCATGAGCACCTGTGAAGAATACATTCGTATCGTCTGCGTATAAAATTAACTTTGTATTTTTATTAATGTTTACAATATCGTTAATGTATAATAAAAATAACGTTGGTCCTAGTAATGATCCCTGTGGTACGCCAAATTTTACAAATTTTAAGTCCGAATTTACGCCATTTAAGCATGTGAATTGAGCTCTCGAAGTTAAGTAGCTTTTTATCAAAGACCAAGCTTTGCCCCGTATTCCATACAATGGCAATTTCTTTAAGAGCACATCGTGTTGGACACCGTAAAAAGCTTTTCTAAAATCCAGAAATATTCCCAGGGTAACTATTTTCCTTTCGATGTTGTCTAGTATGTGCTCCTTTATTTCAAGAAGAGCACTTTCAGGCGACTTGTTTTTTCTCAACCCGAATTGTTCGCTTACTATTATACTGTTTGCCGTCAGAAATCCAGAAAGTCTTTTATGTATTATGTTCTGCGCTATCTTTGCAAAGATAGGAAGCACTGATATCTGTCTGTAATTGTTCTTGTCTTTAAGGGAACCATCTTTATGTATTACGACAACACGGGCTAGCTTCATTGCGTCTGGGAACACTGCGGTTGAAAGAATAAGGTTGAGAATGTGCATAAGCGGGATGCTTACCATCGGCGCGACAGCTTTCAGTGGTCTAGCTTTAATATCGTCAGCTCCAGCGGCACAATCGTTTTTCAAAGCCAGTATGATATCAGTTATCTCATATTGATCAGTGGGTGACATAAATATAGTATTTTGACAATGTGTTTTCACAAAATGTTCACAAGGCATTTTGGCGCGGTCATCTGCCGAAACACCCACATTAATGAAATGTTCGTTAAACAAGTTTGCGACCTCAATGTCACTCATGGACTCACTTTCATACAAAACACGTTTTGGCGAACTTGTCTTTCCTATGATATCCCGGATCGCTTTCCATACAAGACGAGAATTTCCCACAATTTCAGAAAATTTTTTCATGTAGAATTTCTCGTTTTGCTTTTTTGATATCAGCACATAATTTGTTCCTCACTTTCTTAAATATTTGAAGATCACCTTCACATCTCGTGTCTAAAAACTTCTGGAAAAGTCACTGCCTTTGTTTAATTCTGGTGTATAATTCATGTGATATCCAAGGTTTTCTTGTTTTTTGTGTTTTTTAGGAGCTTTTAGCGGAAAGGAGGCATTGTAGGCAGAAGTAAAACACTTCAGAAAGACATTATAAGCAACATTTGGATCGTTTTCTTTTATGACACTATCCCATTTCTGTTGCTCCATGAGTTCTTTAAACCTTAACATGTTTTGTTCCGAGTAGTCTCTAACCAGTGTTTCTTTTACTAATGTACGCTTTTGTTTCGATGGTATTAGACAATAAATTGGTAAATGATCGGTAAGGTCACAAGTGATTACATCTGACTTCACTTCATCAGGGCAAAAGCTTGTAATGCACAGGTCTAATATTGTTTCAGCACTTGAGGTGACACGGGTAGGCTCGTTAATTACATTTGTACAACCATATGATTCGAAAAGTTCTCTGAAATGCAAGAAGGTAGCATTATTTTCAGAAGCATCTATATTAAAGTCACCGACAAAAACACATTCACGGTTGATTTCAATACTGCGCACAAATACTTCTTCTGCAAACTGCATAAATTCACTTATACACCCAGATGGCGGGCGGTACACGACAGCAAGAATTATGTTAAAGCAGTGAATAAAAACACATTCTAAATTTTCGTTCACAATATTATAATTTGGTGGAATTTGGTACGGCAGATCCGAACGGACATACAGGGCAATGCCACCTCCACGCTTCAATGAAGGACAGGCTGACAAACAGTCATATCCAGGTAGTAAAAAACAGTCATCCGGTGTGAACCATGTCTCACTAAAGCACATAAAATCGAATTCATGGTTTAGGCTTGATAAAAATAAGGTAACCTCATCAAATTTATTTCGCAAGCTTTGGCAGTTCAAATGAAATAATGAAAGATTTTGCCCATCCTTCAGCTGCACAGTATGATAAGTGATATTTGACATGAATGGAGTGGCGCTTTCATGCAAGTATAGCAGAGGACTACGCTATCATTTCAGGTTTGCAAGATCGTCCTTATCACGGACAACAACTGCACGTGCGCCGGTCTTTTTTCTTACAAGTACTTTTCCATTCGTCTGCCAAACGAACGCGTAGCCAGATTCCTTCGCCCGGCATTTTGCACTTGCCAGAAGAGTACGAGAGAAACGAGTCAGATTTTCACAGATAAACACGTTGGTATTAGCGTCTCGTAACGCCTTCCTTTTTTCCAGCCAACCGTCGCGAATTTCTGATTTTGCGAAGCTAACAATTACGCCCCGTGTTTTACCCGGCTTAGCAGGAAGCCTGTGAATGGCTGTTATGTCACTCGAGCACAGTGGCTTAAGCTCCAGTGTCGTACCTATGTCGTTAACCTTCTTCATCAAGTCTTCGTCATCAGACTCCGCGATGCCGTGAAATTCAATGTTCAGACGACGACTGCGCCACTCTAGATTATGTGTATCCAGATTGAGCTGTGCAATTTCGCTGGCCCCTTCCCCTTTCTCGAGCTGTTCAACTCGCTTCGTAACTTCCTTGGTTAACTTTTCTTGGGCAAGAAGGCGTGTTTGAAAGTCTTCAAACTTATCAGAGAGTAGTTGGACGGATGATTCGAGAGGCTCAAGCTTGGCAGACAAGGCCAGGAGAGAGTCAATCTTACTTTCCATTGCAAGAAGCCGAGTGATTAGCTCTCGATCGGACGGCTGTTCTTCACGTGCAATATAGGATTTGCTGCCACCCTTGCATGACTCACACTTCCAGGATTTATGTGCGTTTCCTCGTTTCGATTTGTGTGTATCCTCCGAAACGCCACTACAGGGTCCGAGATGAAAGACAAAATCACACTCGGAGCAGCGTATTGAAGGACAGCCGTCAGCAATAAGCTGTCGGCACGCGCAGCAGCGTAACATGATGTATGCGCGATCAAGAACAGTTCCGTTGGCAGCAACAAGCATACGCAAAGAAAGAACAGAATAACACGGATATTACGAACGCATAGACAAACAAATGCAAAATGCAAAAATTCAAAAATGCAAAATGGCACGAGGGGTGTCTTAAGGTCGAGTCGTTCTGGGCAGAATGATTTGACGAAGGGTGCGAAAGCAAGATGCGATGAAGACACCTCGTCAATCGCGCAGGCGAAACAAATTTCCTGACGTTTGCCTAAACTTTAAACTTACTCAGCTGATATCACAACCTACACGAGTCACTTCCGATACCGTCAATATTCTTGACGTAATCATAACAACAGCTCCAGGGAGCCTGTCTTCTATAACATTTCTAAATGAAATAAGTGACCACAAAGTAATTCATGCTAATTTTGCCTTTGTTCCCGAAATACGCCAAGCCTGCAGGAAAACAATTCGACTATATGACAAGGGGAACTACGGGGCCATCATTATTGAACTTGATGCCTTTTTTCCATCGTTTCAAGACGGTTTTTGGGAACGACCTATTAACGAAAACTCGTCACTCTTCAAAAAAAAAAATGAACCGGTTAGCTGATGACTTCATCCCTAAGGTAACTTTCCGTCCCACCTGCCAAAAACCTTGGTTTACTAAGTCATTAAAATCGCTTGAAAACAAGAAGAAACGTCTTTTTCCTGACGCCAAGACTAGAAACAGTGTTTGTGCATGGGACAAATGCAACATTGCAGCAAAAGCATAACAGAAGTGCGCAACGCTAAATACTCATTCTTTCACACTGAGTTGCCAAAAATCCTTGCTGATTCACCCAAACGTTTCTGGCAAATTCTAAACCCACATCACACCCCTCCTGTTATCCTTACTAATCAATCTGATCAAGAAGCAAGTTGTTCAGAAAGTGCCAATATAGTTAATATAGCCTTTTCGTCTGCCTTTACGAATGAACGTAACCCTACTAAAACAGAACTGTTTTCCGTTAGTTTACCCGAAATTCAACCCATAATCATTAGTTTCTCTGGTATCCTGTCCTTAATCGAAAAAATGAAGTTGTCATCTTTTACTGGTACGGACGAAATAAATTCCAAGCTCTTAAAAAACACTAAGCACATATCTGCCGAAGTTTTACTGTTACTGTTTTCCCAGTCACTCTCCTCGTGTGGCAAGGTCTTTTCAGTTCACAAAGCAGGCAGCAGAGACTGTCCGTTAAATTACCGCCCCATATCTCTCACCAGTGTGTGTTGCAAACTCATGGAACATACCATATACTCTCAGATCATGCAATTCCTTGATTCTAACAGCTTTTTTAATCCCTCTCAACACGGATTTCGAAAAGGCCTCTCATGCGAATCCCAACTAGCCCTTTTTCTTCACGACCTGAATGCTAACCTGGACACTAACATACAAACAGGTGCTATTGACTTCACCAAGGCTTTTGATAAAGCACCACACAAGCGTCTACTAATGAAGCTCTCTCAACTAAATCTGCCACACGACGTTCTAAACTGGATCGCCCAATTTCTGACTAACCGCTCTCAGTTTGTTTCCCTTAACAATGTCATGTCTGACTCGCTCACTGTAGCGTCCGTCGTGCCGCAGGGATCTGTCCTCGGCCCACTTTTATTTCTATTATATATCAACGACTTGCCTACTAATTTATCATGTAACATCCATATGTTCGATGACGACTGTGTTATCTACAGCAACATAACTAACATATCTGACCACACAGCCCTACAGAATGATCTTAATAAAGCGTTCGACTGGTGTCACCGCTGGCTAATGACACTTAATCCTAACAAATGTAAATTAGTTTCCTTCCAGCACCGCAAAAACCGCTCCAATTTCCCTATGAAATCGCTAACATACCAGTTGAAACAAGTGAATCCTATAAATACCTTGGTGTAACACTAACCCCTGATCTTTCCTCGCGCACCCAGGTCACGAATATCATTTCATCGTCTAACCGATCATTAGGATTTCTAAAACGTCATCTGCGTCACTCACCTTACCACGTAAGACTTTTGGCTTACCAATCGCTAATTCGGCCCAAACTTGAGTACGCATCACCAATCTGGAGCCCTCACCAAGTTTACTTGATTAACGCTATTGAAGCACTGTAAAATCGTGCTGCTCGCTTCATTCATTCTTCTTATTCATATTGTTACGGGAAGGAAGAGGCGTTCGTCTATTTACAGATGGCTTTTAATGGCTGAGCCAACAAGTGTAGAGCATCGATACTGCTAAACACTTCTTCATCGTCTCCAAGACCACCATCAGCGTCGTCTTCTTTCCACATTACCGACTGTGACATCACCCCCGTCGGAAAAAGCACCTTATTGGTGCGGCTCTTCGGTCTGAGAAAGGTAGGGTTTGAGGCGGCTGACGTGGATGATGTCAGAGAGAGGTGAAGGCGCCGTTGCGTCGAGCGGAGACACTTCATATGTGACGGGTCACCTGGCGATGGATGCGGTAAGGGCCATAGTACCGCGAGAGGAATTTCTCCGAAAGACCAACACACCGAGTTGGATACCAGACTAGCACAAGAGCACCTGGTTCGTAGTGCACGTCGTGATGGCGCTAGTCGTAACGGCACTTCTGGCGTGTCTGTGAAGCAGAAAGACGAATGCGGGCAATCTGGTGTGTTTGGGTCGCTGTGGCTGGTACATCCCGAGTGTACTCTGTCGGCGAGTCGAGTGTGGTCGAAAGGAGAGTCTCGAAAGGTAAAGTCGGCTCACGGCCGAAGAGGAGATAGAAGGGTGAATAGCCAGCTGTGTCGTGGCGCGAGGAATTGTAGGCGAACGTGAAAAATGGTAGAGCAATGTCCCAGTCGCGATGATCGGAGGAAACCTACATTGCTAGCTTTCAGTTATTGTGCGGTTCAGGCGTTCGGTAAGACCGTTATTTTGAGGATGGCAAGCGGTCGTAAGTTTGTGTTAAGTAGCACATGATCGAAGTAGGTCGTCTATGACTTTGGCAAGGAAGTATCTGCCGCGATCGGTGAGAAGTTGACGAGGTGCACCGTGGTGCAAGATAACGTCGTGAAGCAAGAAATCAGCGACGTCTGTAGCGCAGCTGGTCGGTAGGGCTCTAATAATGGCATAGCGAGTTGTATAGTCCGTAGCGACGGCTATCCACCTATTTCCGTCCTTGGATATAGGGAATGGTCCGAGGAGATCAAGGCCAACGCGAAAAAAGGGTTGGCCGGTATATCCAATGGCTGCAGCAGTCCGGCAGGAGGCACAGCTGGTCTTTTTTGGCGTTGACACGACGCGCACGCGGCAACATAGCGCCAGACAGAGCAGTTGAGACGGGGCCAGAAAAACCGTCGCCGAATTTGGTCATAGGTCCGCGTGACGCCAAGGTGTCCAGCGGTGGGAACGTCGTGCAGTTGCTGCAGTACAATCTGTTGCAGATGAGACGGAATGATGGCTAGGAACTCGGGCCCGTCGGGGTGCATGTTGCGGCGATACAAGATGCCATTTTGTAGTACGAACATGTGAAGGGATGGGTCAGACGGAGCAGAGAGCAGGCGTTGGATAATGGGGCGCAACGACTCATCGCGTCGTTGTTCAGCACCACTGTCTTGCAAGGCTGAGAACGAAAGAACGCAGATCGGTGCGACATCCACTGAACCGTCCGGTACATCGACGGGATGAAACTTTGCGGCAAAGAGCGAGGACGTCCTGGATATACGCCACGTAAGATTCAGTGGACGTCTGTACATGGGTCCCAAGGTCCTTCTTCGCAGCACGTTGGCGGCCGACGGGTTTGTCGAACTAATCTCTAAGCTTCTGTTTACATTGGTCCCAACTCATAATCTCTTCTTCATGCGTTGCGAACCAGACCCCTGCTGTTTTCTTGAGGTAGAATATTATATTAGCCAGCATAAGCGTGCCATCCCACCTGTTGTGTGCGCTGACCCGTTCGTAATTCTGTAAGCAGTCATCGACGTCAACGTTGTCAATCCCGGAAAACATGCCAGGGTCGCGAGGATGACCGTCGGTGGCGACGACGGGGCCGCGGTTGAACTCTCTCCTTCGGATGACATGGCGGCCAGGTTACGCCCACTGTGGAGCTCCGTCTTGCTCAAGTGATTACCCCGCACGTCCACCAATGATGTTACGCGAAAAAAGAAGCGTTCGTCTATGTACAGGTGGCTTTCAATGGCTGAGCCAACAAGCGTAGAGCATCGATACTGCTAAACAATTCTTCGTCGTCTCCAAGACCACCATCAGCGTCGTCGTCTTTCCACATTACCGACTGTGACAATATATATACACACAGAGTGACAACACACTACAGACAGAGTATACGATAATATTCAAGAAAGTCCCCATGCATGCAGGCACGCTTTGCGCTGAGCGACACCCTCAAGTGGTTAGTGGGGCGGAAAGCGTCGCCCGGAAAAGGCATCAATTGGCGAAAAACAGCGTTTTCCCATTTTTCTGTACCTCTGATTGGAGAGTATACGTTGAGCGAGCTCTTCAACTTTCGTTTTCCCGCAATATATCAGCCTTGCGCTCTCCGTGCAAAAGAGGAGCCACTAAAGTCTACAGGGAGATAAATACATACATGGTGTTTTTTGGAACTCTGGTCGAAATTTCTGGAAATATAGCGTGCTCAAGATAGGCACGATTTTTAAGAAACAGGTGTACCGCAACGGCAGACGTCGGGAAACAGGTTATGTGTGTGTTTTCTTAGTTAATTTGGTAAAACAATAAATAATCGGTTTAATCAGTTCACTTAAGCAGCCACTGACAGCGACATTTCTCTCGGTTGGCTCCGTGATCTCCTCTCAGCTGAAAATCCATCACACAAATATCCTTCCCCTGTATTATGCCGCAAGAGAATGTCTCGTGTTCTTGCTAAGAGATTGAAACTTGGCTTCTGATGAACAAGAAACCACGCACGTATGAAACGTCAGCTCTTTACGTGTTCTCGCGTTTGCGTTTATTACAACTCTGAGGTATTTAAAAGCCAAAACGACGACGTGATTATGACCGCGCCTTAGTGTAATAATTCTGACAGCCTCCGGATTAAGTTCGACAACCTGGAGCCCTCAACCTCGTACCGAGTGCACGGCCATTTTTCCATCACGCCTCCGTCGAAAAGTGGTCGCCGCCCAAGGTATTCGAACCCGAGCCCTCGAGCTTAGCGGGGGAACGCGCGAACCAAGAGTAGAAGCCATCTGTGATACCGATATTTGCAGATTTTTGTCTGCATAAGGTTCAAGAAAGAAGTCCTTTTGAAGCAAAGCATCTAGGACACAAGCGCCGTACACGTTTAGGCCTTTAACGTGGTACCGACAAGATCTTTCACAGTTCGTTTTCTTGCTTTTCAGGCCCTGTAGATTGAAATGTTCGAAAACAGACTTGTCAGAATCCTAGAAGATAGGCTTGTCCCCACTTCTATTGAGATTTATAGGTACAGCATTATGATTTACCGCAAAGAGCAAACACTCAAAAATGTCCTCCCAGTACTACTTTCAAACAAATATCATTGATGGGCACCATACATTCGTCAAGTCATACCTTTAGCCTTTCTTTCACGAGCGTAGCTAAACGATAAACATCTCGCGGCGTAGGAAATCTGTGGATGCTGCCCTTTTAAGCAAGCTTTAGCAATGGAACAAGCCACAGCCTGCTACTTTACCTTTTGCTTGTGTGCTCAATAAAACAGCACAGGTATTCTTCTTGCAAAGTATAAAGCGATAACATTGATTCGCATTTATATACAAGGGGAAATCTTTCGCCCGCTGCGTAGTCGTAGGCAGACCAACGCAGTGCTAGACATTAAAGGGAAGCTGAAACACTTTTCAAAAAAAAAATGAGTTTTCTGCGGCATTCTGCAGTTTCGAGTCCCCTGAACGCAAATATCTGGTTAAAAAAGGCTGGAAACAAACGCAAGCGGCTGTTTTTTCAAGAAAACACGCACCGGCGCCTCAGGGCATCGCGCGAACGCCGCTGTTGCCCGTGATTGGTCGGGGCCGCTGTGACGTCATTCGCGGCAGTCGCCGGTCGTCACCGCCGTTTCAGAGCGTAGCACTGTAGCACGCTGTTCTGTTCTGGCTTCATAGCTGAGTTGTAAGCATTACGGAACGTTCTCGCGGTCTCAGACAGCTTGTATTTTTCGGAGTACACGTTCGAACCGACAGCCGATACGGAAAATGATGGCGGCAACGGCGGCAACGACGATGTTGAGTGTGCCAACAGCGGGAGCGATGTGTGCACCTGCTCGCGCGTTGGAAATTTTAGCTGGTACGTATGCTTTTTTGCATGTAGCTGCACGTTCCAATGACGGGAGAAAAAATCCGCTGAAGTGACACTGGGAACTTCCTGCTGGAAGAATGCCGAAGCACTAATTTCTCATTAGATTGTAAACGCGGGTGCGATTCCGCGATTTCAAGCACCTTCTCGCTGCTTGTCTAAAGTCCCGTCGTGTTTTTTTGAGTGTTGATACACGATCGCGAACACAAGTGCCGCGTTTCAAAGCACGCACATGCAGTGCTGCGAGGTACAGTCATGGAAGTTGCTTATCATACACATCCAGAGATGGCCAGAGGTATTATATGTGCAATATTCATACTATGGTTCGACGACGTTGTGATTGTGGCTCCATGAAGAATCGGTATGCGTGCTCCATGCTAGTGTTGACATAAAGATATTAGGCAGTTCTAGCACCGCCGTGTGGCAAACACGATAACTGCAACCGTACGTCGAATGTCAGTAGGCAAGCCTATACACCATTTCATGCCTCAGGTGCAACGCTGTGGAAGCTACGCACGAAGTCCGGTAACCAAAATTTAGTACTGCGCGCGTTTCCGTCTATGCTTCGCAGCGTGCCAGCGGCGTTTGCTCGCGCGAGCATGCACGTGAAGCTGCCGCGACGGGCTGCAATGAAAAAATACCGAAAAGAAAATTGATTTAAAAGAACGCATTAGCAGACGTATAAGCACATGCTTTGTTTCCATGGGTAAACTTTTTTTTCATTCAGAACTGAGCTTATATATGGATTATTTTCTAAAAAATCGGGTCAGGAAACACCGAACTTTTTCTGAAGTGCGAACGCAGCCACTGCAAGAAGTATCTCAAGCGGAACAACGGAAAAATGCTGGGCTTCAGTCGCGCCGATTTAACTGGAATACCGATTGCCCGCATCGTTGTCAACCTCCGATGAGAGTCAATGTCGCGGAAATGGTCCGAGCACAGCACAGTTGATTTCGTCGGCACAAACTTATCTCCTCACCGCATGGACCCACTGCGCTGCAAGCTTCTTGTCCTTCGGGAACCTGTGCAACACCACATCGTCTGGCCCACCTGTGTTCGCGCAGCCGAATGCTGCACAGAACGAGGGCATGTTGGGCGCCCTTGGCTGTAAGCACTCACGCAGCACAGAAGGAATGAACAGTTTACAAAAATCGCAAAAGGAAACAAACGTGAGCGGTGGCGGCGGCGGCAGATCTCTCGTAGCGTGGTTCAGCAAAGCGCAGGACGGAAAGAGGCATGCCAGCACGCCGGTCCGGCAGCTCGGTCCCCGCGAATGACGTCACTCTCGCCGGTTCCCTCCTCTGGCAACCACCTCACCCGGTGCTCCGGGAAGCGATGGGGGCGTGTTCGCGGGGGTGATTTAGAAAGCGTTTTCCGCCCCTTATATTAAAAAAACGAAGAAAAAAATTTCGGAACCGTAAATTATTAGGTCTGTTCTTCCCAATCCCAGCAATTCGTGGAAATTTGAAACCGTTTCAGCTTCCCTTTAACGGGAACACGTTTGCTGCACGCTCAGATGAAGACAGGTAACATGTGCTACGATCGCAAACTACGCTTCTTAATATTTCTAAGCCTGCCATTTACGTTGTCTTTCTTTTAAATCACAGAGTTCTAAAAAAGATCACTTATGTCACATAGCATAGCTTTATTCATAGAGCTGGGTTACTACCAGACGCTAACGTCAATTTCACGAGCCGTCTTCGAGAGCCGACGCAGCGAAAAACTTTTATTCTTGCGCTCAAGGGAATTCATTCAAATTCCCAAGTGCGCGCCTTCATACCCTGGACCCTAATTTTCAGTTCCGTGTTCCGCCCGACCTTCCACGACGTAACTCCACCCTGCAAATCAGTCTATGGCTTCGAGTAGCATTTTGAAATGCGTACTCCTTTCTCATCGGGATGGACAACGGCCCACTCTGTGACTTCGGTGGGTGCAACGATACAATCCAACACCTTTGTGAGTGCCCTCGTTTCATCCTGCAAAGATCAGCCCTCTCAGCCACCGTAGTCCAACTGGACAAGCGCCGAATAACACAAGACAAAATCCTTGGAAATTAGCCTATGCGATTATCAGCCCGATCCGCCATAAATGCGTCTGCCGAGTTGCTTAGAAGAGATTGGACTTTGAGACAAATTGAAACTGTGCACCGTGCGCAGCAGGATTGATGGCGACACAGCGTAACACTAGCAACCTTCCTAAACTGTTTTACTGTGCCCACATAAACAATTCTGTGTCGAATGTATATGTGTGTCTTTTTTCAACTCTTTTTCTCGCTCTTACCAATGGCATCCCTTCGCCCCTCCTCCGGCACGGTAACCAACCGATTATAATCTCAGGTTAACCCACCCGTCTTTCCTTGGGCTTCCTCTCTCTGTGTCTCTGCAGAAGCAATCAAAGTGTATGTGACAATTTAACAAAGAGATAATTTTTTTTCATTATTACTTGACGGCATATATTGCAATGCAGGAATTCTATCCGGTGTGTTATCAAGCCCTATCCACTTCGAACGAACTTTCAGGATGTCACCGGACTCGAGATATGCATTTGCGAGATTGTCCGTGAAATACATTTTTGTCCCAGTTATCTTTGTACTTCAGTGACTAACAACAATTTTCTTTAAAAAAGTAAACGCAACAGTGCGTTTTTACCGCAAACCTCGCACTGCATACACCGAATGCCATGCTATCAGCGATATGTGGTCACATTTAGAGCCAGGGTGGGAGAAGGCTCGAGCTCGCTTCTTCCCGACGCCGCCCCAGATGCGGGAGCCGCCGGGGACCTTCTCCGTAGGCGTCGCCGCCGCTGGGAGGCGGCTATCAGAAGTTCAGAGCTGGCAGACCAGCTCTGGGCCGTCCGGCAAGCCGAAGATGCCGCTCGAGTCCAAGGACTTCGAGCCGTCACCTGAGGCCACCACAGCAAGCACTGCCGGACTATTCTTTATTAAAGTTTCTTCTTCTTCTTAGAGCGCCCATCTTGCCGCTTTACCTAACCAAATACCCTGGAAGTGACAGCCATTTTTCCTTTACAGATAAATTTCTATCTAACGTCGCACCGAGAAGAGCGCAAGAAATTGACGCTTAGGAAGGCGAAGATTGTTTCGGTTCGCGTGTAAGCGCATGTACATGTGCAAGCGCATATATTTTGCATGCAAGCGCATGGAAAAATACGACTGGGCCTTTTTTTATTTAAACAAAAATGCATAGAGAACCAGCGAGCTTTTTCAAGCCTATATGAAGCTTAGATTTCACGGCGGGCATATAAGATATCTTCTGCAAAGCTTCTAGAAGCGCAA